>NC_053023.1:56453811-56767341 GCF_003073215.2 Triticum urartu | reverse complement strand
GCTGACTAGCTAATTGATGCATTCATTGTTTTGGTATGTACATATATTAATTAAGTCTTTGTTCTTTTTTCTAGCCCTCTGGATCTGTCAGGACCCCGATTCCAAGCCACATCGATCTAGCCGGTAACTCCTCATATCACTTTGCGGCCTCACGCACGGTATCCCACGGGTGTCGCCCTACCACGGCCCGGGACCGTTTGCGCCTTTTGGCTCACGTATGTGATAGCGTCGCTAGCATCCATATGACAGAGAACCCGGGCCGACATGGCTAGTCGTGAACCCAAAGCGGCACAGACCTATGGAGACAGGCATACATGAATCACATTCGAGCATGTCGGTCATCAGCGAGTGATTCCGGGCTGTAGCACTGGGCTAACAGGACTCCGGGGAACCCGGGCTGTAGCAGGCTAGGCAGGACTCCGGAAGTCACCGCGTGACATTTCCCCGAAGGGAAAGACATAGGAACAAAGTGAATCACATGCCGGCCAGTCATGTGTCCTGAGCAGTAGTGCTGGGGTAGCAGGACTCCGGTGAACCGGGCTGTAGCGGACTACTATGGCTCGAGGAGCACTAGACTACATTTCCCCATAAGAAAGGCTGCCAAGGATAGACAACTAGATTGTCGGATCCCACTCATACCAAGCATTTCAATCATACACACAATATGCCCGATATGAGTACATACAACATGACATCACAACAAAACTCTACAACTCAAGTACTTTATTTAAAGGCTCCAGGGAGCCATACATAACATGTTCATACAGATAGGGGTCACATGACCCGACACTCAAGTCATACAATCATACAAGCATATGCGGAAGCAACTAGTCTGAGTACAGACTCTAAAAAGAAAGAAGGATTCTCGAAGCCTGTCTATCTACATAGGGCCCTCCATGGCCGGGATCACCACCTGGGTGGCCAATAACTCGTCGACGCCAAGGTATACATAAAACCCATCGGAGGGGGCAGTGTTGTCGTCTGAAAACAATAAATAAGCAAACATGAGTACAAAGGTACTCAGCAAGTCTTACATCAGAACCTACTATACATGCTTATTCTCAAGAAGGTGGTGGGGTTAATGCAGCAAGCCAGCTTTTACTCTTGGCTAAACTATCCTACGGAACCTCTCTAGTAAAATAATTTTCGCACATGAGTCCACTACTCACCAACACAATACTCCACCGGGGATCCTCCCTCATCATCCTACGAGAGGGCCATCCTCGGTACTCACACTTATCTTGAGTCTTTTAGTAGTATCCATTTACTTATCTATGAACTGTATAGGCAACCAAGTAGTCCTTTACCGCGGACGCGGCTATTCGAATAGTTTTATACCCTGCATGGGTGTACTTCGTCATACACGCGTTCACCACTTACCGCCGTTTAAACGACATGTACTCGGCAACCTTCAAGCGGAAGCCCAGCGAGGGTGTCGGCCACGGCCTACCTAAACACTGAAGGCTCTAGTCCAGGTTTATCGCCTATCCAGGTTCCATCCGCAGGGACTCCGGCCGAGGTATCCACATACGGCCCCGAATGATGTGAACAGGGTTCCCGAGACACCAAACGGGTGACTCGGTACACCGTGCCACGGTGTATCTACCGCAACATAGCCCACCCCTAGGGCCAGCGCTACGCACGGCCGCCAACACATAACCTACAAACACCAGAAACTAATTGCAACTCCTGGACAGAGTACTAGGATGACTAAGAAGCCGAGAGGGTCCATTGGTTTCGGGCCCAATGTACGGTAGTAACTGCATCTTAAATCACACGTACAGATCTCAGTTCTTATGGACGGCCTCAATGAAACAACCCACCATGTACTCCTACATGGCCTCTCATCGATACCTTTACCAAAACATGTTCAACACATCCCTCATATTACCGACATAAGCATTTCACTATAGCCCATCACCCAGATGAACCAGACCTGACACAACTCTAAGCATAACAGGCATAGCAAGGTAGGAATCACATACATGGCTCAATCAACTCCTACACATGCTAGTGGGTTTCATCTAGTTACTGTGGCAATGACCGGTCATGCAGAGGATAAGGGTTCAACTACCGTAGCACACAGCAGTTTGAATCGCGTTGTCTTAATGCAGTAAACAAGAGTAGAAGTGAGAACATGGGTTTGTATCGGAATGATCAATGGTTGCTTGCCTGATGGTGTGGTAACGGGATACTGCCCTTCAGTTGGATACTCGTGAATATCATCGGAGGCAGAACCTACCACGAAGAACACATCGGAACACAATCAACACATGACGATATGCAACAATATGATGCATGCTATGACATGGCAATATGATTGTGTCCTAGCCTAATGCAAGCTAAAATAGAAAGGGATGAACTCATTTGAATCAAAGATTCAAATATTAGCTCATTAAACATGGACTTAATAGTGCATTTCCTTATTCTGCTTAAACAGCAAGGTAAACTTGTTTTGTCATGCATGAAACCATTACAGATGGATAGATTGAATTTTTCTGATAATTTTTCATATATAATTTATCTCATTTGGAGCTATGGTTGAATTTCTATGAATTTTTGAAGTTTGAACTATTTTCTGGAATTTCCTGGATAAGAATAAATCCAGAAAATCAATTACCGCGTCAGCAACGCGTCAGGGTGACGTCAGCAGGTCAAAGGCGCCAGCCAGCTCAAACCTGACTGGTGGGGCCCACTGGTCAGTGTCTCTGTGCACTAACTACGTTTAGTTAGCCTAATTAACTGGCAGGGCCCACTAGTCAGTGACTATACTAATTAAACTAACCTATTTAGTTAGCACTAACAGGGTAATTAGTCGGGCGGGGCCCGCATGTCGGTGAGAGAGAGGTTGGAGGTCAACCCACGTCAGCAGGTCAACCTTGCCGGTCAGTGGGTCAAAACCTGCCGGCGTTTAGCCACCGGCGAGGCCAGACGCGGTGGCGCGCTGCGGAAATCGCCCATAGGGCACCAATTGATGCACGGAGAGCAGCTACGGGTAGCTGGGGACGAACCGCGGTGTTTGGTGGTGGTGGTTGGGCTCGGGGTGGCCGGAAACGTCACCGGCGATGACCTTGGCGGTCGCCGGAGTTCGGGCGTGGTTGAATCCGACGCTACGGGGCACGGCGAGGCGCGGGGAGTGGTGCGTTAGGTTCCTGGGACTGCGCTGAGCACGGTGGTGTGCCCGGCTTCAAGCCACGGTGGCCCTGGCCACGACGGCGACGAGGCACGGTGCCGGCGAGCTTCGGCCGCGGTGGAAATCGGAGCTACAGGCCGCAAACGAGCAAGGGGAAGGTGGGGATCGAAGGAGAAGCTCACGAGGAGTGCAGCGGTGGTCTCAGCGGGATCGGGGATGCAACGGAGCGAGCGCACATTCGCCGGCGATCTCGGATGCCCGAGGTTGAAGACGAGGGTGAAGGCGGCGTTGCAGGGCTTCCGGCGAAGCGTGGCTTAGTGGGGAGGACGAGGGAGTCGAGGCGGAGCTGATGGACTCGTCGGAGGGGCGAGGGGAGGTCTCTAGCGGCGACTACAGCGATCGGCGGCGAGGGGCACGCTCGGCCATCGTGGGAGAGGATGAGGGAGATGAGGGGAGAGTGAGAGAGGACGAGAGGGGGACGAGGGGGTCTCGTGGCGTCTCTAGGCGCCTCGTAGCGTCGGCAGAAGCAGGAGGTGGCCGGCGCGTGGCCGGCGCGCGGCGAGCACGCGCCCCTACCTTCTGGCGCGAGGTAGGGGGTGACTGCGCTGGCCAGTCGGCTGGGCCGAGCCAGGTAAGGCCCAAGTGGCTTCTTTCTCCTTTTTTTGATTTTGTTTTCCTTTTCTATTTTTCTGTTGTTTTAGGGATTTATTTAAAATACTTAGGCACTTACTAAAATCCTAAAAATAATTGTGGGCTCTGTTGGAATTATTCCTAACAGCAAACATTTATTTCCAAAATTATTTGAGCATTTGAATTATTTTATAGCATTTGAATGCCCAAATTCAAATATTTATGATTTAAATCAATGACCTTCTGTTGACCTAGAAAATTGTGCACCAATTTTCCCAGAGGTTCTAACCCAAGGCAAAGAGGGTGAACATTTTAGAAGAGCATTTCAGGTTCATTGAAATTATTTTTAGTAAACCCTAGTTGATTTCAGGGGGGGTGCTGGGGGTTCTGCCTTCCCCATTTCAAGTTTCTGATGAAAGTAAACATGATGCAGACTCTAATGCATGGACTAGCTAGGGTGTGACAACTCACCCCCACTCAAAAGAATCTCGTCCCGAGATTTAGGATCCTCTGGAAAGAAGGTGGGGTACTTGAGTCCAAGACGATCCTCCCTTTCCCAAGTGGCTTCTTCCTCGGAATGGTGTGACCATTGAATCTTGAGAAACTTGATATTACGACGTCGAGTGGTACGCTCGGCTTGATCAAGGATACGAACGGGATATTCCCGATAAGAGAGGTTATCTTGTAGATCAAGCGTTTGGTGGTCCACTCCACGGATAGGATCCGCGAAGTAACACCTGAGTTGCGAAACATGGAAGACATCGTGAACTCTGGAAAGATGCGGAGGTAGTTCCAATTGGTAGGCAACTTCTCCTTGTTTGGCAAGAATGCGAAAGGGTCCAATGTAACGAGGAGCCAATTTTCCTTTGATACCGAAACGATGGGTTCCCTTTAACGGGGTAACCCGAAGGTAAGCCTTCTCGTCAACTTCATAAGTCATAGGCTTATGTTTACGATCATATTGACTCTTTTGACGAGATTGGGCTGTTTTCAATTTCTCACGAATAACACGAATCTGCTCTTCTGCTTCCTGAATCATATCCGCGCGAAAGAGTTGTCTTTCCCCGGTTTCTGACCAGTTAAGAGGCGTTTGGCATTTTCGTCCATAAAGAACTTCGAAAGGAGCTATGCCCAAGCTAGCTTGATAGCTATTATTGTAAGCAAACTGCGCGAATGGAAGGCATTTCTCCCAACTCATTCCGAACGAGATAACAGAAGCTCGGAGCATATCTTCTAGAATTTGATTGACTCTCTCTACTTGACCACTTGATTGAGGATGAAAGGCGGTGCTAAAAGAGAGATGAGTCCGCATAGCATTTTGGAAACTTTCCCAAAATCGAGAGGTGAAGAGACTCCCACGGTCTGAGTTAATTTCCAATGGGACACCATGAAGAGACACTATTCGGGAGATGTATAAATCAGCTAGCTGGCTAGCGGTGATACTCTCACGAACAGGTAGAAAGTGGGCTACTTTGGAAAGTCGGTCGATCACAACGAAGATGGCATTATTCCCTCTCTTGGTCCTGGGAAACCCAGTGATGAAATCCATACTGATTTTATCCCATTTCCATTCTGGAATAGCCAAAGGTTGAAGGGTGACAGCAGGCCGTTGATGCTCTTCTTTAACACAACGACAAATGTCGCAATTATCAATGTATTGAGCGATTTCTCTCTTCATCCTAGTCCACCAAAACCTCAGGCGTAGGTCTTGATACATTTTAGTACTACTGGGATGAATGGTGAGAGGGGATTCATGAGCTTCCTTAAGGATCAGTCACCTCAGGTTTCGCGCCTTTGGAACCACTAGGCGATTCCCAAAGTATATGACACCTTGATCATCAATGGAGAAACAATTCATGACTCCTTTCTTAATGTTTCTCTTGATACGGGAGATTCCCGGATCTACCTTCTGTGCCTTGATAACCTGATCTGTAAGGGTAGGTTCCGCCACCAGGGTGGATAGGAATCCTCGAGGAACAATGTGAAGGTTTAGCTTACGAAATTCCTCATGGAGAAGTGGTTGACTTTGTTGTAACATCAGGTTGTTACAATAGGACTTACGGCTTAGCGCATCATCCATGACATTGGCTTTGCCCGGGGTGTAAGTTATTCCTAAGCCGTAATCCGAGATCAACTCGACCCAACGTCTTTGCCTGAGATTCAAATCTGGTTGGGTGAAGAAACATTTCAAACTTTGGTGATCGGTGAAGATCTCGCAACGATTACCGAGAAGGTAATGTCGCCAGGTTTTAAGTGCATGGACTACAGCTGCAAGCTCTAGATCATGTGTAGGATAATTTTCCTCATGTGGGTGTAATTGCCGTGAACGATAGGCAATTACCTGACGATCTTGCATGAGTATGCAACCTAGTCCTTGTCGCGAGGCGTCGCAATAGATAATAAAGTCCTTGGAGAAGTCTGGTGGTACCAGTACGGGGGCAGATGTCAGGCATCTTTTCAATTCCTGAAAATTGACCTCGCACTGTGGAGTCCACTCGAACTTTTTATCTTTCTTGAGGAGTTCAGTTAGAGGTTTAGCAACCTTGGAGAAATTTTCGACGAAGCGGCGACAATAGCTCGCTAGGCCAAGGAAACTCCGAACTTGCTTGACCGTCTCAGGTGGAGTCCAATCAAGGATGGCTTGAACTCGCTCGGGATTGACAGCAATACCCTTACCAGAGATTACATGGCCTAAATAGGTTACTTCTGGCAACCAAAATTCACACTTGGAGAATTTGGCATTAAGGCGATGCTCTCGAAGTTTCATCAATACCAGCCTTAGATGTTCGGCATGTTCCTCTTCATTCTTGGAGTAGATGAGTATGTCGTCGAGGTATACTACGACGAATTTATCCAAGTACTCCATGAAAACCGAGTTCATTAATCAGGAGAAGGTGGCTGGAGCATTGGTTAGACCGAAGGACATAACGGTGTACTCGTATTGGCCATAACGAGTAACAAAGGCCGTTTTGGGAATGTCCCCGTTTCTGATTTTGATTTGATGGTAACCCAACCTCAAATCCATCTTGGAGAAGACTGAGGATCCAGCGAGCTGATCATACAGATCGTTGATCCTGGGAAGCGGGTATTTGTTCCTGATGGTGACCAAGTTGACGGGTCGGTAATCCACAACCATTCGATCTGTTCCATCCTTCTTCTTGATGAAGAGGACGGGGCAAGCCCAAGGAGAGGAACTAGGACGGATGAAACCCTTGTTCAAGGACTCATCGAGTTGGTTCTTAAGCTCGGCTAGTTCTAAGGGTGCCATCTTATAGGGTCTTCTGGAAATTGGAACGGTTCTTGGAACAAGGTCTATCACAAACTCGACATCCCTGTCAGGTGGACCACCTGGCAGTTCTTCTGGAAAGACATCCGGAAAGTCTCAAGCTATCGGAACATCCTCAAGGTCTGGAAGAGGGTTGGCATTTAGGGAGTAAAGCTGGCGCTTGGCCACTCGAGTTAAGACATTAACTGTCTTGCCCGAGGGGTGAGTAAGTTGAACGGTTCTAGTGGCACAGTCAATCTTAGCATAATGAGCTGACATCCAGTCCATACCTAAGATGATGTTTATGTCCGAGGACTTGAGAGCTATTAAGGATGCAAGGAAGACAAGTCTATCGACAAGAATTTTGTTCCCATGGCTTACTCTAGAAGTTTCCCATTTGGAACCCGGAGTTTGAATTACCATGGAAGTGGGCATGTCACAGAATGTCGTGTTATGCAACCGATCATAGTTCTCGGATATGAATGAATGAGATGCTCCAGTATCGAAAAGAACAGATGCCGGATGGAAGTTAACAAGGAGCGTACCAAGAACGGCGTTAGGATCCTCATGAGCCTCCTCGGATGAAACATAATTGACATGGCCACGTGCACTGGTGGCCGGCTTGGCATAGAACGTTTTTCCCGTGGGCTTACCACGGCCAACAGACTTTCCAGTTTGATTGGGGTTGTGTTCTGGGGACACTCTCGGCTATAGTGACCCGGCTCTCCACACTTGAAGCATGTTACCACATTGGGGTGTGGAGCAGCGTTAGTAGCGGGGCCACCATAGGGCTTGGGAGGTGCAAATTGCTGGTTGGGACGAGGCGCCTCAAAGGATGGCCTCGGGATGAACCTGGGTGGTAGTTCCGTGCTTGGAATCCACACCCGGCGAATCTGAGCTCCAGAGCCGGATGAAGAGCCAAAATCACGGGAGTGCTTGCGTGAAGCGTCATAATCAGTCTGGCCTGTCTCAGCACTGATGGCTTTATTGACCGACTTCTGAAAAGATGTGTACTCATGCAGATGGAGATCGCGGCGAAGCTTAGGGCTAAGTCCCTTGCGGAACCTTGCCTGCTTCTTGGCGTCAGTAGAAACCTCTTCAGGGGCATAACGCGCCAGATTCCCAAATTCACGACTGTAAGCATCCACAGTCAGTCTTCCTTGGGTGAAGTTGTAGAACTCCTCCCTCTTGCGATCCATGAGACCTTCCGGAATGTGATGCTCATGGAAAGCCTCACTAAATTCAGCCCAAGTAGTGATTTGACAGATCGGGCGCATAGCTTCGAAGTTTTCCCACCAAAGGCTAGCAGGGCCTTCGAGATGATAGGCAGCATAAGTAACCTTGTCGGCTTCGGCTACATTGGCAGAACGTAGCTTGTGGGTGATGCTGCGAAGCCAGTCATCCGCGTCGAGGGGCTCGACGGAATGGTTAAACTTTGGTGGGTATAGCTTGATAAAGTCATTGATTGACACCAAGTCATTTCGCGGGTGGCGTGCAGTGTTCTGCTCAATCCACTCCAGCAGGCGGTTGGTCTCACGCTTGTTTCTTTCCGCCTCCAGCATTACTTCGGCCAGAGAAGGCGGGTGAGGCAGATTTTCACCTCTAGCAGCACTGGCTTCCCCCTGCTCCGGGGCAGCAGGGTTGCCGCGGGTGTTGACCATCCTAGGAGAAAACAAGACAACGGTTTAGACAAGGATGGCGCAAACTAAGCAAGAAAGTGCAGATTGTAATGGATAACACAGAATGCAGAGATGTTCATCCGTATGTCATGGTAATATAAAACTGCCATATATATACCAACGGTCATACACATCATACATAGTTTAGTACAAGCCCAGGCTACAGTACAACTATGATGAAAGACGTTACATCTCATTGGAGGCATTCCAAGATCCTATACATTATTTGTCTACACCTCCGGAATCGATTACACGCAAAGTCATATTCCAAAAGTCACGCAGGACAGTGGAGATACAACTACTACAATACTAGTGGTACTACTACTAACTCAGACAACTCTGTAGTAGTCCTCATAGAAGTCACCTCCATAGTCTGGAAGTTCAACGTGATCATCCGGAAACAGACGGTCCTGAGGAGCCTGTGGACCATAGGGGCTAGGATGAGGTCTTGGACCAACAAATGGTGGCCTGCGGGGACCACGGGGTGGGGTGATGCCTCCCACATCACGCCAATCCACCATGTCTGGAAGAGCTGATCTCACAGGATACAGATCCCTTGTATCCATACATCCAGCTTGCACCGCAGGTGCAAACCGAGTGAATGTGGCCCAATGATCAGCACGGGTATTGAAAAGCTCCAACCTCAAGGCCCAATTCTCTCGGTCCTTATCTTCGAGCATCTCGGCAGTGGTACGAGTTAATGGGTCCTCCTGAGTGGAGTCAGCATAGATGGCCTGAAGATACCCTTGCGCCCCCGGAAGTGAAGCTGGCATGTAACGGAAGTCGGTGTTCCGATGCAGGCCAGTCCGGACTCGCATGATGGTCATCATGGAATAGGCAGCATCCTGCACAGCCATCTCAACGGTAACCCCGAGTCCATAGGAACAATGAAGGGGCTCGGTAGATCCAGGATAAGAAGGAAATATCCTGACGGTGCAGAAATACTGGCTTTGATTAAAGTAACCCCGAGTCCATAGGAACAGTGAAGGGGCTCGGTAGATCCAGGATAAGAAGGAAATATCCTGACGGTGCAGAAATACTGGCTTTGATTAAAGTCGCGGAACTGCTCTTCGACAGTGTATTCGGGATACCAACGGTAACCCATCTCGATCATGACCCGGACTAACATAGCAGTATGACCGGGCACGTCGAGGCACCTGGTCAGGCGAACCACTTGGTTTTGAGGACGGTTGGCCATCTGAAAGCACCACCACAATGCAAAGACATTAGAATTTCTAGGGAAAATTGGACAGCATAACGGCTGTAAATGCTCAGAAAAAGATTTGAGACATCCACAACAGTTCACAATACCACTCAACAACATCATATCAAGGTTCTGATTCAATTAGCAACATACTAAGAATAGTAGAAACTGAACTGGAACTCGTAACAATAATCTTATAAGCTACTACGGATTAGTAACACGTGAACCAGATAGAAGAAGAGAGCCTAGTCCTTAACCCACGTTGAATGAGGAGAGAATGACTCAGATCAGAGGCATAGGTAAAGGAGTAAAAGAACCTTACGTTCCCTCCCACAATCAATTCCCCTACATATAACTAAAGCATTTCTAGACTCGACATCGACCAGTTTGGCTCAATGAACCTACAGGCAGTCCGGCTCTGATGCCAACTTTGTCAGGACCCCGATTCCAAGCCACATCGATCTAGCCGGTAACACCTCATATCACTTTGCGGCCTCACGCACGGTATCCCACGGGTGTCGCCTTACCATGGCCCGGGACCGTTTGCGCCTTTTCGCTCACGTATATGATAGCGTCGCTAGCATCCATATGACAGAGAACCCGGGCCGACATGGCTAGTCGTGAACCCAAAGCGGCACAGACCTATGGAGACAGGCATACATGAATCACATTCGAGCATGTCGGTCATCAGCGAGTGATTCCGGGCTATAGCACTGGGCTAACAGGACTCCGGGGAACCCGGGCTGTAGCAGGCTAGGCAGGACTCCGGAAGTCACCGCGTGACATTTCCCCGAAGGGACAGACATAGGAACGAAGTGAATCACATGCCGGCCAGTCAAGTGTCCTAAGCAGTAGTGCTGGGCTAGCAGGACTCCGGTGAACCGGGCTGTAGCGGACTACTATGGCTCGAGGAGCACTAGACTACATTTCCCCATAAGAAAGGCTGCCAAGGATAGACAACTAGATTGTCGGATCCCACTCATACCAAGCATTTCAATCATACACACAATATGCCCGATATGTGTACATACAACATGGCATCACAACAAAACTCTACAACTCAAGTACTTTATTTAAAGGCTCTAGGGAGCCATACATAACATGTTCATACAGATAGGGGTCACATGACCCAACACTCAAGTCATACAATCATACAAGCATATGTGGAAGCAACTAGTCTGAGTACAGACTCTAAAAAGAAAGAAGGCTTCAAGAAGCCTATCTATCTACATAGGGCCCTCCATGGCCGGGACCACCACCTGGGTGGCTAGTCACTCGTTGACGCCAAGGTCTACATAAAACCCATCGGAGGGGGCAGTGTTGTCGTCTGAAAACAATAAATAAGCAAACATGAGTACAAAGGTACTCAGCAAGTCTTACATCAGAACCTACTATACATGCTTATTCTCAAGAAGGTGGTGGGGTTAATGCAGCAAGCCAGCTTTGACTCTTGGCTAAACTATCCTACGGAACTTCTCTAGTAAAATAGTTTTCGCACATGAGTCCACTACTCACCAACACAATACTCCACCGGGGATCCTCCCTCGTCATCCTACGAGAGGGCCATCCTCGGTACTCACACTTATCTTGAGTCTTTTAGTAGTATCCATTTACTTGTCTATGAACTGTATAGGCAACCAAGTAGTCCTTTACCGCGGACGCGGCTATTCGAATAGTTTTATACCCTGCAGGGGTGTACTTTGTCATACACGCGTTCACCACTTACCGCCGTTTACACGACATGTACTCGGCAACCTTCAAGCGGAAGCCCAGCGAGGGTGTCGGCCACGGCCTACCTAAACACTGAAGGCTCTAGTCCAGGTTTATCGCCTATCCAGGTTCCATCCGCAGGGAGTCCGGCCGAGGTTTCCACATACGGCCCCGAACGATGTGAACAGGATTCCTGAGACACCAAACGGGTGACTCGGTACACCGTGCCACGGTGTATCTACCGCAACATAGCCCACCCCTAGGGTCAGCGCTACGCATGGCCGCCAACACATAACCTACAAACACCAGAAACTAATTGCAACTCCTGGACAGAGTACTAGGGTGACTAAGAAGCCGAGAGGGTCCATTGGTTTCGGGCCCAATGTACGGTAGTAACTGCATCTTAAATCACACATACAAATCTCAGTTCTTATGGACGGCCTCAATGAAACAACCCACCATGTACTCCTACATGGCCTCTCATCGATACCTTTACCAAAACATGTTCAACACATCCCTCATATTACCGACATAAGCATTTCACTCTAGCCCATCACCCAGATGAACCAGACCTGACACAACTCTAAGCATAGCAGGCATAGCAAGGTAGGAATCACATACATGGCTCAATCAACTCCTACACATGCTAGTGGGTTTCATCTAGTTACTGTGGCAATGACAGGTCATGCAGAGGATAAGGGTTCAACTACCGTAGCACACAGCAGTTTGAATCGCGTTGTCTTAATGCAGTAAACAAGAGCAGAAGCGAGAACATGGGTTTGTATCGGAATGATCAATGGTTGCTTGCCTGATGGAGTGGTAACGGGATACTGCCCTTCAGTTGGATACTCGTGAATATCCTCGGAGGCAGAACCTACCATGAAGAACACATGGGAACACAATCAACACATGACGATATGCAACAATATGATGCATGCTATGACATGGCAATATGATTGTGTCTTGGCCTAATGAAAGCTAAAATAGAAAGGGATGAACTCATTTGAATCAAAGATTCAAATATTAGCTCATTAAACATGGCCTTAATAGTGCATTTCCTTATTCTGCTTAAACAGCAAGGTAAACGTGTTTTGTCATGCATGAAACCATTACAGATGGATAGATTGAATTATTTTGATAAATTTTTCATATATAATTTATCTCATTTGGAGCTATGGTTGAATTTCTATGAATTTTTTAAGTTTGAACTATTTTCTGGAATTTCCTGGATAAGAATAAATCCAGAAAATCAATTACCGCGTCAGCAACGCGTCAGGGTGACGTCAGCAGGTCAAAGGCGCCAGCCAGCTCAAACCTGACTGGTGGGGCCCACTGGTCAGTGTCTCTGTGCACTAACTACGTTTAGTTAGCCTAATTAACTGGCAGGGCCCACTAGTCAGTGACTATACTAATTAAACTAACCTATTTAGTTAGCACTAACAGGGTAATTAGTCGGGCGGGGCCCGCATGTCGGTGAGAGAGAGGGGCGAGGTCAAGCCACGTCAGCAGGTCAACCTCGCCGGTCAGCGGGTCAAAACCTGCCGGCGTTTAGCCGCCGGCGAGGCCAGACGCGGTGGCGCGCTGCGGAAATCGCCCACAGGGCACCTATTGATGCGCGGGGAGCAGCTACGGGTAGCTGGGGACGAACCGCGGCATTTGGTGGTGGTGGTTGGGCTCGGGGTGGCCGGAAACATCGCCGGTGACGACCTTGGCGGACGCCGGAGTTCGGGCGTTGTTGAATCCGACGCTACGGGGCACTACGAGGAGCGGGGAGTGGTGCATTAGGTTCCTGGGACTGCGCTGAGCACGGTGGTGTGCTCGGCTTCAAGCCACGGTGGCCCTGGCCACGACGGCGACGAGGCATGGCGCCGGCGAGCTTCGGCCGCGGTGGAAATCGGAGCTACAGGGCGCAAACGAGCAAGGGGAAGGTGGGGATCGAAGTTGAAGCTCACGGGGAGTGCAGCGGTGGTCTCGGCGGGCTCGGGGGCGCAATGGAGCAGGCGCACGGTCGCCGGCGATCTCGGATGCCCGAGGTTGAAGACGAGGGTGAAGGCGGTATTGCAGGGCTTCCGGCGAAGCATGGCTCGGTGGGGAGGACGAGGGAGTCGAGGCGGAGCTGATGGACTCGTCGGAGGGGCGAGGGGAGGTCTCTAGCGGCGACTACGGCGATCGGCGGCGAGGGGCTCGCTCGGCCATCGCGGGAGAGGATGAGGGAGACGAGGGGGAGAGTGAGAGAGGACGAGAGGGGGACGAGGGGGTCTCGTGGCGTCTCTGGGCGCCTCCCAGCGTCGGCAGAAGCAGGAGGTGGCCGGCGCGTGGCCGGCGCGCGGCGAGCACGCGCCCCTGCCTCCTGGCGCGAGGTAGGGGGTGACTGGCGCTAGCCAGGTAAGGCCCAAGTGGCTTCTTTCTCCTTTTTTTGATTTTGTTTTCCTTTTCTATTTTTCTGTAGTTTTAGGGCTTTATTTAAAATACTTAGGCAGTTACTAAAAGCCTAAAAATAATTGTGGGCTCTGTTGGAATTATTCCTAACAGCAAACATTTATTTCCAGAATTATTTGAGCATTTGAATTATTTTATAGCATTTAAATGCCCAAATTCAAATATTTATGATTTAAATCAATGACCTTCTGTTGACCTAGAAAATTGTGCACCAATTTTCCTAGAGGTTCTAACCCAAGGCAAAGAGGTTGAACATTTTAGAAGGGCATTTCAGGTTCATTGAAATTATTTTTAGTAAACCCTAGTTGATTTCTGGGGGGGGGTGCGGGGGGTTCTGCCTTCCCCATTTCAAGTTTCTGATGAAAGTAAACATGATGCACACTCTAATGCGTGGACTAGCTAGGGTGTGACAGGATCGAGCACAACTTCGGTAAAGAGACGAGGCCCGAAGAAAAAGTTGAGCTTGGATGAAAACTTTGAGATCATAGCAATCGCGCCCGACGGCCAACCGATTGAACCCCTCTGGACAAAGAGCACATTTGTTGCTCAGTGCGGGGTTTGGGTTAGGGACAAGATCCCGATCAGCATCCAGCAATTGTTAAAGCCGGCTACAGAAGACCCTGAGGTGTCTTATGTCAATGATATGCAGAAAAATGATCTTTGGACTAAGCTGAAGTCAAATTTCACCCTACCGCCAGAGGATGATCCAGAGAAGCCAGTTAAAGAGCAATTAATCAAGTCTTTTGCTCTTAAGAGGATGGCAGAACTATTCAGGAGGTGGAAGAAAGAGGTGAACAAGTTTGTCGAAAATAAAGAGACACCAGAATTCAAGGACAGATATGAGAAGATCAGAGATCACTGGCCCGCATTTGTGGCCCACAAGACATCGGAAAAGAGTAAGAAGATGTCGGCGACAAACAAGCAAAATGATGCGAAGAAGAAGCATCACCATCGCACAGGGTCAGGTGGCTACTTCGCAGCCCGGCCTAAGTGGGCCAAGACTGAGAATGATCTGGTTGATAAAGGGATCGAACCAGAGACAATTAACTGGCCAAACCGTTGCCGGACTTGGTTCTTCAGGGCTGGCGGAACCTTGGACCCTGTATCAGGGAAGTGCATTTGGACGAAGATCAAATGGACATACCAGTCAAGAAGCTTCAGCAGTATATCGAAGCAGCGCAGCAAGGGACGTTCGTTCCAGACAGAGAGAACGACGAGCTCACAATGTCCCTCAGGAATCCTGAGCACCCTAGATGGACACGAGGCACGCCAGGCTCCATTTCATGGAAGGTTGGGTTTCCGGACGCAGGCGGTTACAAATGCCACGAGAGGAGGAAGAAAGTGGAGCAAACCCAACTGCAGGCGCAGCACGCTAGGGTAAAAGCGATAGAGGAACGAGAAGCAAATCGCAGGAAACGAACTGCCGAAGCTTCCCCCGAAGCTACCCGCCATCTCAGCGGAGAAGCAGCGTGGCTTCCACCGAGCTGCTTCAGCCGGAGCATGTCTTGATGGCTCCTACCAGCTATCCCGTGGATGCTATCACGGAGACTCAAAATTGCCACCTTAGGACGCAATGGATTAATATGAAGATCAAGGCGGCTGTTGGCTCTGTTTTTCCTACTGAACCCGGCGCAACTTTTCACTGCCGGCCGATTCCAGAAGGATATGCTAGGGTGATGGTGGATGAAATAACGGAGGGATTTGACGACCTCCAGCTTGACCACCCTACCGGTGAAGGGGAGACTCGGCTGGGTTCTGCTCTGAAGACTCCATGCCTATGGCGGAAGGAGCTCATCAACCTTCCGAACTGGACGCCTCAGCCTCCTCCTCCTCCTCTGGCGAGTCAGGGCACTCCACCTCCTCCACCTCCTCCTCCTCCGGCGAGTGACGATCAGGGCACTCGGCCGGCTCCTTCTCTGACGCGTGGCGGCACTCCGCCTCCTTCTCCGCCGGCGCCGGCGTGCCCGAGCAGCCAGCCTCCTCCTTCTCCGCCTCGTCAGCAAGGGCAGAAGAGACCTGCCGCTGCTTTGGCTGCTCCGGCGCGTCGTAGTCCTTCTCCTCCGCCTCGTAAGAAAGTAAAGAAGACAACCGCTCTGTCTGCTCTGCCGGCGTCTAGCAGTGCAGCCAGAGGCGGGAGGATATACAGATTCGATCCTTCTCTGAAGACTATAGAGAAGTTACCATACGAGAGGACCCCGGAGGAGAACGCCGAGATCGCGCGAGAAGAAGTGAGGAACTTGTTTGAAGGGGTGAAAGCAAAGAAACATCCTCCTCCGGAGGAGAAGGTAGATCCGGTGAAAGCGAAGCGGACTCTGGCTGCCCTGACAAAACCACCCAAGTCTCTGCCGAAAGGCAACTATCAGCGCATTATTAGAAAGGAATTTGTCGAAGCGGAGCGGTCGGGAAATACTGTCAGTGATCAAAGGCTGAAAGAACGACGAGCTGGGAAACAAATTGCCCAGCTTGGCGAACAAGCGAAGCAATCGTGCCCGCCGCTCAAGGTGCCTAGCGACATCGACGCTAATGATCTGAGGATGGTGCCCGGTTATAGCAATATTGGAGATTACCTGCCCGACGATGTACATTATGATTTCATGGAGGTGCAGATACAAATATACGAGTACGGGAAGCCTCTCATCAAAGATGAAAGATCTCTATCAATGATGATGCGAAGATTGCATGATTGGTACTTGAAAATCTGCAGAGAGTCTGGGGGTGGAGTACTTTGTATGTGAGAGTTAAAAAGGAGAATGACCTCGTTGGAATTGAACTGTTTCCTGTTCCATTTGAGGAGTTCTTTCAGTTTTTCAATCAATTGGTCCTTGATAAAGCAACGGTCACCTGCTACTGTCTGTAAGTAGTACTACCTCTGTCATAAAGTCTCTCTATATAGCTCAGCTCTTTCATTGCATGTATTTATAATTATCCTCACCATATTATGCATATTGAAGATCGTCGAATTGAAGAAAAGACAAATCGGTGATATTGTAACACAAATCTCATAGATGCAACTTAGGTTAAATTTCATGCCACAGATACCGAGGCCAACTTGCTACGATTGTTGGTAATAAATGAAAACAAAGATATAATACTCTTTCCTTACAACTTCAAGTGAGTGTTACTGTCTTGTGCATATTCGGTTTCCCAAATATATTAGTCAAGGTTATAGTAATGTAATTGATGAGTTATGCATGCGTGTGCAGTTTCCACTATATTCTCCTAGATATTAAGCTTGACCAGGGACTAGTAACCGTCTTAGACTCAAGACAAAAAGATCCCCAGGACTATGCGGACATGACTCAAATGCTCGAGAAGTAAGTTAAATCAATCATTAGCCACCACATCAGCAACTTTGTTCATTTCCTGATATATCAAGTAATTGTTTTCTTTGTCTAGCAGGGTTTGGCAAAAATTCACCAAAAAAGCTCCGGGACTCCCGAAGAAGCTGCAATTTACACCCGAAAGTAAGTACTATAGTAGGATGTTCCGTGCATCTCCTATTGATTCAACCGCTAGTTTCATCTATACCATTTGGCATTCTTGCTTATCAGTTTGATCGACCTCTATTTCTTGTAAAGTGGTTGTGGCAGGAACAAGGGAATGATTTCTGTGGATACTACATTTGCGAGTCCATCCGCCACACGACCTGTGAGCGGGGCTACTCTGACGAACAATATGAAATGCGTAAATAACAACATTCACAATTTTATTTTATTACCATCATTTGTGTTGAGTTTCATTCATTCATATATATATACGTATTGACCTCGTTCTTCAAATTAGATGTTTCGGAAGCGGGATGAACTCCTAGCACCAGCTCGCATGTGAGAAATTCAAGAGGAATTGGCGGCATTCTTTCTTGACCACGTGATCGCTAAAGACGGAGAATACTATGTGGACCATGCGTCCGTATGTTAGGAGATTATATTTGTAAGAGATAATTATTGTATATATGTAGCCGGTAGTGTCGGATAGATATACGAGAACTTGTTGTTCGACCAATCTCTCGGAGAAGGAGAGGTGGTCAATACCACTTCTCTCTGTATGCATATATGTTCATGACGATCTTCTGTTTCCCTCGTTTGCTTACTAGCTAGCTAGCGTGACTAGTCCTCTCTATACGTATGTATAGTATGTAGCGTCGACCAAGCACGGACATAAGAGAGGACACTTCTCTCTATTAATTATAGCTAGCTAACACAATATATGAAACACCTAAATTAACCCCCCAAAACCCCCAAACCCCCCCCCCCTGAAAAAAACAAAAACCCCAGCCACAGAAATGCTGACGCGTGGATTCCTATTGGTCCCGGTTGGTGCCACCAACCGGGACCGAAGGCCCTCCTGTCTGGGCTCCGCGCACAGGCCACTTGGAGGCCCATCTGTCCCGGTTCTGGATTGAACCGGGACTAAAGGGACAGGGAATTAGTACCGACCCTTTAGTGCCGGTTCAGGAACCGGGACAATAGGCCCTTTTTCTACTAGTGTAGTAATCACCCTCGCATGCCTTTCATGCCTACCGGAAGGAATCCGGGAAAGTCTCTATCTTGGGTAGACACGAGCTTGTCTGTCACATCCCTAATTCTGGTCTGACCTATGCCAGCTTCCATGTGTGCATCATGTTTAAATTCAAATGAAATTTGAATTGAGGGATTTTCAAAGCCTCAGAAACCCCCTAAAAATAACCAACATTTAAATCTCATCAAATGAGTCCAAGAAAATGTTCCTGTTATTCTGTGAAAATATTGGCATGAGGTGAAATACAAACAAATATTTTTGGAGTCACAGAAATAAGTTATTTGGGCCTTTGATTTAAATCAATAACATATTTGGGTTGGAATTATTTCTGTTATATAAGGAATAATGTCCAAATAATCCTAAACTGAAATGTTCCATTTTGGGTTTATTCCATACAGTGAGCATGAGCAGTTTGGTTATTTTTGGAAGTGCCTAGGTATTTTTAGAAAAGCCACAAACTTGCAGAAATATTAGAAAACAAAACAAAATTAAAACAGAAAGTAGAGAGAGAGAAAGCAAACCAGGCGGCCCAGCTGTGGTCCAGCACTGTTGGCCCTGCCCACCTCCTTCCCTTGTCTTCTTCCAGCTACTGCCAGGAGGACGCCAGGCGTGTGCTCGCCGCGTGCGCGCCACCTCCACCCTGCTTTGGCCACCTCCTGCTTCCCTGGCCCCTTCTAGCGATGCCACGGAGATGCCCCGAAGCCCCTGTCCCCTCTCCCTCACACGCCGCTCACTGTCCCCTCCCCTGGCTCTCTCCCTTTAGCTCACCCGAGCGAAGCCGTCGCCGCCGACCAGTGCTCGCGCGGCCATAGCCACCCCCTTGCTCCCCTGAGGAGGAATTCCGGTGAGCCTCCGCCGTGCGTGCTGTCGCTGCCGGCTAAACTCCGGCCTAACCACAAGTTAATTAGGTTAATGACCCTGCTAATCTAATCCTGGGTCATTGACATGTGGGCCCCGGCCCCACTGACATTTTAGTTAGGTTTAATTTAAGGCTAATTAACTATATTAATTAGCTGAGTGGATGACATATGGGTCCCACTGTCAGGTTTGACTCTGGTTAGGCGCTGTTGACCAGCTGACGTCACAATGACGCAGTGCTGGCGCAATAACTCATTTTCTGGATTTATTCTTATTCAGGAAATTCCAGAAAATGCCCTACACTTCCAAAAATCATAGAAATTCAACCGTAACTCCAAATGAAATAATTTATATATGAAAAATTATCAGAAAATATGAAGAATCTGTTTATGGCATTTGCATGCATGTTAGAGCAACTTATATCCTCTGTTTAGGACAATTCAATTAAATGGCATTTAAGAAAGCACATATTGGGCTTGAATTTGAACCTAGGGTTCAAACCAACTTCATTTAATATGGTTGCTAGTTGCATTAGTTCAATCAACAGCATATTGCCATGTCATGAGCATGCATCATATTGTTGCATTGCATTGATTGTCTTTCCTTCTTTATTGCCGGAAGTTGTCCCCTCTCGATAGACTTGGTTTCGGCGATGAGTTCGATGACACCGATGAAGAGCTATATTATCTTTAGAAGTGCCAGGCAAGCAAAACCCCCTTGTTCATTCTGATACAATCCCACTCTCTCGCTCCTGCTCTCTTTTACTTCATTAGGACAACAACGATTCATCTGTTACTTGCTGCGGTAGTTGAACCCCTTATCATCTGCATGACCTGTCGTTGCCACAGTAAATAGATGAAACCCGCTAGCATGAGTAGGAGTTGTTTGAGCCCTGATGTGCCTAATCATTCATGCTTGTTTGTCATGCCTGCTACTGCTTAGAGACGAGTCAGGTCTGATTCATCGGGGATGAATTGGAACAGTGTTGAACATGTCCTACTTTGTGTGAGCTAAGTGTGTGAACACGATTTGGTAAAGGTAGCGGTGAGAGGCCATTGTCGGTGTCCCGAACTATGCGTCCCGAACTATGCGTCTAGGCCGGATGGTAACAGGAGGCAGGGAACACGATGTTTTACCCAGGTTCGGGCCCTCTTGATGGAGGTAAAACCCTACGTCCTGCTTGATTAATATTGATGATATGGGTAGTACAAGAGTAGATCTACCACGAGTTCAAGGAGGCTAAACCCTAGAAGCTAGCCTATGGTATGATTGTTGTATATGGAGTTGATTGCCTACGGACTACAACCCTCCGGTTTATATAGACACTGGATAGGGTTAGGGTTACATAGAGTCAGTTACAATGGTAGGAGATCTTGAATATCCGCATCGCCAAGCTTGCCTTCCACGCCAAGGAAAGTCCCATCCGGACACGGGACGAAGTCTTCAATCTTGTATCTTCATACTCCTGGAGTCCGGCTGAAGGTAAGTCCGGCTACCCGAACACCCCCTAATCCAGGACTCCCTCAGTAGCCCCCGAACCAGGCTTCAATGACGACGAGTCCGGCGCGCTGCAAGGCGGGTTCTTCTCCAAATCTTGTGTACATGTAGGAATAATGTCCGATTTTTGTAATGTAGTGCTCCTCGGCTTCCACGCCCAATAATGGTCGTCTTTCACGTGTCAAGCGAATGCGAAAAGCTGGGGCATTTTTACATCCACACCCCTAGCCGTACCAACGAGCCGCCTATTTAACGGGATGGGGATTTAGGTCCAAACCACATCTTCTCCTTTCCGCGAGTTATCATCAGAGCGCTTCCAGCAAAGGTCCATTCCAACATGACCAGCCGTCGTAGCTCCTCCCCTCGCCCCTCCGGTCCCAAACCCGGGGACTGGGAGAGTTGCACCATCCCGCATAGCGAGTTAGTGTCGCATCAGGCCAAGGGATTTCTCCCTCAGGCATGCATGGTCCCGGTCCGAGCCGGTCTCGCCACCTACAATGGCGGAAAACAAGCGGAGAGCACCCCCAATCCCTCTAAAGGAGAGTGAGTGTGCCTCGTCCCCTATCTAATAAGGGGACTGGGATTTCCAATTCATCCATTTCTCCACGGGCTTCTGGAGTTCTACGGCCTCTAGCTGCACAATCTCACGCCCGCCTCCGTATTGCATATTGCAGGTTTCGTTGCCCTTTGCGAGCTATTTTTAGGAGTTGAGGCTCATTTCGCGTTGTGGAAGAGGTTATTCTGCCTGGTGCCCCGTTCTCAAGAGGGGTCTATATACCAAGTGGGCGGAGCCGAAGTATGGCGCATCGCCGGGACCGGATACCTATCCGGAACCCCAAAGAAGGCGTCCGAGGACTGGCCTTCGGAATGGTTTTACATAGATGACGTCCCGCTACCGGACCCTATCCGGGTCGGTCTCCCTGAGTTCAACAGTGCTCCATTGAAGAAACGCTTGAGCTGACATCCGCGGAGCTCTCAGAGAGAAAGCGATAGAGACGTCCTTTACCTGATGGGCCGGATAAGACTGTTGGCTCATTCCGGACTAACCATGATTGGAGTCATGGCCGCATGCATTATGCGGGGGGTGCAGCCGCTTCAATATAGAGGCCACCCCATGTGGGATTTCAACGGGGAGGATGACGCCACATGTTACGGTCGTAAGGGGCCGGCCTCAACCGCCGCCTTAGTAAAGATCTTATCCTCTTTGTACAAGGGAGAAAAGGAGGAATTCCTCCGCGTCAACCCGCGGGCCGGATTCAGTATGTACGATCCTCCAAGTTGGGTAAGTGAACGATTGCGCTTGCCCGTTTGTTTTATACTCCCATGGTTAGATAGGTAGTCTGACAACTTCAATGCAGGAACTGCGACAGGAGGTAAAGGATATAAACAGCCGCCCTCCACAGCCCGAGGACCCAGATCGGTCCCTCGATCCGGACTCCGTAGAGGATCCGGACATATCGGTGGAGCTTATCGACGGGGTGTTCCATCAGCTAAGCAAGGACAATACCTTGGTAGCCATTACGGCTGATTACCCAGGGTTAACCCGGCCTCCCAGGTGACAGTAACCGGAGTCTCATTCCCTTGAGAGAGATTCAATTCTCACGTATTCCGGTGTTTCTGATGACAACCGTGTTTTGGAGGGGAGATTTCCGAGGCGGGAGGCCGAACCTGCGGCGGCTAGCCAACGAGGGGCCGCAGGGCCCCGTGGGGCAAAAAGGAATGTAGTCCGGACCAAGATGCCGGCGCAAAGGTATAGCGCACCCTCTGTTTCCCTGGTGTTATTCTGTCAGGGCATATTAACGTTCGTGCTATCTTCAGAACGAAGAGACCTCGCCGGACTACATCCGGAGAGGTTGCCAACCGTGCCTCCACCAGCCAGGCTCCAACATCTGGCGAGGAAGCGGAGGCAAGCACAAGTCGTGCACCGGACGCTCTTCCGACAGAGCATGCGGACAGGCTGTCTGCCACAAATTCTGAGGTGGAGAGTGCCATGAACCACAGGCGTCGCCGGACAGTTCTACGCGACGCTTGTTTATCCCAAGAGGCTTTAGATGCCTTTAATTCGGGAGATGCGTACCTCCGTGCCGCTCAAAATGGTTTAGCCAAAGCCACGGAGCAGTATGTAGAAGACATACGGGTAAGAAAATTTTGGTCAAATCTATATATATATATATATGCCAGTAGCCCCCGAGACTTGAAGCAGTTAGAGCAACTGATTTAAGGATCATTTAATATGCAGCTTCTTACAGAGAAGAATACCGTACTGTCCCAGGAGCTAGAAAAGTGCAAGGCCCAACTAGAGGCCGCACTAACCGCAGCAGGGGAGCCCAAAGAGACCCCCTCAGGTAAGATACACTTCGAGAGATTAGTATTGTGCGGTGTGGGTGCAAATCTGACAAATCATATTGCAGATGGCGCCGGACTCGATCCGGAAAAGCAACAACTCTTACGCCGGCTAAAGGCCGGTGAGAGTACGTTGACAAAGGTGAGGCGAGAGAAGAATGATCTTCAGGATGCCAACACCAAGCTGGACGTCGAACTTAAAGATGTTCGTGGCCAGCTGTCGGACTCCACGAAGGAGAATCAGCGGCTTCGACGCGGCATTTTTAGTAAGTGCTTGAACGAACTCTGAAAAAGAGTTCGTCGAGGAAGTCGACTAACAGAGTAATGTCTGTAGGTATTCTCATAGGTCGTCCTGTAGAGGAGATGCCCGGTTCTACGAGTGACCTTCTTCCCGTACTCTTGCAACTGCACGAGCGAATTCAGCAGGCGATGCGGGGTATTGCCCAAGCCTTATGGCCTGCCCACTCCGTGCCCGAGGGCCTTGGAGAGCTTGCGGAGAAGCTGAAAGGAGCTCGGCGGCGCTTCCGGTTGTGGAAGATATCGGCCTGCCGACAAGGCGCTAGGGAGGCCTGGGCCATGGTGAAGACCCGTTTTACCAAGTCTGACCCAAACCACATGGCTGAGGTCGGACCAGTGGGGCCTGATGGGAAGGAGATCCCTGTAAGCTTAGTATACGGCCAAGTAGAGTTGGCCGCGAAGTATTCCCAGCAGGACTGTAAATTAGACAGCCTGTTAGATGGTATAGAAGAGGAATACACTCAGTCAGAATGACTGTGTAATTTTGAATTGACATGTGTAATGCCTTCTAGCCGGATTGTAGATCGTTTTACGTTGCCGACCTTTTCGCTTCAACCTCGGGACCTGACGGTCCAGAGTGTGTCCGAATACCCTAGCGGTTATATAAGAACCGGGGTATGCGTGGAGACCAGGCATAGAGGTCATCAGTGCTTTATCAGACAAGTGCCCAACTTGTTATGTTATATTGCATGGTTATTAAGAAACATCTTCCAGAGAGAATAGTTCCGTTAGGGGTTCCTTTCGCTGGGAGGCATGCCCTAAAGTGCATGTCCGGACTGCGTGAAAAGGCGCAGAAAAAAGCATCTTGGGGCGCATAAAATGAGTAAAAAGATCATCATTTATTTCACCGACCGAATATTCCCTTAAGAACGCTAGCTTTCGGCTTCACCCAGTCTGAGGTACACATCCGGCTGGATTTGCTTCAATTCCTCTACCGGATACAATGAAGCCCAAGAGCTTTCCGGCTGGAACGCCGAAGACGCATTTTTCCGGGTTGAGCTTGATGTCATATTTTCGGAGGTTATCGAATGTAAGCCTCAAGTCGTCTACTAGAGATTCGACATGTCTTGATTTGACGACCACATCATCCACATACGCCTCCACTGTTTTGCCGATCTGGTTTGCCAGAAATGTCTGGATCATGCGCTGATATGTTGCGCCGGTGTTTTTCAGCCCGAAGGGCATTGTGTTGAAGCAGAATGGGCTGTATGGTGTGATGAATGTTGTTGCGGCTTGGTCTGATTCTGCCACCTTGATTTGATGGTAACCGGAGTATGCGTCGAGGAAACACAACGAATCGTGTCCTGCGGTGGCATCGATAATTTGATCGATACGGGGGAGGGGGAAGGGATCCTTTGGGCAAGCCTTGTTAAGGTCTTTAAAATCTACACATAGGTGCCAGGATTTGTCCTTCTTTGGTACCATCACCAGGTTTGCTAGCTAGTCCGGATGTTTTATGTCTCTAATGAATCCGGCCTCCAATAGCTTGGCTAGCTTCTCTCCCATAGCCTGTCTCTTGGGTTCGGAAAAATGCCGAAGGGCTTGTTTGACAGGTTTGAATCCTTTTAGGATATTTAAGCTGTGTTCGGCCAGCCTGCGTGGGATCCCAGGCATGTATGAAGGGTGCCAGGCGAAAATGTCCCAGTTCTCTCGTAGGAACTCTCGCAGTGCGGCGTCTTCATCAGGGTTCAGTCGTGCCCCGATGGAAGTTGTTTTGTTGGGGTCCGTTGGATGGACCTGGAATTTGACTATTTCGTCAGCTGGCTTGAAGGATGTGGATTTGGATCTCTTGTCGAGTATCACATCATCCCTATTAACCGTGGAGCGCAGCGCAGTCAGTTCCTCGGCCGCTAAGGCTTCGGATAGTGCCTCAAGGGCTAATGCGGCCGTCTTGTTTTCGGCGCAGAGTGCTATGTCCGGATCACTAGCTAGAGTGCTAATTCCATTCGGCCCGGGCATCTTAAGCTTCATGTACCCGTAATGGGGTATTGCTTGGAAGATTGTGAATGCTTCCCGCCCTAGTAAAGCGTGATATCCGCTTTTGAACGGTGCCACCTGGAACGTGACTTCTTCGGACCTGTAATTATCTGGCGTGCCGAACACCACATCTAGTCTGATTTTTCCTGTGCAGCGCGCTTCCCGACTGGGGATTATTCCTCTAAAGGTTGTGCTGCTTCGCTCGATGCGGTTCCAGTCTATTTCCATTTTTTGAAGGGTTTCCTCATAAATGAGGTTCAGTCCGCTGCCTCCATCCATGAGCACGTTGGTGAGGCGAAAGCCGTCCACTATGGGACTGAGGACCAATGCGGCTGGTGCTCGGGCTGTTCGGAATCTAGGTTCATCACTTGCGTTGAAGGTAATGGCAGTGTCGCTCCATGGATTTATTGTTGCAACTTGATAGACTTCGGCGAGGCTGCGGAGTGTTCTTTTTCGCACATTGTTTGATGCGAAAGTCTCGAAGACTGTGAGAACGGTACTGGTGTCCTCGGGCTGGCTTTCTGCGGCCTCCAGAATTAAGAGGTCCTCGCCAATTTTGGCCACCTGCCAGAGTATCCAACATGCTCTAAGGCTGTGAGTTGGTGTGGCGTCCTCTGTACTGTCAATTCTATAGGGTCCATCAAGCCACCTTTCCAGTACGGTTCCATGCCCTGTAGAGGGTTTTGGCTTCTTGGTGTTTATCCCGGGTGTCCTATGATGATGCACCTCTTAGTTCGGACGGGATTACTATTCAAGGCCGGATTATCCCAAAATTTTATTTCGGTTTTCCAGGCGCTTTCCATCGCACAGTATTTTTGTACTATGGACGCCAAGTCAGCGAAGAGTGTAATATCACGACGACTTACGGCGTTAAGGATCCCCTTGTCCATGCAATTACTGCAGAAAATTGAGATTGCATCTTCCTCGCGGCAATCCTTTATCATATTCATAACCAGGAGGAATCTGGCCCAGTAATGATGTACTGTTTCCTCGGGCCTCTGGCTGATTTGGGAGAGATCACTTATGTTCGGGTGGGCGGTTGTCGTTGAATCTGAAACCTCACTCAATCCAAGATTCAGAGGCCGAAGAGTTTCCGAACTCTGAAGTTCGGATTCTTGGATGTTGTCCAATGAATCTAGCCCGTTGCCTGATCCTAAGCTCTGGTCTTGAGTTACATCCACCCCTTCGCGGGTATCCGGCTTGGAGGGGTCGGGAATTCGGACGTAGCTAGTCCTTAAAATAGATGAAGGGTCACCGCACTGCGCCTCTACCACTACAACGTGGTGGGTGACTTGGGGAGAGTTAATTTCTCTTAGATCGGGTTTAAGCCCAACCTGGTGGTAATCCATAGCGACCCCCAGGGCGGCGATGCGATCCAAGAGCTCTTTTATGGAAGAGAGCTCCATTGGATCTAGCTGCTTGACGAGCTCCGAGCTGACGTGTAGGTTGCTTTTGATGACCCGAGAGGTCACCGTCGGCGCAACAGCCGAACAGGCGGTCATGAGGAAACCACCTAGCCGGAGAGTTTGGCCGACAGCCAAGGCTCCCTTGGCAACGGCGCCGTCTTTAAAGACGGGAGGAGGCATCCTTCCTGATTGCGACGGCACAGAGGAACTCTCAATGAAAGCACCAATGTCGGTGTCAAAACCTGCGGATCTCGGGTAGTGGGTCCCGAATTGTGCGTCTAGGCCGGATGGTAACAGGAGGCAGGGAACAAGATGTTTTACCCAGGTTCGGGCCCTCTTGATGGAGGTAAAACCCTACATCATGCTTGATTAATATTGATGATATGGGTAGTACAAGAGTAGATCTACCACAAGATCAAGGAGGCTAAACCCTAGAAGCTAGCCTATGGTATGATTGTTGTATATCGAGTTGATTGCCTACGGACTACAACCCTCCGGTTTATATAGACATCGGATAGGGTTAGGGTTACATTGAGTCGGTTACAATGGTAGGAGATCTTGAATATCCGCATCGCCAAGCTTGCCTTCCACGCCAAGGAAAGTCCCATCCGGACACGGGACGAAGTCTTCAATCTTGTATCTTCATAGTCCTGGAGTCCGGCTGAAGGTATAGTCCGGCTACCCGAACACCCCCTAATCCAGGACTCCCTCAGTCATGTAGGAGTACATGGTGGGTTGTCTCATTGAAATCATTCTTAGGAACTGAATTCTATGTTTGTGATCCATGAACAGCTACTACCACGCATTGGGCCCGAAACCAATGGACCCTCTCGACATTTTAACTGCCCTTGTCCTCTATCCAGGAGTTGCAACTAGTTTATGGCGTTTGTAGGATATGTGTTGGCGGTCGTGCGTAGCGCTGACCCTAGGGGCGGGCTATGTTCCGGTAGATACACCATGGCACGGTGTACCGGGCGCCCGTTTGGTGTCTCGGGAACCCTGCACACATCGTTTGGGGCTGTGAGCGAAACTCCGGCCGGATCTCCTCGCGGATGGAACCCGAATAGGCGATAAACCTGGACTAGAGACTTGTGTGGTTAGTCAGGTCGTGCCCGACTCCCTCGCTAGGCTTCCGCTTGAAGGTTGCCGGGATACACGACTTGTACATGGTGGTATGTGGCGAGAGCATGTGTGAAGAAGTACACCCCTGCAGGGTTATAAATGATCTATTCGAATAGCCGTGTCCGCGGTAAAGGACTTCTGGGTTGCCTATAACAGTTCATAGACAAGTGAAAGAGGATACTCGAAAATGCGCAAGATAAGTGTGAGTGCTATAGATGGCCTTCTCGTAGGGAGACGGGAGAGGATCCATAGTGGTGTATTGAATGGTGAATATGTGGACTCGTATGCGCCACCTCAAAAGAGTTGCTTGCAGTCGTAGTTCAGGTTAGCCACTAAGTCAAAGTTGGCTTGCTGCAGTTAAACTCCACTCCCCCCCTTTATTGATACCGATTCATATGTAGATAGTTCTGATGTAAGTCTTGCTGAGTACTTTTGTACCTCCGTTTGCTTAATTTATGTTTTGCAGAGAGACTTTAGTCTCGCTAGTAGTTTCGCATGGACTTCGACGTTTAGCTTGATACCTCAGCTACGATCTTGTGCCCTCGGCAGGATCTGGTAGATAGTCAGGCTTCTTAGCCTTTTCATTTGTAGATGTCTGTACTCAGACATGTTTTGCTTCCGCATGTGCTTTGATTTGTATGCTATGATTGTTGGGTCATGAGACCCATGTTTGTAATATCTCGCTCCTCGGAGCCTAATGATTAAATATTTGAGTCGTAGAGTTATGTTGTGATGCCATGTTGTATTTACACATATCGAGCATATTTTGTGTATGATTCAAATGCTTGGTATGTGTGGAATCCGATAATCTAGTTGTTTATCCTTGGCAGCCTCTCTTATGGGGAAATGTAGTCTAGTGCTTCCATGAGCCATAGTAGTCAGCTACAGCCCGGTTCACCGGAGTCCTGCTAGCCCAACACTACTGCTCAGGACACTTGACCGGCCGGCATGTGTTTCACTTCGTTCCTATGTCTGTCCGTTTGGGGAACTGTCACGCGGTGATATCCGGAGTCCTGTTAGCCCAGCGCTACAGCCCGGTTTCACACGCTGCTGACCGACATGCTCGATGTGATTCATGTATGCCTGTCCCCATAGGTTCGTGCCGCTTTGGGTTCATGACTAGCCATGTCGGCCCGGGTTCTCTATCATATGGATGCTAGCGACACTATCATATATGTGAGCCAAAAGGCGCAAACGGTCCCGGACCATGGTAAGGCGACACCCGTGGGAATACCGTGCGTGAGGCCGCAAAGTGATATGAGGTGTTACCGGCTAGATCGATGTGACATGGAATCGGGGTCCTGACAGCTTTGGTATCAGAGCCTGACTGCCTGTAGGATTACCAAGCCAAACCGGTGGAATTTGTGTCTACAAATGCTTTAGTTATGTAGGGGAATTTATTGTGGAAGGAACGTAAGGCTCTTTTTACTCCTTTACCTTATGCCCTCTGATCTGAGTCATTCTCTTCTCATTCTACGTGGGTTAAGAAACTAGGCCTTCTCATCTATCTATCAGGATGACGTGTTACTAAACCGTAGTTGCCTAGGATTGTTGAGTTCAAGCCCCAGTTCAGTTCCTACTATCTTCTGTATGTTCGTAATTGGTCTCGGAACCTTAATATTGTGATGTTGAGTGGTTATGCCACCATTTTGCAGGATGTCTCAAATCTTTTTGAGCATTTACATCCATTATGATGTCCGAGTCATCCCAGGTTTCTAAGTAGTCTGATGCATTTGCAAACCCCTTCCTCCTGTTCCTGATGTCCAATTGGGCCAGGTTAATCACACTAATCGGTGAGTTGAGGTACTCAGTTGCCTCGACATATATGTTGGAGCTATTACTATGACCCTAGGTGTTTTGGGGAGTCACCTAGTAATCTTGCCATGTTTTGTGTTCCGGTGTGATGATTCTGGCCACCATTCTCGAAAGCATCCTGTGATGCCATGTAGTGGTAGGTATTCTATTCATGGGTTCTTGAACCCGAGATTCACCCTACTTATCTCATGTTGATAGTGTTGCTAGTTCCTTTAGGATATTAGTAAACTTTGCGATAGTTCTCGAGGTCCGTGGTATTTCCTTCTTCCAAATACTATGAACCACTTATGGCAGAAGTTTGTTGGATCAAAAGATCACAACCAGAGTGCTCTTGATGAGTTCTCCATTCTGCATTGTGAATCTGCCAGTCCTACCTTTCTGCATGGGTTGCCCGGAAGAAATGTTGAGCTTTGCTCGACATACTAATCTATGCATCCACAACTCTGAAAATTATATGTTCCTCGAGTTGTTCCTCTTCAGTTGTATCCCAACCATCTTCTATCAGTTGATAGCCAAGAGTATGTGTGCAATTGTGTTCATCGATGCCTATTATTCTTGTGGTCCATCAAGCCATTCTATTCCAGAATGACTAGGAGAAACAAACTCTAGTACCTCATCCATATCTAGGATTGGGTCAAAGTAGTTGTATCCCACAAATCAAAATGCCAATACAGCTTTTGTTCTGTTCTACCTTGGAGTTCTACCCTATTCATGCCAAGAATATCATAGGAATTGCACCATCTCTTATGAATTTTGATGCAGTAATACTTCTTGCCATCATTGTTCATTCCTCGGCTCCCGTGTTATTGTAACCGGAATGCTGGTAAGTGAGTCGTGATGTGTGAAATCAATACTCCTAGCAACTCCTTTGCTTGGTAGTTAATGGACAATATTCTCATTCTTAGTGTGTTGGTTATTAAATCATCATCCTAAGATTGATCGTGCTATCTAGTCCTTATTTCTGGTGCACTCCTCGATCAATGAGTTAGGATTATGTCAATCCCTCACTCTTTTGATCATATCATCTTGCCTTGAAAAGCAAGGTTGTTCTCGAGCCTAGTAACATATCGGTGGTTCGTGATTTTCCGAAGATCTTCTCGGAAGTATTACCTGGTTGTCCCCTGACTGTTATGTTGAGCTCGTCATCAAGTTGGTTTCTTGTAAACCACCCCTTCTCCAAGAATCTGTGTTGGATACCCCTGAGCTAGTTGGTTAAGCTGAACAACAACTTGGAGAGTTGGAAGATAAAAGCTTGTCTGACTTAGTTCATGTTAAGGGATATCTTTTTGTGTGTGTGTTCAAAAAGAAGATGATATCTCCGTCGATTGGTCCTCGTGATCAGTTGTTGGATCTATTGCCTTGTCAAAACTTTGACTTGAGTATGGGCTATCGTCAAGTCAAATCAGAACCAACAATGTTCATAATGTTGTTTTACTCGTGGTTGATCCCTCGACCATACACCATTACATCCTTTGGTCTGACCAATGCTACCACCGTATTCACATGATGGTGGAAGTCCAGTGATATGGAAATTTCGATGAGTTGCTGTTGAGCCCATCAGCAGCATGTTGTCTCCCCCATGATTCAGGTTGAACATCTAAGTTAGTATTGGAAACTTTGTAAGCAATGCTTTCGTGTTCCGTTCATGAAGCTTATGCCGGGATGGAAGAAGTGACTTCCTCGAATTCACGTGCATTAGTTGTAAGTTGCCACCATGAATTTGAGGAAGGTTTGTTTTGTTTCCCTTGGAATCATCCCAAATCAGTCATGCATACGTGCGAAGTATTCTATGGTTTGGTAGATTAATTACCTCCACTCCATATGTGTTCCTAGCACACCAAGCCACTGATTGGTTTGTTCAAGGAGAAGAAGTTTCTTCTTAGGAGCTAGACTTACGCAAGGACTTCGATATCCTCGTTGATGGTTCCCTCCTGAACTCGGTAGTGTTTCATTATAAGACTACTATGTGGTCATGCTAGTCTTGGACAACATGTTCACATGCTTGTGGCAGAACCGGCTCATGTTTTGGAGCTTACTATCGTAGTTCATTCCCCGAGAATCTTGCAACGCCATCTCGTCGATTTGTGTTGCAAAATTTCATTTTGCTTTCTAGACTTGATGAGTCTGGAATATCCTGTTACCAACCAGATCTGAATCTTAGGCAGATATGATGGTTGGAACTTTTCCAAGATCTATGATGTAGGTCCCGACAAGGTTGATGTTCTGGCCGACACACCTAGCCGGAAGATCTATCACTGTAGTATCTTGATTGAGCTATTTGACCATCTTCTCCATGAGGATTTCGTGCAACTTATTATATAAGTTGTTCCTTAGGGGTCCTTGTACTATCGGTTTCCTCGGTTATGCTATAACCATTCAAATAGGGGAATCACTCTCGTCTGTTGAGCTTTTCCCCAGTCACTAGAATCATTGCTAGTATTTGCATTTTTTTTCCCAGCTTTCACACGTCATTGTGTCAGTCTACCATGTGTCCCATCGATTTTCGATGATAAGCAAAAAACATCCATCGTGTTGTCTTCAACAAGGTAGTCAAAATCATCCATTCGAATCCGGATATGCCATCCTTTCATACCCCGCCAAACGATTGTTGGCGAATTGCCTCAAGTTGGTATAGAGGATTTCAATGTTCTCTAAATCAAAAGTAATTCTTTTTGCCACTTAAGGGATGATTCTAAAGGTCACCCTCCTCCAAGATGTCTCATTTCGGTGTCTTGGAAACTCAACTCCTCGCTATGTTGGCAACCGTTCACCACCCTTTTAGATGTGGAATTGTTGCCTACCTAGTGATCCTTTGTCATGTGTTTCAATCCATCCCTCTGGACGTATGCTCCGTGTCTCAGCTCGAGAGATGTTTCAGCATCTCGCTCCATGAGTTGATACTAAGTTGTTCGATCTTTGATAAGATCGATCCTTCTAGAGATTTCCCTTTCCTCTCATTTGTCATGTTAGTTGGAGTTCTCAAAGCAGGACATCGAGACAACGATGGTGATCGAATCAACGTTCTTATCAAGTGCAACTTGGATCGAGAAGATTGTGTTCGATGCGTTCCCCTCTGTCCTCTTACCTCATGTCTTGAATCTCGGGACGAGATTCTTGTTTAGTGGGGGTGACTTGTCACATCCCTAATTCTGGTCTGTCCTATGCCAGCTTCCATGTGTGCATCATGTTTAAATTCAAATGAAATTTGAATTGAGGAATTTTCAAAGCCTCAGAAACCCCCTAAAAATAACAAACATTTAAATCTCATCAAATGAGTCCAAGAAAATGTTCCTGTTACTCTGTGAAAATATTGGCATGAGGTGAAATACAAATCAATATTTTTGGAGTCACAGAAATAAGTTATTTGGGCCTTTGATTTAAATCAATAATATATTTGGGTTGGAATTATTTCTGTTATATAAGAAATAGTGCCCAAATAATCATAAACTGAAATGTTCCATGTTGGGTTTATTCCATACAGTGAGCATGAGCAGTTTGGTGATTTTTGGAAGTGCCTAGGTATTTTTAGAAAAGCCACAAACTTGCAAAAATATTAGAAAACAAAAAAAAATTAAAACAGAAAGCAGAGAGAGAGAGAAAGCAAACCTGGCGGCCCTGCTGTGGTCCAGCACTGTTGGCCCAGCCCACCTCCTTCCCTTGTCTTCTTCCAGCTGCTGCCAGGAGGACACCGGGCGTGTGCTCGCCGCGCGCGCGCCACCTCCACCATGCTCTGGCCACCTCCTGCTTCCCCGGCCCCTTCTAGCGACGCCACGGAGATGCCCCGAAGCCCCTGTCCCCTCTCCCTCACTCGCCGCTCTCTCTACCCTCCCCTGGCTCTCTCCCTTTAGCTCACCCGAGCGAAGCAGTCGCCGCCGACCAGCGCTCGCGCGGCCACAGCCTCCCACTTGCTCCCCAGACGCGTCCGAGAGCTCTGCCACGCCATCCTCATCTTCTTCACTGAGTCACAGGAGCTAGGTCGCCCTGTGATGCCGCCAACATCATCTTCTTCCTCGCCGGTCGCCGGAGAAACCCCTTGCCGCCCAGACTGCTCCGGACCGTCTCCGAGCTCGCTGACCTCCTCGTCCGACTCGCTGTGAGCCTATGACCCTGCCCGTCCCTCTCTTCTTCCCTGTAGGCCTCCGTAGCCATCGGACCGCCTACGCCCAAACCCGCCGCTGCCTGCGCTCGCCGCCGACGCAACTCCGGCGACCAAATGGTCCGTCCGACGCTCCCAACCCACTCACCGCATCGCGTAGGCCCCCGCTAGCGCCTCATTTCGCTAGCTCGCGCCCTGCAGCACTGCCCGCGCTCACGCCCGAGCTCCGGCCAGCGCACTTGTCGTTGTTGCCGTTGCTACGGGCCGCCCTAGCCACCGTTGCTTGCACTGCTCGATGTGGACGAGCATGAGCAACGCGTAGATGCCCTCCGCCGCGCTTTAGGCCATCGGAGGAGGAATTCTGGTGAGCCTCCGATGTGCGTGCTATCGCCGCCGGCTAAACTCCGGCCTAACCACAAGTTAATTACGCTAATGACCCTGCTAATCTAGTCCTGGGTCATTAACATGTGGGCCCCGGCCCCACTGACATTTTAGTTAGGTTTAATTTAAGGCTAATTAACTATATTAATTAGCTGAGTGGATGACATATGGGTCCCACTGTCAGGTTTGACTCTGGTTAGGCGCTGTTGACCAGCTGACGTCACAATGACGCAGTGCTGACGCAATAACTCATTTTCTGGATTTATTCTTATTCAGGAAATTCCAGAAAATGCCCTATACTTCCAAAAATCATAGAAATTCAACCGTGACTCCAAATGAAATAATTTATATATGAAAAATTATTAGAAAAATATTAAGAATATGTTTATGGCATTTGCATGCATGTTAGAGGAACTTATATCCTCTGTTTAGGACAATTCAATTAAATGGCATTTAAGAAAGCACATATGGGGTTTGAATTTGAACCTAGGGTTCAAACCAACTTCATTTAATATGGTTGCTAGTTGCATTAGTTCAATCAACAACATATTGCCATGTCATGAGCATGCATCATATTATTGCATTGCATTGATTGTGTTTCCTTCTTTATTGCCGGAAGTTGTCCCCTCTCGACAGACTTGGTTTCGACGATGAGTTTGATGACACCGATGAAGAGCTATATTATCTTTAGAAGTGCCAGGCAAGCAAAACCCTTTTGCTCATTCTGATATAATCCCATTCTCTCGCTCCTGCTCTCTTTTACTGCATTAGGACAACAACGATTCATCTGTTACTGCTGCGGTAGTTGAACCCCTTATCCTCTGCATGACCTGTCATTGCCACACTAAATAGATGAAACCCACTACCATGAGTAGGAGTTGTTTGAGAACTGATGTGCCTACTCATTCATGCTTGTTTGTCATGCCTGCTACTGCTTAGAGTTTAGTTAGGTCTGATTCATCGGGGATGAATTGGAACAGTGTTGAACATGTCCTACTGTGTGTGAGCTAAGTGTGTGAACACGATTTGGTAAAGGTAGCGGTGAGAGGCCATCTAGGAGTGCATGGTGGGTTGTCTCATTGAAACAGTTCTTAGGAACTGAGTTCTGTGTTTGTGATCCATCAACAGCTACTACCACGCATTGGGCCCGAAACCAATGGACCCTCTCAACTTATTAACTGCCCTTGTCCTCTGTCCAGGAGTTGTAACTAGTTTCTGGTGTTTGTAGGATATGTGTTGGCGGCCGTGCGTAGCGCTGACCCTAGGGGTGGGCTATGATGCGGTAGATACACCATGAAACGGTGTACCGGGCGCCCGTTTGGTGTCTCGGGAACCCTACACACATCGTTTGGGGCTGTGAGCGAAACTCCGGCCGGATCTCCTCGTGGATGGAACCCGAATAGGCGATAAACCTGGACTAGAGACTTGTGTGGTTAGTCAGGTCGTGGCCGACTCCCTCGCCAGGCTTCCGCTTGAAGGTTGCCGAGATACACGACGTGTACATTGTGGTAAGTGGCGAGAGCGTGTGTGAAGAAGTACACCCCTACAGGGTTATAAATGATCTATTCGAATAGCCGTGTCCGCGGTAAAGGACTTCTGGGTTGCCTATAACAGTTCATAGACAAGTGAAAGAGGATACTCTAAAATGCGCAAGATAAGTGTGAGTGCTATGGATGGCCTTCTCGTAGGGAGACGGGAGCGGATCCATAGTGGTGTATTGAATGGTGAATATGTGGACTCGTGTGCGCCACCTCAAAAGAGTTGCTTGCAGTCGTAGTTCAGGTTATCCACTGAGTCAAAGCTGGCTTACTGCAGTTAAACTCCACTCCCCCCTTTATTGATAACGATGCATATGTAGATAGTTCTGATGTAAGTCTTGCTGAGTACTTTTGTACTCACGTTTGCCTAATTTATGTTTTGCAGAGAGACATCAGTCTCACTAGTAGTTTCACGTGGGCTTCGATGTTTAGCTTGATACCTCAGCTACGATCTTGTGCCCTCGGCAGGATCTGGTAGATAGTCAGGCTTCTTAGCCTTTTCATTTGTAGATGTCTGTACTCAGACATGTTAAGCTTCCGCATGTGCTTTGATTTGTATGCTATAATTGTTGGGTCATGAGACCCATCTTTGTAATATCTCGCTCCTCGGAGCCTAATGATTAAATATTTGAGTCATAGAGTTATGTTGTGATCCCATGTTGTATTTACACATATCAAGCATATTGTGTGTATGATTGAAATGCTTGGTATGTGTGGGATCCGACAATCTAGTTGTTTATCCTTGGCAGCCTCTCTTATGGGGAAATGTAGTCTAGTGCTTCCATGAGCCATAGTAGTCCGCTACAGCCCGGTTCACCGGAGTCCTGCTAGCCTAGCACTACTGCTCAGGACACTTGACTGTTCGGCATGTGTTTCACTTTGTTCCTATGTCTGTCCCTTCGGGGAAATGTCACGCGGTGACATCTGGAGTCATGTTAGCCCAGCGCTACAGTTTGGATTCACACGCTGCTGACCGACATGCTCGATGTGATTCATGTATGCCTGTCCCCATAGGTTGGTGCCTCTTTGGGTTCATGACTAACCATGTCGGCCCGGGTTCTCTGCCATATTGATGCTAGCGACACTATCATATACATGAGCCAAAAGGCGCAAACGGTCCCGGACCATGGTAAGGTGACACCCGTGGGAATACCGTGCGTGAGGCCGTAAAGTGATATGAGGTGTTACCGGCTAGATCGATGTGACTTGGAATCGGGGTCCTGACATTGTCTCCGGTCTTCGTCAAGGCAGTTGTGTCCAGTATGGCATAGTGAGGTATGATGAGTGGTGATTTTGTCTGTTGGTTGAAAAATATTTGTATGTTAACCAAGCAGGGAATACTTAAACCTCTTGAGTTGACCGTAGATCGAGTCTTGTTCCAGTAACCCCCATACTTGTTTCGTACTACCACTTGTCCCTGCCACAGGTAGGGTATGGTTCAGTAAGTTGTCAACCCCTTCCTAGCACACACCGTATAGAGAGGCCATGGTGGAAGATACCGAAGGCCTCCGGTAGGCATGCCACCTGGTCCGGGGGCATGGGTGTTTCGGTTGGAGCCGAAGGGGTAGCTCCCCTAGTTTGCGTGTGGTATAAGTTTTGTGATCCCATGCTAATCGAGGTTATAGCCTCCCCACTTAGAGTTTCGCTTAACGGGTGTCGTGGGTGATTCCAGACACCGGTAAGTTAGGCTGGTGTGTGCAGTCGGGTGTGTTTTCAATCAAAAGACCGTAGACGGAATTAGTCCCGATGGACTAAAGAAGTCCGTTACTCGTGGGTAAAGAGTAGACCCTCTGCAGAGATTATATCTATTCGAATAGCCATGTCCATGGTTAGGACTACAGTCTGGGATGGGTCAAGTGTCGGTCTTAGTGTCGGTCTTCGGAGGAAAAACTGCTAAACCGGAACATGGATCATGACTTGTGACTCTTGATGATTATGATTATTATTATTATGGACTACATTTACATTATTTTAATTATTGAGTGTCCATGGGACGGTTCTACCTCCTAGATATTCACTATGATTATTCTTATATAAGCCCTTTATGTGGTGTCGCTCAGACGCCCGACTGTGGCATGCTTATTATTTCAGTTACTTATAAGCCCTTTATGTGGTGTCGCTCAGACGCCCGACTGTGGCATGCTTGTTATTTCAGTTACTTATAAGCCCTTTATGTGGTGTCGCTCAGACGCCCGACTGTGGCATGCTTGTTAGTTCAGTTTCTTATAAGCCCTTTATATGGTGTCGTACAGACGCCCGACTGTGGCATGCTTCTTATTTCAGTTACTTATAAGCCCTTCTATGCGGTGTCGCTGCGACGCCCGACTGAGGCATGTTTTATGTTATTATCATTTCGAGGCGTCGCTTCAGACACCCGATTGGTGCATTTTATTTTCATTCTCGGGTTGTTTATTCATGTCCTATATGAATAGCTTGCTTGCGTGCATCACAATTTTTTTTCGTGGCTAACGTATGATCATAGAATATTTCAGAGCATGATTATCAATTGTTATATTATATCCGTGTTCATAATGTTTGCGAGTACATTCAAAAGTACTCAATGGCTTGTCCCTGGCTATTGTCTTGGCCAGATTTCTTGCGTGGAGAGGAGCATTGTGATGACAGCCCCGGAACATACGCACTGCTGATAGCAGCCTCGCGAAGATAGGAGTTATCCTAGTCAGCTGTTCCTGTGGGAAATGGTGTCCCATGGCCACTGATGAACCTCAAACCGCTTCCGCCATCAACCACTAGAAACATTTGTTGTACTCATAGGCCAGAATGGTCTTGTACTACATATCTTGTATTTTGCTTGGAGTTTCTGTATCAAGTTGGTGCCTCATCAGCTAACAGTAATCCTGGGGCTGGTGAGCACAAGCGCCATTTTTGGGAAATTAATATCCCGAAAACCCTGTCCTGACAAACTTGGTATCAGAGCCAGGGTGACCATTGGCTAATCCTATCTTAGCAAGGTCGAAAAACCAAGGTTAACCAACCCACCAGACCTTAACCTAACCCCGGCCAAGATTCTCGTGCAAGATAGCCACAAAGTGACCCCGACACCTTTTGGCACTCGGTGCCCAACTTATCAGCCTAGCCTGTAAATCATGCGCCAGTGACCGACACCTAAAATGTCTTATTCGCGAGCGTGCGAAGGAAGACTCTGTCCCCTTTTTCTATAAAAAGGGCACGCTAGCCTCAACCCAGCACAGCAAAACCTCTACCCCAAACCGATCCATAATGCCAGGACCCATTATTCACAATGAAACCACTGCAACCTACCTTGGAAGTTTTGTGACCGTGTTAGCAAACCTCACCCGCCGTGCCTTCGCATTAGAAGAGCCCCCAGAATATGTTGTGTACCAAGGGTCCATGAGCGGTGAGAGCCGTCAATTTTGGGCCACTGTGCACGTCTATGATAGAGGTCTATCGCCAGAATGCCCCTATAGGTTCACTGGAAGGACAACTTCCTTTGAGCCACAAGCCATCCAGCTAGCTGCTCGAGAGGCAATAGTTCAACTCCGGCACTTGTCGCCCAGAGTTAACTGTCGCTCGTTCTACTACTACCCCAGCCGTGACGGGTATGGTAGGCCACCGCAGGTTGCCAACGGAGACTACGAGACGGATCCTGCATTGTTGCATCTGGTGCGCTATGTAAGTGCACGAGAGGAACTGTTCGATGAAATCACCCTTGATCTGATCGCAGCTCATGGAGAGCTGGTTCGTCGAGCTCCGGCAAAAATAGAAGATGAGCCCGACGCCGACAACCCAGTTGTGTTGTTCGGTCAACCGATCGATTCCTTGAGGTCTACCCCAGCCATCGACCAAGGTGCTTTGGTGTCCCTAGAAGTGCTTCGTTGCCTTTTGGGAAAACGCTCCAATGGGATTGTGGCCAACAATCCCCGCGATGTTCATCATCGCTACCCCGACCCTGCAGTTCCTCAACCCCCTCGAGCTAACCCCGATGGTGAAACCCTTGGAGAAGCCTCGACCTCCACAAGGCACACCCGCTTAGATATAAACGAGGTAGACTAAGTCACTCGAGTAGTACCGAGTCTTAGTATGACCACACCCTGAAATTGTGTGATCCTGTATCGCCATAATTAAATAATGTTTGCTTGTGCGCCCCTACTTTAAATAGTAGCCATGCATAAGTATGTTGGTGTACGATTGCATTTTTTTAATTTCGGGTGTAGCTATCAAAAACCAACCTCGACGACACCCACAGTAATATGTCACTTCTGAGAGATATGTGTATCTGTGGCTTTGACCCTGTCAGGACCGGTTCTCCAACAAAACATTTATTGAAAATCCGATGCTTGTATTGACCAGTAAAGAAGAATCCTTCTTACCGATAGACAAATCCTTGATACAGAAATCCATAAGTACTAAATATTATACAAGGTTGAGATGAGGATGCTCAACAATTTATTACAAGCACACCGATATTATACATAAAGGCGGATATGACCCGAAGGTATGGTGGCATAACTACTAACTCGTAATAAAAAGTGGTGGTGGATATGTCACGGTGAAGTGGGTGACATGGCTCCAAAATCTTACAGCTCATCAAGCGTCAGAGTGAGGCTCGATGATTTTATTTGGGTAGCGGAAGTGTATATAATACAAATGATCAACTCCAGGATCGCACGGGACTGACTGGGACTCCTCTAGGCGTCTGACTAGCTATTGAACTCTTCATCCATAAGATCGCCTTCGTCAACATCTGGCGAAATCAACAAGCCAGGTGAGTACTTTGAATGTACTCGCAAGACAGTTTGGACATAAGATATAACAAATGCAAACATGATGCACATGAGCAGCTTAGTAATGCACATTCGGATAATTATGTTTTCACTGCACGATAAATTAAAAGGAAGTTAGGTGGTAGGCCTCCCGAAATCCCAATAAAATAACTGAAGACCTATCGGATGTCTGAAGCGACGCCTCGAAAGGTAAACATAAATTAACATGCCACAGTTGGGCGTCAGGGGGACACCACATAAAGGGCTTATGTTGAAATGTAAATAACAGTGCGTGCCACAGTCAGACGTCTAGGCGACATCTCGAAAAGAGCTTATAATGAAAGTAAATAACAAGTGTGCCACAGTCGGATGTCTGAGCGACATCACATAAAGGGCTTATATCGAAAGTAAACAACAAGCAAGCCACAGTCAGACGTCTGAGCGACATCACATAAAGGGCTTATATCGAAAGTAAATAACCAGAATGCCACAGTCGGACGTCTGAGCGACATCACATAAAGGGCTTATATCGAAAGTAAATAACAAGCATGCCATAGTCGGACGTCTGAGCGACATCACATAAAGGGCTTATATCGAAAGTAAACAACAAGAATGCCATAGTCGGACGTCTGAGCGACGTCACATAAAGGGCTTATAGTTTATCATTCAAATTCAAGTAGTTCACGAATTTAAATCATCACCAGGAAATACTCAGCTCATAATAATAAACTGGTTAGTCCATTCACATGAATAACATTCAGCCGAGTCTACCACTCTCAGTTTCATGCTTATTCTCCGGAGGCTGTCACTGGGTTGACACTGAGATCGACAATGAGACTGACACTGACTCTGAGATGATGTCCAAGTCCCTGGTCATGGACATGGATACTAGGACGGTTTGACTCTGCAGAGTTTGTACTCTTTAACCACAGCCAACAAATTTCGGTAGTCACAAAGGACTAATTCCGTTTACGGTATTTTAGAAGAAACACGTCTGACCAGTACACACCCATTCCACATTCTGCTGCCAGGGGTCACCCTAGGCAACGTTCAAGAAAAACTTTGAGACGGGGAGGCTACAACCTCGAATAGCATGGGATCAAATTTATAAACGCGCGCTCTAAGGGGTGCCCCCCTCTTGGTCCCAACCGAAAACACCCATGCCCCTTGACCGGATGACGGGCTTTAATCCAGGGCCATGGAACCCTCATCACGGCCCCTATATTTGGTGTGTACAAGGAGAGAGGTTTGCAACTTACTAAACCGCATTCTTTGCAGAAAACATGTGGTAGTACGAACGGGAACAAGACTTGATCCACGTTAACACTGGAGTTACGCGGTTGACAAAAGACTGGCATGCTTCAACAATACCAGCTTACAACCTATAATGCCACCACATGATCAGGTATCTCACCACCATATGAGCACTTCAAACTTTGAAACTCACCTGTAGCTTACCTTGCATGCAATATAACATTCACAATATGCTTCTATAAACATGCCATAAGACAACTATTTAAGCAAACATGCAAAACACTCATCATATGAAAGGTTCAAACATGTTTGCCTGGTTCGGAGTAGTCGGAGTCTAGCTCGGCGAAGTTCGCAGTTCCGTCACCTCCTCTGGTATCTACGGTATAGAGAAATCGCATACTAACGTAAATACCGTGTGTGTATAAAAGTTGTTCCAAATTTTTTTCAAATAAATATGATAAAAAAACTAGACAGAAAAATAAAGATGACAGAAAAAGAATCAATTCAAAATCATCTTTTGTTAAAAAGTTATAAGGGTTTTAGTCTAGGGACTCATGTGTAATGAAACAGAAAGTTTCCAGGGGCTAGTTTATAAAAACAGAAAACTTTTCGGTTAGCAATACGCCAACCCAATGGGAAAGCATACTTTACCCGAAGGCATTTTTCTAGGGAAACGGTTTGAATAGAAATAGAGAGGCTGACGATGGGGTCCCACCCGTCAGGTTTAAATTTTGAAACAGAGCACACCGGCGCCCGAAGGCCGTAGTGGTCGCCGGTGTCAAGACCCCGATTACAAGTCACATCGATCTAGCCGGTAACACCTCATATCACTTTGCGGCCTCACGCACGGTATTCCCACGAGTGTCGCCTTACCATGGCCCGGGAACGTTTGCGCCTTTTGGCTCACGTATATGATAGTGTCGCTAGCATCCATATGACAGAGAACCCGGGCCGACATGGCTAATCGTGAACCCAAAGCGGCACTAACCTATGGGGACAGGCATAAATGAATCAACTTCGAGCATGTCGGTCAGCAGCGTGTGAATCCGGGCTGTAGCACTGGGCTAACAGAACTCCGGTGACCCGGGTTGTAGCAGGCTAGGCATGACTCCGGATGTCACCGCGTGACATTTCCCCGAAGGGACAGAAACAGGAACGAAGTGAAACACATGCCGGCCAGTCAAGTGTCCTGAGCAGTAGTGCTGGGCTAGCAGGACTCCGGTGAACCGGGCTGTAGCAGACTACTATGGCTCAAGGAGGACTAGACTACATTTCCCCATAAGAGAGGCTGCCAAGCATAAACAACTAGATTGTCGGATCCCACACATAGCAAGCATTTCAATCATACACACAATATGCTCAATATGTGTAAATACAACATGGCATTACAACATAACTATACGACTCCAATATTTATTCATTAGGCTCCGAGGAGCGAGATATTACAAACATGGGTCTCATGACCCAACAATCATAGCATACAAATCAAAGCACATGCGGAAGCTTAACATGTCTGAGTATAGACATCTACAAATGGAAAAGGCTGAGAAGCCTGACTATCTACCAGATCATGCCGAGGGCACAAGATCATAGCTGAGGTATGAAGCTAAACGTCAAAGTCCACGCGAAACTACTAGCGAGACTGAAGTCTCTCTGCAAAACATAAATTAGGCAAACGTGAGTACAAAAGTACTCAGCAATACTTACATCAGAACTATCTACATACGCATCGGTATCAATAAAGGGGGGGAGTGGAGTTTAACTGCAGCAAGCCAGCTTTGACTCAGTGGCTAACTTGAACTATGACTGCAAGCAACTCTTTTGAGGTGGCGCACACGAGTCCACATATTCACCATTCAATACACCACTATGGATCCGCTCCCGTCTCCCTACGGGAAGGCCATCCATAGCACTCACACTTATCTTGCGAGTTTTAGAGTATCCACTTTCACTTGGCTATGAACTGTTATAGGCAACCGAGAAGTCCATTTCCGCGGACACGGCTATTCGAATAGATGATGTTAACCCTGCAGGGGTGTACTTCTTCACACACGCTCTCACCACTTATCGTCGTTTACACGACATGTACTCGGCAACCTTCAAGCAGAAGCCCAACGAGGGTGTCGGCCATGGCCTACCTAAACACTCAAGTCTCTAGTCTAGGTTTATCGCCTATCTAGGTGTCATGACCGGTTTTTCAATAAAAATATTTATTGAGAAACCAATCTTTTGAGTCCAGTATGAGAGAAATCCTCCTCACTGGTAGACAAATTCTTGATACAATAAGCCAGTAGCATAGAATATATTACAAGGTCGAGCTAAGGCTGCTCAACAAATTATTACAGGCGCGCCAATAATTATACATAATGGCGTATATAACACAATGGTGTGGTGGCATACTACTGACTCGAGATTAAAGTGATGGTGGAATAACACAGTGGGGAGTGTGATAACATGACTCTCAAACTGGCATCTCATCGAGCGTCGAGGTGAGGCTCGATGAATTTTATTCAGGTTGTGGAAGCGGATATAATACAGTGACCAAATCCAGGGTCGCACGAGACTGACTGGGATTCCTCTAGGCGTCGGACTTGCTATCGAACTCTTCATCCATGAGATCACCTTCGTCAGCATCTAGCCAAATCAACAAGCCAGTGAGTACTTTGAAAGTACTTGCAAGAGAGTTCGGACGTAAGATATAACAAATGCATGCATGAATGCGTCATGATTAATTTTCCCAATGCACATTCAAAAAAAATTAGCATAACGAAGTAAGTAAAAGGGAAACGGCGGTAGTCCGCCTGAAATCCCAACAAAATATAAATGAAAACCGATCGGGTGTCTGAAGCAACGCCTCGAAAGGTGAACAAATAAATAAAAGAAAATCATGCCACAGTCGGGCGTCTTAGCGACACCACATAAAGGGCTTTAAAAGAAATGCCACAGTTGGGCGTCTTAGCGACACCACATAGAGGGCTTTAAAGGAAATGCCACAGTCGGGCGTCTTAGCGACACCACATAAAGGGCTTCAAAAGAAATGCCACAGTCGGGCGTCTTAGCGACACCACATAAAGGGCTTTAAAAGAAATGCCACAGTCGGGCGTCTTAGCGACACCACATAAAGGGCTTCAAAAGAAATGCCACAGTCGGGCGTCTTAGCAACACCACATAAAGGGCTTCAAAAAAAATGCCACAGTCGGGCGTCTTAGCGACACCACATAAAGGGCTTCAAAAGAAATGCCATAGTCGGGCGTCTTAGCAACACCACATAAAGGGCTTCAAAAGAAATGCCGCAATCGGACGTCTGAACGACATCGCAGAAAGGGGCTTTTATTCACAAGTAAATAATACTCATAATAAATATTCAATTCATGATAATAAACGGGTTAGTCCATCCACAGGAATAAACATTTAACCGGGCTTAGCACTCGTGTGATTCGCTGGAGTCTCTGTCATCAAACTGACACTGTTAGGACGAGATAATACGGATTTGGACATGGAATAGATGATTCAAAGGAATGTATGACTCTGCACAGTTTGTACAAAAAATTTCCCACAGTCAACGGATTTCCGTAGTCACAAAGGACTAGTTCCGTTTATGGTATTTCGGAAGAAAACACAGCTAACCAGTACACACCCATCCTACCTCTCGATGCCAGGACTCACCCTAGACATCGTCCAAGAAAAACTTTTGAGACGGGGAGATCAGAATCTCGAATAGCATGGGATCAAATTTATATACGCGCGCTCTAAGGGGTGCCCCCCTCTCGGTCCCAACCGGTAACACCCATGCCCCCTGACCAGATGACTAGCTTTAATCCAGGGCCATGGAACCATCATCACAGCCTCTCCTTTTGGTGTGTACCAGGAAAGCGGTTTGCAACTTACTAAGCCATATTCCTTGCGGAAAACATGTGGTAGTACAGGGAAGGAAATGGGAGGAACTGGACCAATACGGTTTGACACTGAAGTCAATTTGTATGGCGTAAGACTGGCATGCTACGACACTGCCATCTTGCCCATCTTCATGCCATCACATGGCCATGCATACTCACATCCATCAACGCATGGATCATCGAACTCACTTGCCTCAACAATGCATGAAAATAACGTTCATCGGTATGCTCATCAACATGCCATGAAACTAACTAAATGCAAAACATGCCAAGACACTCATCATATCAAAAGTTCAAACATGCTTGCCTGGTTCAGAGTAGTCGGAGCCTAGCTCGGTGAAGTTCGCGGCTCCGTCACCTCCTTCGATATCTACGGTATAAAGAAAACACACGTGCTAACGTAAATACCGAGAGGTGCACAAAAGGTATTCCAAATATTTTTAAATAAATCTGATAAAAAACTAGACAAAATTTTAAAGAGGGAAGAAAAAGAATCAATCAAAAATACTCTTCTGTTAAAAAGTTATAAAGGTTTTTGTCCAGGGACTCATCTGTAATGAAACAGAAAGTTTCCAGGGGCTAGTTTATGAAAACAGAAAATGCTCTAGTCTCGAATACGCCAGCCCAGAGGGGAAAGCGTATTTTTCCCGAAGGCGTTTCCAGAAAATGATTCGAAAAGAATAAAAAGCTGATGGGGTGGACCCACCCGTCGGGTTTAAAAATGAAAGCAGAGACTTGGCGCCCGAGGGCCGCGGTGATCGTCAGCGGTGATCCACGGCGAGGCAGGAGGATCGGAAGGTACCTCCATGGTCACCGAGTCCTTCCGCGTCGGTGGGTGGTGGTGGTGGTCGCCGGAGAGCACCACGTCGACGGCGGTCTCGACTCCAGCGGACGATGGTTCGGGCGTTGATGGATTTCGCTGGAGAGGGCTGCAAGAATCGAATTGAGGTGGGGGTTAGAGCACTAGGTGCAATAGAAGGCTACGGATGAGGTTTGGGCGCCGGAGGTGGCCTCACCGCAGTTAATCAAGCTGGAGGCCGAGGCGGAGCGGGGCGGCCGGAGTTGGGGAAGAAGGGCCCCTCGGGGCTCTTCTCGTGGCTGAGCAGGGTCTGGTGAGGTGGTGGAGGCGTGCGGGGTCGAGAGCGAGCACGGGGTTGCAATATATAGCCGGCCCGAGGCGGTTTCCGCGAACGGGATAAGTCCGGCAAGAGCTTACGGTGGTGCAGTGGCTGGACGGTCGGATTAGGGCTTGAGCAGCGACTACCTCGCGTGTTTACTCCATCCAGGTGCTTAACTTTGCAAGGTAGGGGTGGTTACGGCCTGTCCTCAACAGAACGGCCGCGCGGCACGTCGACGGCAGAGAGCGCGCCCTGTGCGTGCGAGGGCCACGGCGACAGTGCAACGGGTGTGTTGGCATGCAATGGCAATGGAGAAGGCCACGCGGAGCTCCCAGATCGCTTGGGCGGCGCTGAACGGCATTCGTGCAGAAGCTGCTTCCCGTTGGTCGCCACGGGTGGCGCTGCCGCCGCAGCAGTCGCCGGCGCAGGCGGGCCAGGGAGTCACCGACGCCGGGAACCCGCCAAGTGTGCGTGCGGCGCTCTGGACAGCGAGGAGAGGCTGCGTGCATCGCGCCACGGTGCACTGTCGACGCGTGACTGAACCTGACGAAGGAAAACGACACTGAACTCTGAACTTCTCTGAATTTGCAAAGAAACAGTGCCAGCCAGGTGTTCGACAGAATGATTTTGGTATGCAGGGATTTCTCCTTGAGCTGAAACTTGGTGGGGTGGCCTCTCATTGCACCAGGAGGCTGCCTGAATTTTGGTAGAATTTTTGGAGAAGAGGAAATATGAATTTCACCAAATTTGGCAAATCTGGTCCAAACTTGCAGAGGCTGAAATTTGAAAATTTTGAAAAGAGGAGGAGGGGATCAAGATGGTTCTGGGTTGTGGATGCTAAGGACAATCCAGAGGAGTTGGTTTGAGGTCAAAACTCAAAGGCAATAAGGTACTTGCTTTGAAAATCTCTCAGGCTCCAAATAATTGACAGAAATGATTTGAGAGGAAAAATAATTGAAATAAAATCCAAAACTTGTTTGGATTAGTTGGGATAGAGAACTTAGATTGTTCCAAGGAGGAAGAAGGGATTTTGAGAGGTTTTACCACATGGGCAAAAATACAAAGTCATGGGTGGTTTTCAAGATATGAAAATCCCCAATTTTCACAGAGTTTCGTTTTAAAAGAAAAAGATTAAACTCCCAAAAATATAATTTGAGAAGGGAACCAACAGAGAAGAAGTTTTGAATGATCAAACACCATAGTTTGAAGAAAAATAAAAATCCTTACCAAAGAAAAGGAAGTTTTTTAAGAGGAAGGATTTCTGGAAAAAGAAATTTTAAATGCCCTCTTTTAAAAAATCCAACAAAGTTTTTGATGAAAACCAAATTAAAATTTTTGGAGTGTCACAACACCTACCCCCTTAGGAAAAATCTCGTCGCCGAGATTTCAGCTGTTCCTCAAATAAGTGTAGATGCTCTGTCCGAAGAAAATCCTCTCTTTCCCAAGTTGCTTCACTGTCGGTGTGATTGCTCCACTGAACTATGAAGAATTTGATGGTCTTCTGTCGGGTCCTCCTTTCAGACTCCTCTAATATTCTTACTGGACGTTCCCGATAAGTGAGGTCTGGCTGCACGTCAATGTTCTCATGGGATACTTGTTTCTCTGGGTTTCTTACGCACTTCCTCAATTGCGAGACGTGGAACACGTCGTGGACGTCGGATAATTCCTCGGGTAAGTCTAGCTGGTAGGCTACCGTGCCTCTTCGCGCCATTATACAGAATGGTCCGATGAATCTTGGTGCTAGCTTCCCTTTAATCTCGAATCGTTGCAATCCTCTCATAGGAGATACTCTCAGGTATACGAACTCACCGGGTTCGAAGCTGACCCCACGATGTTTCTGATCAAAATAACTCTTCTGTCGGCTTTGAGCGGTCTTCAGTCGGTCTCTGATTAGCTTGACTTTTTCCCCGGGTTCTCTGAGCATGTCTGGTCCGAAGATGCGGCTGTCTCCGGTCTCTGACCAATTTAACGGGGTACGACATTTCCGTCCGTATAAATCCTCAAATGGTGCCATTTGTAGGCTGGCCTGGTAGCTATTGTTGTACGCGAACTCGGCGTATGGCAGGCTTTCTTCCCAACTGGTTCCATATGTGAGGACACATGCTCTCAGCATGTCTTCTAAAACCTGGTTTACGCGTTCCGTTTGTCCATCAGTCTGTGGGTGGTATGCTGTACTGAAGGCTAGTTGAGTTCCCAGAGCCTGCTGTAAATGCTCCCAAACTCTCGAGACGAACTGAGTGCCTCTGTCGGATATTATAGTCTTCGGGACACTGTGCAGACAAACTATGCGGGAGAGATATATCCTGGCAAGCCTCTGAGTGGTGTGGGTCGTCTTTATTGGAATAAAGTGTGCCACTTTGGTTAACCTGTCAGTGATGACCCATATGGCATCATTCCCGTGTCGTGACCGAGGTAGTCCGACAATGAAATCCATCCCTATTTCATCCCATTTCCACTCAGGTATTTTGTTCGGTTGCAGTAGTCCGGCTGGTCTCTGATGCTCAGCTTTTATGCGTTGACATGAGTCGCAACATGCAATGAAGGTGGCTATGTCCCTCTTCATACCGTGCCACCAAAATCTTTCCTGAATATCCTTATACATTTTGGTTCCTCCAGGGTGGATCGAGTACGAGGCGGTGTGGGCTTCAGCTAGGATTTGCTGTTTGAGGTCCTCTATATTTGGCACGCAGAGTCTTTCTCCGTACCATAATATCCCTCCATCGTCTATGACGAATTCCGAGGCCTTGCCCATACTCACCTTTCTTTTGATGCCTTCGATGCTGGGGTGACCAGGCTGAGCTTCTTTGATCTTCTCCACAAGGTCGGGCTGTATTTCCAGGTTTGTTGTGGTGCCTTCTGCTACCATTATCAAGTTGAGTTTGGCAAATTCTTGTTGGAATTCGGGCCTCAAGCTTTGCAGACTATTTTCGTCGGAGCTGGGGTTCCGACTAAGAGCATCGGCCACTACATTTGCTTTTCCTGGGTGGTAATGGATACCAACATCATAATCCTTTACCAATTCTAACCAGCGTCGTTGCCGTAAGTTTAGTTCTGGCTGCGTGAAAATATATTTGAGACTTTTATGATCCGTATATATTTCACATCGATTCCCAAGTAAGAAATGCCTCCATTCCTTGAGTGCATGAATGACTGCTGCCATTTCTAAGTCATGAGTGGGATAATTTTCCTCATGCTTGCAAAGTTGCCTTGAAGCGTAGGCGACAACCTTGCCTTCTTGCATCAACACGCATCCGAGACCCTTTCTGGACGCGTCACAATACACTTCAAAATTTTTGTGTATGTCTGGCACAATTAATACTGGTGCTGTTGTTAATTTCCGCTTTAGCTCTTGGAAACTTTTCTCGCAGGCTTCTGTCCATTCAAACTTCTTGTCTTTCTTGAGTAACTGCGTCATAGGCTTGGCTATGGTGGAGAATCCTTCAATAAATCTGCGGTAATATCCTGCCATTCCCAAGAAACTCCGTAAGTCCGTTACGCTGGCTGGTGACTTCCAGCCAAGTACGGCCTTGACTTTCTCCGGGTCCACTGCGATACCGTCTTGGGTCAGTACGTGGCCTAGAAAGCCTACTTGTCTTAGCCAAAATTCGCACTTGCTGAACTTGGCATACAATTGGTGTTTTCTGAGCTCTCCTAGCACAATCCTGAGATGTTCTGCGTGCTCTTCTAGTGTCTTGGAGTATACCAGAATATCGTCGATGAATACCACGACGAACTTGTCCATAAACTTCATAAATACTTTGTTCATGAGGTGAACAAAATATGCGGGGGCGTTCATTAATCCAAATGGCATTACTGTGAACTCATACAGTCCATATCTTGAGGTGAAGGCTGTTTTGGGGATATCTTCTGTTCGCACCTTTAATTGATGGTATCCTGACCTTAAGTCAATTTTTGAGAATACCTTGGCCTGAGCGAGTTGATCAAACAGATCGTTTATCCTTGGCATCGGGTATTTGTTCTTGACTGTGACCACGTTAAGTGCTCGATAGTCAATACACAATCTCAGTGTTCCATCCTTCTTTTTGGCAAATAAAATTGTTGACCCCCAAGGTGAGGAGCTGGCTCGAATGTATCCTTTGTCTAGCAATTCCTTTATTTGTTTCTTCAATTCAACCAACTCGGATGGTGCCATTCGATATGGTTTCTTGTATGTGGGGGTGGTTCCTGGTGCGAGCTCAATGCTGAACTCTATCTCTCGGTCTGGTGGCATGCCTGGTAGCTCTTCGGGGAAAACGTCTGGGAATTCACATACTACTGGAACCTTGTTTAGCTCAGAAACGTCCACCTTATTCAATCTCGGTTGCCGGGGTAATTTTCCTTCCTTGGCTGACACTCTTATTGTCTTCCCGTGGTGGTGTGTGAGAATTACGGTCCGGTTGAAACAGTCAATAAAAACCTTGTTGGTGGTTAGCCAGTCCATCCCTAGGATGACATCCAGTCCTTTGTTTTCCAGTACAATAAGATTGGCGTGAAACTTCAATCCTTCGAACTCAATAACCACATCCTGACAGTAGCTCTGCGTAACTTGCTGAATCCCAGGGGACTTGATGATCATGGATTTCTCCAAAGGAAGCATCGAAAAATTATTTTGCAAAGCAAAACTTTTCGAAACAAAAGAGTGAGAAGCTCCAGAATCAAACAAAACCATTGCAGGTATTGTGTTGACAGGAAACGTACCGAGTACGATATCCAGAGCATTTTGTGCCTCCTCTTTGGTTACGTGGTTCAGATGACCCTTCCTATGGTTGTTGTTGGGATTGAAATTGTTTCGCTTGGGCGCTGAATTATTATCGCCGTTATTTGGCTTTGGGGTTGAGTTCCTAGGCTTGGGGCACTGTTTGGCATAGTGCCCTTCCTCTCCACAGGCGTAACAAGTAACGCCTGGGCGATATGTGAACTCCTTGTCCCTTGCATGAAAATTCTTGATTGGGCGTGAGACGTTGGATGAGGATTTGTGCGTCCCACCCTTTTGAAAATCTGTCTTGCTTCGGTGATTGTGAGCATGGTTAGTCTGGTCCCTTTTTCGCTTGCGGATATCTTCCAGGCTGCGTCTCTCATTTTCTAGAGTAATCGCTTTGTCCACCAGCGTTTTAAAATCTGGAAAAGTGTGCACGACCAGTTGGCATTTAAGCGCGGGCGCCAGACCGTCAAGGAATTTCTCCATCTTCTTACTTTCAGTCATACGCTCCTCATTGGTGTAGCGAGACAATAGAGTAAATTGACCATTGTAATCTGACACTGTCATGTTCCTTTGTTTGAGGTCATTGAATTCTCTCTTCTTGATTTTCGTAATGCTTTTAGGAATGTGTGCACCATGGAAACCTTCCTTGAAATTATCCCAGGTTATGTCATTTTCGTTGGGATGCATGTGCAGAAAATTCTCCCACCACGATGCGGCTGCTCCTGTGAGATAGTGCGGAGCATACAATACCTTTTCGGGGTCTGAACATTTTGCAATAATTAATTTCCTCTCCATATCTCGAAGCCAGTCTTCGGCCTCAAGAGGTTTGTCAGTGTGAGAAAATGTTTGGGGACGTGTCTTCTGTAGCTCAGATAACTTGGAATGCTGCTGATACTGCCCATGGTGATTTCCCATGTTGATGACTTGGTTCGTCATTTCCCGATGTTGTTGCTGACTCTGTTCATAAAGGCGGCATATTTGGGAAAGTGCCGTTTCACTGTCCTGTTGACTCGACTGCCCTTGAGTGACATTGTTGTCTGGTTTAGTGTCATAAATTTCCTCTGGCGGAGTGGGCATGGAGCGAGTCGAAGGACGAGACATTTTTCACTCTGGGGATATATTTTGTAGAACTCATAAGAGAAGCGAAAATGGTCGCAAAAACAACTCCAAAAAATGCAGAAGGATGGCAAATAATTTAAATGACCAAGATCACTTAAGAAAACAAATTGATTTGCGCACGGAGAAGGACTGCTCATTACATATCTTACACGCGGGCGATAATTTACAATACATCACTTAGGATATGCGTACATAATCCTGACATGTTATTTAGGCTAGTGCACTTCTCCAGTTCCTACATGATGCGCAAACAAGCTACTTCTCACAACCTATGTACATATAAACATAACTTACAAAGCGGTACATCGCATGACGGCTAAGCGTACTTAGTTGGAAATGTTGACGATCTCCTTGGCCTGCCAAGGGTGAGGCGCAGTGAGGCTGGGGACTCGACCTCCTCCTCACTAATAGGCTCCAGACATGTAGTGCTGCGTCGAGTAGATGGAGCGGGTGCCAGGGGCGGAGCAACGCGAATAGGAGTGGGCGCGAAAGGTGGTGTAGTGCGCGCTGGAGTGGGCGCAATGACTTGGTTGAACTCTTCGGTGGTAGGCAGGCGGCGAGTAGGTGCATAAGATGCTGAGGACGAGACAAAAGTCAGTGGGGGTGCGGTGGGCAGGAGCTCCCTCCTGTTGGCGGCACAGCCATGAACTGAGTCCATGCGGGCAGCCACGAAGTCGTCCACCAGGTTGTCGAAGGCTGCCTCCAGAGCCCGGAGATACTCAATAAGCATCTCAAAAGCCTCGTCTCGTTCTCCTCTGGGGCAGGAGAATGCGTAGTGACAGGTGTAGGGCACATGGCATGGAAGATAGCGGTAACGACGAGTCTTCATTACGGGAAGGACATCCCTGAGGCGAGCTATCGCCTCGCGGGCTGCCATCTGCATAGCATACTTCTCCGTAGGCATGGCTCTTCCCACGAACCGGAAGCGGCGTAACTCACCACGCCCTCCCTTGAACTGCACCGCGGCCTGGTGCATGGTCAGACTGTCGTTGACCTTGTGCTGGCAGAGTGTGAAGACTGGGCGCACGGATGGCCCCATCGCGACCTGAACGATGAAGGAGAGAAGCTTGACGAACCCATCGGGCACGTTGGCGAAGGTCTGAGACTCGCAGCTGTTGTCGGCCATCTACAAAAGTGGGCAAAAATCCTGAATGGTCAGATCATAAATTTATGCTGACTGTCAGAAAATGACTACAATTGCAAAAAATATAAATCGGCTCTATCATGCTAATAACCGATTAGCGATCGCACCTAGTGGCTTCCTACAGTCAGCCTGGCTCTGATACCAAGCTTGTCACGACCGGTTTTTCAATAAAAATATTTATTGAGAAACCAATCTTTTAACTCCAGTATGAGAGAAATCCTCCTCACTGGTAGACAAATTCTTGATACAATAAGCCAGTAGCATAGAATATATTACAGGGTCGAGCTAAGGCTGCTCAACAAATTATTACAGGCGCGCCAATAATTATACATAATGGCGGACATAACACAATGGTGTGGTGGCATACTACTGACTCGAGGATAAAGTGATGGTGGAATAACACAGTGGGGAGTGTGATAACATGACTCTCAAACTGGCATCTCATCGAGCGTCGAGGTGAGGCTCGATGAATTTTATTCAGGTTGCGGAAGCGGATATAATACAGTGACCAAATCCAGGGTCGCACGAGAATGACTGGGATTCCTCTAGGCGTCGGACTCGCTATCGAACTCTTCATCCATGAGATCACCTTCGTCAGCATCTGGCCAAATCAACAAGCCAGTGAGTACTTTGAAAGTACTCGCAAGAGAGTTCGGACGTAAGATATAACAAATGCATGCATGAATGCATCATGATTAATTTTCCCAATGCACATTCAAAAAGAAATTAGCATAACGAAGTAAGTAAAAGGGAAACGGCGGTAGTCCGCCTGAAATCCCAAAAAAATATAAATGAAAACCGATCGGGTGTCTGAAGCGACGCCTCGAAAGGTGAACAAATAAATAAAAGAAAATCATGCCACAGTCGGGCGTCTTAGCGACACCACATAAAGGGCTTTAAAAGAAATGCCACAGTCGGGCGTCTTAGCGACACCACATAAAGGGCTCAAAAGAAATGCCACAGTCGGGCGTCTTAGCGACACCACATAAAGGGCTTTAAAAGAAATGCCGCAGTCGGGCGTCTTTGCGACACCACATAAAGGGCTTCAAAAGAAATGCCACAGTCGGGCGTCTTAGCGACACCACATAAAGGGCTTCAAAAGAAATGCCACAGTCGGGCATCTTAGCGACACCACATAAAGGGCTTCAAAAGAAATGCCACAGTCGGGCGTCTTAGTGACACCACATAAAGGGCTTCAAAAGAAATGCCGCAATCGGACGTCTGAGCGACATCGCAGAAAGGGGCTTTTATTCACAAGTAAATAATACTCATAATAAATATTCAATTCATGATAATAAACGGGTTAGTCCATCCACAGGAATAAACATTTAACCGGGCTTAGCACTCATGTGATTCGCTGGAGTCTCTGTCATCAAACTGACACTGTTAGGACGAGATAATACGGATTTGGACATGGAATAGATTATTCAAAGGAATGTATGACTCTGCAGAGTTTGTACAAAAAATTTCCCACAGTCAACGGATTTCCGTAGTCACAAAGGACTAGTTCCGTTTACGGTATTTCGGAAGAAAACACAGCTTACCAGTACACACCCATCCTACCTCTCGATTCCAGGACTCACCCTAGACATCGTATAAGAAAAACTTTTGAGACGGGGAGATCACAATCTCGAATAGCATGGGATCAAATTTATATACGCGGGCTCTAAGGGGTGCCCCCCTCTCGGTCCCAACCGGAAACACTGAAGTCAATTTGTATGGCGTAAGACTGGCATGCTACGACACTGCCATCTTGCCCATCTTCATGCCAACACATGGCCATGCATAATCACATCCATCAACGCATGGATCATCGAACTCACTTGCCTCAACAATGCATGAAAATAACGTTCATCGGTATGCTCATCAACATGCCATGAAACTAACTAAATGCAAAACATGCCAAGACACTCATCATATCAAAAGTTCAAACATGCTTGCCTGGTTCAGAGTAGTCGGAGCCTAGCTCGGTGAAGTTCGCAGCTCCGTCACCTCCTTCGATATCTACGGTATAAAGAAAACACACGTGCTAACGTAAATACCGAGAGGTGCACAAAAATTATTCCAAATTTTTTGCAAAAAGATCTGATAAAAAACTAGACAAAATTTTAAAGAGGCCAGAAAAAGAATCAATCAAAAATACTCTTCTGTTAAAAATTATAAAGGTTTTTGTCCAGGGACTCATCTGTAATGAAACAAAAAGTTTCCAGGGGCTAGTTTATAAAAACAGAAAACGCTCTAGTCTCGAATACGCCAGCCCAGAGAGGAAAGCGTATTTTGCCCGAAGGCGTTTCTAGAAAACGATTCGAAAAGAATAAAAAGCTGACGGGGTGGACCCACCCGTCGGGTTTAAAAATGAAAGCAGAGACTTGGCGCCCGAGGGCCGCGGCGATCGCCGGCGGCGATCCACGGCGAGGCAGGAGGATCGGAGGGTACCTCCGTGGTCACCGAGTCCTTCCGCGTCGGTGGGTGGTGGTGGTGGTCGCCGGAGAGCACCATGTCGACGGCGGTCTCGACTCCGGCGGACGGTGGTTCGGGCATTGATGGATTTCGCCGGAGAGGGCTGCAAGAATCGAATTGAGGTGGGGGTTAGAGCAGTAGGTGCAATAGAAGGCTATAGATGAGGTTTGGGCGCCGGAGGTGGCCTCACCGCAGTGAATCAAGCTGGAGGCCGAGGCGGAGCGGGGCCGCCGGAGTTGGGGTAGAAGGGCCCCTCGGGGCTCTTCTCGTGGCTGAGCAGCGACTACCTCGCGTGTTTACTCCATCCAGGTGCTTAACTTCGCAAGGTAGGGGTGGTTACGGCCTGTCCTCAACAGAACGGCCGCGCGGCACGTCGGCGGCAGAGAGCGCGCCCTGTGCATGCGAGGGCCACGGCGACAGTGCAACGGGTGTGCTGGCATGCAATGGCAAGGGAGAAGGCCACGCGGAGCTCCCAGATCGCTTGGGCGGCGCTGAACGGCGTTCGTGCAGAAGCTGCTTCCCGTTGGTCGCCACGGGTGGCGCTGCCGCCGCAGCAGTCGCCGGCGCAGGCGGGCCAGGGAGTCACCGACGCCGGGAACCCGCCAAGTGTGCGTGCGGCGCTCTGGACAGCGAGGAGAGGCTGCGTGCATCGCGCCACGGCGCACTGTCGACGCGTGACTGAACCTGACGAAGGAAAACGACACTGAACTCTGAACTTCTCTGAATTTGCAAAGAAACAGTGCCGGCCAGGTGTTCGACAGAATGATTTTGGTATGCAGGGATTTCTCCTTGAGCTGAAACTTGGTGGAGTGGCCTCTCATTGCACCAGGAGGCTGCCTGAATTTTGGTAGAATTTTTGGAGAAGAGGAAATATGAATTTCACCAAATTTGGCAAATCTGGTCCAAACTTGCAGAAGCTGAAATTTGAAATTTTTGAAAAGAGGAAGAGTGGATCAAGATGGTTCTGGGTTGTGGATGCTAAGGACAATCCAGAGGAGTTGGTTTGAGGTCAAAACTCAAAGGCAATAAGGTACTTGCTTTGAAAATCTCTCAGGCTCCAAATAATTGACAGAAATGATTTGACAGAAATGATTTGAGAACTTAGATTGTTCCAAGGAGGAAGAAGGGATTTTGAGAGGTTTTACCACATGAGAAAAAATACAAAGTCATGGGTGGTTTTCAAGATATGAAAATCCCCATTTTTCACAGAGTTCCTTTTTAAAAGAAAATGATTAAACTCCCAAAAATATAATTTGAGAAGGGAACCAACAGAGAAGAAGTTTTGAATGATCAAACACCATAGTTTGAAGAAAAATAAAAATCCTTACCAAAGAAAAGGAAGTTTTTTAAGAGGAAGGATTTCTAGAAAAGAAATTTTAAATGCCCTCTTTTAAAAAATCCAACAAAGTTTTTGATGAAAACCAAATTAAAATTTTTGGAGTGTCACACCAGGTTCCATCCGCAGGGAGTCCGGCCGAGGTTTCCACATACGCCCCGGACGATGTGTACAGGGTTACGAGACGCCAAACGGGCGCCCGGCATGCCCGGCCACGGTGTATCTACCGCATCATAGCCCACCCCTAGGGTCAGCGCTACGCACGACCGCCAACACATATCCTATAAACACTAGAAACTAGTTGCAACTCCTGGACAGAGGACAAGGGTGATCAAGAAGCCGAGAGCGTCCATTGGTTTCGGGCCCAATGCGTGGTAGTAACTGTTTCATGGATCACAAACACAGAACACGGATCCTAAGGATGGCTTCAATGAGACAACCCACCATGTACTCCTACATGGCCTCTCACTGCTACCTTTACCAAATCGTGTTCACACACTTAGCTCTCAACAGTAGGACATGTTTACACACCTCCGATTCATCCCCGATGAATTAGACTTGACTCAACTCTAAGTAGTAGCAGGCATGACAAACAAACATGAATGAGTAGGCACATCAGGGCTCAAACAATTCCTACTCATGCTAGCGGGTTTCATCTATTTATTGTGGCAATGACAGGTCATGCAGAGGAAAGGGGTTCAACTACCGCAGCATGTAACAGTTGAATCGTTATTGTCCTAATGCAGTAAAAGAGAGCATGAGCGAGAGAGGGGGATTGTATCGGAATGAACAAGGGGGTTCTGCTTGCCTGACACTTCTGAAGATATCATTGGGTCTTCATTAGTGTCAACGATCACAGCGTCGGTACATCATCTACTGAAGGGGGACAATTACCGGCAAACAAAGAGGGACACAATCAATGCAATGCAACAAATATGATGCATGATAATGTCATGGCAATATGCTATTGATTGAGCTAATGCAACTAGCAACCATATTAAATGAAGTTGGTCTGAACCCTAGGTTCAAATTCAAACTCCATATAAGGCATTTCAAATGCCATTTATTCAAATTGTCTTATACAGCAACTTTAAGTTGTTCAAACATGCATGAAAGTGGTATAGATGGATAGATTAGATTTTTCTGATCATTTTTCATATATAATTTATTTCATTCTGAGCTACGGTTGAATTTCTATGATTTTTAGAAGTTTAGGCAATTTCTGGAATTTCCTAATTTATTTTAGAACCAGAAAATGATTTATTGCGTCAGCATTAGGTCATGCCGACCTCAGCAGGTCAACAGGCGTTGTCCAGGTCAAACCTGACTAGTGGCGTCCACTTGTCAGTGACACAGAGCTGTTTGGGTCACAGACATGTGGGGTCAGGTCAACATCCACGTCAGCACGGTCAACTCTGACATGTGGGTGCCGCTGGATTAGATAAAACTAAGCAAAAATTAAACTGGTGCTAGTTAAGGGTGTGGGGCCCGGTATTCAGTGAGAGGGGGGGTTAGCTGGTGGCATCATTAGCCACTAATGACAGTGCCACATCGGCACGGCCGGAGTTAACCCGCCGGCGACCAAAACAACGGCGGAGGCTCGCCGGACTTGAGCTACAGGCGGCGGCTGGACTCGTGGAGACCACCGGGGCGTAGCCCGTGCTCTCCCGTATCCAGAGGAACAGGTGGGTGGCCGCAGGGGCACCGGAGCTCGCTGGAACGAAGCTCGCGGCGGCTACCGGAGTTCGGCGTTGGTGCGGGTTGGCGCTAGGGAGCACGGTAGGTCGAATGGGTGGGCGCGCCCGGCTCCTGGAAGCGTGCTGAGCACAGCGGTGTGCTCGGCTTCGAGCTACCGTGGCTCTAGCCACGACAGCGATGAGGCACAGCGGCGGCGAGCTTCGGGTGCTCGCGGGGCAGCAGCTACGGGGCGAAAATGATGGCCTGGTTAAGGGGGAAAGGACCGGGAGCTCACAGTGAGGCCGACGACAGGCTCAGCTGGCTCGTGGGCGACCGGAAGGCGACGAATCCGTCGATGGAGTCTGGCGGCCGTGCTCAGGGAAAACGACTCATGGCGGCGATGTGGGGCTCCCGCGGTGGCGTTGCTCGGGGTGGAAGAGAGAGGGGGTCGAGGCGGAGCCTCTGGAAACGCTGGGTGGACTAGGGAGGGCCGGTGGCCATGGCTACGATGAGCGCCGGCGACGGTGGCGCTCGGGTGGTCGTGTGCGAGAGAGACAAAGAAGGGGAGAGACGATGGGAGAGGTCAAGAGAGGGTCCAGGGGGCGCGTGGCATTGCGAAGGAAGGCCAGGGCGATGAGGGGGCAGCCAGGCAGGCAGCTGCCGGCGTGGCACGCCACGGCGCCGTGGCTGTCTTCTCCTCCGCCTTCTGGCAGGAGGAAGAGGACGCTCGTGCCCTCGGTGGGCTGGCCAGCTGGCTGGGCCGCCAGCTGGGCCGGCCAGATAAGTGGCCTAGGTAAGCCAGGTGGGGTTCTCTCTCTCCATTTCTATTTTATTTCTCTTTTCTATTTTGTTATTTTGTTTTGGGCTTTATTAAAAATACTTAGGCACACTCAAAAATCTCCAAACTGCTCATGGCCACTGTTTGGAATATATCCAACATGGAACATTTCAGTTTAGGATTATTTGAACATTTTAATTATTTTAGAGCATTTAATTGCCCAAATTCAAATACTATATGATTTAGTTTAGAGCCCAAATATGTCATGGAAAAAATGTGCAACACCTCTGGTTATTGTTCTAGCATTTCCCAGAACTGATGAACATTTTTGAAAGCCATTTGGAAACACTGGTAATATTTTAGTTGAACCTAGTGAATTCCTTTGATGCTAGGGTTTAGGCTATCCCCATTTCAAGTTTAAGCAACATGTAAACATGATGCAACAACCAAGACTAGCCACAAGCAGAGCTAAAGCTAGGGCTGTGACAGCTAACCCCCACTAAACAAGAATCTCGTCCCGAGATTCAAGCGTAGGGTAAGATGAAGGGGATACGCAGTCCAACACAATCTTCACGAGCCAGGGTGCACTTCATAGGAATGTTGACATGATCACCATCTTTGTCTTGATGTCTTGCTCTGAGAACTCCATCCAACCCGATAATGGGAAGAAAAGAAACTCTCAAAGAATCGATCTTCTCGAAGATCGAGCTACCGACGATCAATTCATAAAACGAGACATAGCGACATCTGTCGAGATGAAACACGATACACACACCAAGAAGATGGAAATGAGCATATGTCAAGGTTTAAATAAATAGCAGAATTCCCACACCTAGGGGGGGTGGTGAACGGTGTCAACGTAGCGAGGAGCTGGGTTGCCATGATACCACAATGAGACACCTTAAGGAAGGTGACTCGCAGAAATATTCCCTTAAGTGGCAAAAAGAATTACTTTTGATCCATAAATCAATGAAACTCTTCATACCAGCTTAAGGCAATTTACAATTGATCGTTTGAAATAGCTCGAAGAAATGGCATACTCGGACTAGGATGGATGATGTGGACTACCTTGTTGAAGACAACGCAATGGATGATTTTTTCTTATCATCGGAGATGGATGGAACCCGTGGTAGGACCACTTTGAAGATGATCCTGATCAGTAATTACTGAGAAGGGTAGTCCGTAGTAGGATGACACAATGGCGGTGCAAGCTGGGAACAAAATGCAAATGCTAGGAATGATTCTAGTAACTGGAGAGAAACCCAATAGTAGAGAGAGATTCCACTGTTTGAAAGGTTATGGCATAATCGAAGAAACTAAGAACGGATCCCAATTAATGCCGACGATAAATCCTAGTGCTTGCGCGTGCTCTCAAGAACTTGAGCATTTCCGTATTCATCAAGGTTCTGCCAATATCCGTGTCAAGGATCCTGGCAACACAACATGCTACCATGATGAATAATGGTGGAAGATGGAGATGCAAAGAAAGATAACACTTTCTTAGATTTCACCTTAGCGAGGTCAAGGGATCAGAATCTAGATGATCGACCGAGAGACAGTTAGCACTCTGCCTCTAATGTTCTCCTTGATGTGCTAGCGTAATCCATTCATAGATATGGTTTGATATCTAGAACATCAAGTAAAAGGTCGGACTTCGGAAGCTCAAGAATCCATAAGGAATAACTACGGAGGCAGATCCTGCGAGATCCTTATGGGGAGGTGACTAACTTCTTCAACCAGGATACTAAAATAATAGGCCTTCCAGTTAGGTGTGTTGGCCACGACATCCACATTACTGGTTACAGAGGGACCAACAATATAGTTCTTGGAGTACGTTCCAACCGTCATATCTGCCCGAGATTCAAATCTGGTTGGTGTTAGGATATTCCAGACTCATCGAGTCTAGAAAGAAAATGAAATTTTGCAACACAAATTGATGAGATGTCATTGCAAGATTCTCAGGAAATGGACTATGGTAGTAAGCTCCAAAACCTAAGCCGGTTTTGCTACAAACCTGTGAACACGCTGTCCCAGACAAGCATGACCACATAGTAATCTTATAATAAAACACCACTGAGTCCAGATGGGGAACCATCATCGAGGATATCGAAGTCCTTGCGTAAGTCTAGCTCTTAAGAAGAAACTTTTCTCCTTGAACAAATCAATCAGTGGCTTGGTGTGCTAGGGATTCATATAGAATGAAGGTTGCAAGTCTCCAGACCACAGAATACTTCGCACATATGCATGACTGACTTGGGATGGTTCCGAAGGAAGCAAAAACAAGCTTTCTCGAATTCACGGCGGCAACTTTCATCAAATGCACGTGAATTAGAGGAAGTCACTCCTTTCATCCAAACGTATACCTCATGAGCAGAACATGAAGGCAATACTTACCAAGTTTCCAATATTAGTGTAATGTTCAACATGAATCATGGGGGAGACAAAATGCTGCTGATGGGCTCAACAGCAACTCATCAAAATTCCCATATCACTGGACTTGCACCATCATGTGAAGACGGTGATAGCATTGGTCAGACCAAAAGATTTAATGGTGTATGCTTGAGGGATCAACCACGAATAGGACAACATTACGAAAATCGTTGGCTCTGATTGGACTTGACGATAGCCCATACTCAAGTCAAAGTTTTTACAAGGCAATAGATCCAACAACTGATCACGAGGACCAATCGATGGAGATATCATATTTCTTCAACACACGCACACACAAGGATATCCCTTTGGAATGAACTGAGCCGTACAAGCTTTCATCTTCCAACTCTCCAAGTTGTTGTTCAGCTTAACCAACTAGCTCAGGGTATCCAACACAGATTCTTAGAGAAGGGGTGGCTTACGAGAAACCAACTTGATCACGAGCTCAACATAACAGTCAGGGGGCAACCTGGTGATACTTCCGAGGAAATATTCAGAAAATCACGAACCACCGATATGTTTCTAAGCTCGGGAACAATCTTGCTTTTCAGAGCAAGACGATATGATCAAGAGAGCGAGGGAGTGACACAATCCTAACTCATTGATCGAAGAGTGCACCAGGAAAAATGGACTAGGTAGCACGATCAATCTTAGGATGATGATTCAATAACCAACACGCTAAGAAAGAAATTATTGTCCATTAGCTACCTAGCAACTAGTTGCTAGGAGTATTGATTTCACACATCATGGTTCACTTGTCGGCATTCCGGTTGCGACAACACGGGACCAAGGAATGAAAAATGATGGTAAGAAGTATCACTGCGTCAAGAATTCATGAGAGAGGGTGCAATTCTCATGACAATCCTGATATAAAGGGGGTAATACTCTAGGGTAGAACAGAGCAAAAGCTGGATTGGCATTTGATCTGCAAAACACAACTACTTTGACCCAATCCTGGATATGGATGAGGTACTGGAGTTTGTTTCTCCTAATTATTCTGAAATGGAATGGCTTAACATACCACGAGAATAATAAACATCGATAACACGGGTGCATAATTACTCCTGACTATCAATTGATAGACGATGGTCGGAATAACAAATGAAGATGGACAACTCAAGGGGACATATACCTTTCTGAGTTGTGGATGCATAGATTAGCATGTTATTTCTTCCGGATAACCCATGCAGAAAGGTAGGATTGGCAGATTCACAATGCAGAATGGAGAACTCATCAAGAGCACTCTGGTTGTGATCTTTTGATCCAACAAACTTCTGCCATAAGTGGTTCATAGTATTTGGAAGGAGAAAATACCACGGATCTCGAGGACTATCACAAAGGTTACTAATATCCTAAAGGAACTAGCAACACTATCAACATGAGATAAGTAGGGGAATCGCGGGTTCAAGAACCCATGAATAGAATACCTACCACTACATGGCATCACGGGATGCTTTTGAGAATAATGGGCAGAATCACACACTGGAAATACAAAACATGGCTAGATCACTAGGTGACTCCCTAAAACACCTAGGGTCATAGTAATAGCTCCAACATATATGTCGAGGCAACAGAGTACCTCAACTCATCGATTAGTGTGATTAATCTGGCCTAAATGGACATCAGGAACAGGAGGAAGGGGTTTGCAAATGCATCAGACTATTTAGAAACCTGGGATGACTCGGACAACATAACGGCTGTAAATGCTCAAAAGGATTTGAGACAACCTGCAAAAATGGTGGCATAACCAGTCAGTATCACAATATCAAGGTTCTGAGGCCAGCTATGAACATATGGAAGTAGTAGGAACTGAATTGAGACTTGAACTCAACAATCCTAGGCAACTACGGTTTTAGTAACATATCATCTTGAGAGATAGAAGAGAAACCTAGTTCTTAACCCCGTAGAAAATATAAGATGACTTAGATCAGAAGGTCATGAGGATAAGGAGTAAAAGGAGCCTTACGTTCCCTTCCACAATCAATTCCCTTACATAACTAAAGCATTTCTAGACTCAACTTCGACCAGTTTGGCTTGGTAATCCTACAGGCAGTCAGGCTCTGATACCAACGCTGTCAGGACCCCGATTCCAAGTCACATCGATCTAGCCGGTAACACCTCATATCACTTTGCGGCCTCACGCACGGTATTCCCACGAATGTCGCCTTACCATGGCCTGGGACCGTTTGCGCCTTTTGGCTCACGTATATGATAGTGTCGCTAGCATCCATATGACAGAGAACCCGGGCCGACATGGCTAATCGTGAACCCAAAGCGGCACTAACCTATGGGGACAGGCATACATGAATCAACTTCGAGCATGTCGGTCAGCAGCGTGTGAATCCGGGCTGTAGCACTGGCTAACAGAACTCCGGTGACCCGGGCTGTAACAGGCTAGGCAGGACTCCGGATGTCACCGCGTGACATTTCCCCGAAGGGACAGACACAGGAACAAAGTGAAACACATGCCGGCCAGTCAAGTGTCCTGAGCGGTAGTGCTGGGCTAGCAGGACTCCGGTGAACCGGGCTGTAGAGGACTACTATGGCTCAAGGAGGCACTAGACTACATTTCCCCATAAGAGAGGCTGCCAAGGATAAACAACTAGATTGTCGGATCCCACACATAGCAAGCATTTCAATCATACACACAATATGCTCGATATGTGTAAATACAACATGGCATCACAACATAACTCTACGACTCCAATATTTATTAATTAGGCTCCAAGGAGCGAGATATTACAAACATGGGTCTCATGACCCAACAATCATAGCATACAAATCAAAGCACATGCGGAAGCTTAACATGTTTGAGTACAGACATCTACCAATGGAAAAGGCTGAGAAGCCTGACTATCTACCAGATCCCGCCGAGGGCACAAGATCACAGCTGAGGTATCAAGCTAAACATCGAAGTCCACGCGAAACTACTAGCGAGACTGAAGTCTCTCTGCAAAACATAAATTAAGCAAACGTGAGTACAAATGTACCCAGCAAGACTTACATCAGAACTATCTACATATGCATCCGTATCAATAAAGGGGGTGGTGGAGTTTAACTGCAGCAAGCCAGCTTTGACTCAGTGGCTAACCTGAACTACGACTGCAAGCAACTCTTTTGAGGTGGCGCACATGAGTCCACATATTCACCATTCAATGCACCACTATGGATCCGCTCCCATCTCCCTACGGGAAGGCCATCCATAGCACTCACACTTATCTTGCGAGTTCTAGAGTATCCACTTTCACTTGTCTATGAACTGTTATAGGCAACCCAGAAGTCCATTTCCGCGGACACGGCTATTCGAATAGATGATGTTAACCTTGCAGGGGTGTACTTCTTCACACACGCTCTCACGACTTACCGTCATTTACACGACATGTACTCGGCAACCTTCAAGCCGAAGCCCAACGAGGGTGTCGGCCATGGCCTACCTAAACACTCAAGTCTCTAGTCCAGGTTTATCGCCTATCCAGGTTCCATCCGCAGGGAGTCCGGCCGAGGTTTCCACATACGGCCCCAGACGATCTGTACAGGGTTCCGAGACACCAAACGGGCGCCCGGCATGCCCGGCCATGGTGTATCTACCGCATCATAGCCCACCCCTAGGGTCAGCGCTACGCACGGCCGCCAACACATATCCTATAAACACCAGAAACTAGTTACAACTCCTGGACAGAGGACAAGGGTGATCAAGAAGCCGAGAGGGTCCATTGGTTTCGGGCCCAATGCGTGGTAGTAACTGTTTCATGGATCACAAACACAGAACTCAGATCCTAAGGACGGCTTCAGTGAGACAACCCACCATGTACTCCTACATGCATGGCCTCTCACTGCTACCTTTACCAAATCGTGTTCACACACTTAGCTCTCAAGAGTAGGACATGTTTACACACCTCCAATTCATCTCCGATGAATCAGACATGACTCAACTCTAAGCAGTAGCAGGCATGATAAACAAACATGAATGAGTCGGCACATCAGGGATCAAACAATTCCTACTCATGCTAGTGGGTTTCATCTATTTACTGTGGCAATGACAGGTCATGCAGAGGAAAGGGGTTCAACTACCGCAGCATGTAACAGTTGAATCGTTATTGTCCTAATGCAGTAAAAGAGAGCAAGAGCGAGAGAGGGGGATTGTATCGGAATGAACAAGGGGGTTCTGCTTGCCTGGCACTTCTGAAGATATCATTGGATCTTCATTAGTGTCAACGATCACAGCGTCGGTACATCATCTACTAAAGGGGGACAATTACCAGCAAACAAAGAGGGACACAATCAATGCAATGCAACAAATATGATGCATGATAATGTCATAGAAATATGCTATTGATTGAGCTAATGCAACTAGCAACCATATTAAATGAAGTTGGTTTGAACCCTAGGTTCAAATTCAAACTCCATATAATGCATTTCAAAAGCTATTTATTCAAATTGTCTTATACAGCAACTTTAAGTTGTTCAAACATGCATGAAAGTGGTACAGATGGATAGATTAGATTTTTCTGATCATTTTTCATATATAATTTATTTCATTCTGAGCTACGGTTGAATTTCTATGATTTTTAGAAGTTTAGGCAATTTCTGGAATTTCCTGATTTATTTTAAAACCATAAAATGATTTATTGCGTCAACATTAGGTCATGCTGACCTCGGCAGGTCAACAGGCGTTGTCCAGGTCAAACCTGACCAGTGGGGTCCACTGGTCAATGACACAGAGTTGTCTGGGTCATAGACATGTGTGGTCAGGTCAACATCCACGTCAGCACGGTCAACTCTGACGTGTGGGTCCCGCTGGATTAGATAAAACTAAGCAAAAATTAAACTGATGTTAGTTAAGGGCGTGGGGCCCGGTATTCAGTTCGAGGGGGGTTAGTTGGTGGCATCATTAGCCACTAATGACGGTGCCACGTTGGCACGGCCGGAGTTAACCCGCCGGCGACCAAAACAACGGCGGAGGCTCGCCGGACTTGAGCTACAGGCGGCGGCTGGACTCGCGGAGACCACCGGGGCGTAGCACATGCTCTCCCGCATCCAGAGGAACATGTGGGTGGCCGCGGGGGCACCGGAGCTCGCTGGAACGAAGCTCGCGGCGGCTACCGGAGTTCGGGGTTGGTGCGGGTTGGCGCTAGGGGGCATGGTAGGTCGAATGGGTGGGCGCGCCCGGCTGCTGGAAGCGTGCTGAGCACAGCGGTGTGCTCGGCTTCGAGCTACCGTGGCTCTAGCCACGACGGCGACGAGGCACAGCCGCGGCGAGCTTTGGGTGCTCGCGGGGCAGCAGCTACGGGGCGAAAACGATGGCGTGGTTAAGGGGGAAAGGACCGGGAGCTCACAGTGAGGCCGACGACAGGCTCAGGTGGCTCATGGGCGACCGGAAGGCGACGAATCCGTCAATGGAGTCCGGCGGCCATGCTCGGGGAAGACGACTCGTGGCGGTGATGTGGGGCTCCCGCGGTGGCGTGGCTCGGGGTGGAAGAGAGAGGGGGTCGAGGCAGAGCCTCTGGAAACGCTGGGTGGACTAGGGAGGGCCGGTGGCCATGGCTACGGTGAGCGCCGGCGGCGGTGGCGCTCGGGTGGTCGTGTGCGAGAGAGACAGAGGAGGGGAGAGACGATGGGACAGGTCGAGAGAGGGTCCAGGGGGCGCGTGGCGTTGCGGAGGAAGGCCAGGGCGATGAGGGGGCAGCCAGGCAGGCAGCTGCCAGCATGGCACGCCGCGGCGTCGTGGCTGTCTTCTCCTCTGCCTTCTGGTAGGAGGAAGAGGACGCCGGTGCCCTCGGTGGGCTGGCCAGCTGGCTGGGCCGCCAGCTGGGCCGGTCAGATAAGTGGCCTAGGTAAGCCAGGTGGGGTTCTCTCTCTCCATTTCTATTTTATTTCTCTTTTCTATTTTGTTATTTTGTTCTGGGCTTTATTAAAAATACTTAGGCACACTCAAAAATCTCCAAACTGCTCATGGCCACTGTTTGGAATATATCCAACATGGAACATTTCAGTTTAGGATTATTTGAACATTTTAATTATTTTATAGCATTTAAATGCCCAAATTCAAATACTATATGATTTAGTTCAGAGCCCAAATATGTCATGGAAAAAATGTGCAACACCTCTGGTTATTGTTCTAGCATTTCCCAGAAATGATGAACATTTTTGAAAGCCATTTGGAAACACTGGAAATATTTTAGTTGAACCTAGTGAATTCCATTGATGCTAGGGTTTAGGCAATCCCCATTTCAAGTTTAAGCAACATATAAACATGATGCAACAACCAAGACTAGCCACAAGCAGAGCTAAAGCTAGGGTTGTGACAGCCGGCGTCGATCCACAGTGAGATAGGGGGAAAGGAGGGTATCTACGGGTTCAGGGGGCTCTTGCGCACCTGAGGGTGGTAGAGTTGGTCGACGGCGAGCACCACGTCGACGGCGGCTTCTACTCCGGCGGACGGTGTTTCGGGCGCTGGTGGATCTCGCCGGGGAGAGCTGCAAGAGTCGAAGTGGGGCTCGGGTTAGAGGAGTGGGTGTACTAGGAGGCGGCTGTTACGGTCTGGGAAGCGGGGGTGGTCTCACCAGAGGGAATCATGCCAGAGCCCGAAGTGGGTCGGGGCGGCCGGAGTCGGGGAAGAAGGCCTCCCCGAGGTCTTCCTAGTAGCTAGGCATGGCTCTGGTGAGGTGTAGGAGTGGTGCTGGGTCGAGAGCAAGCTCGATGTCGCTATTTATAGCCGGCCCGAGGCGGTTGCCGAGAACGGGATAACTCTGGCGATGATTACGGTGAGGCGGCGGTCGAACGGGGGGTTTAGGACTCTGGGCATCATCGTGTTGGTCCACTGGTTCCATCCAGAGGCTAACCTTGGCGAAACTTGGGCGATACTCCAAGTCTTTGACAGAACGGCTCACGGGCACGTCGGCGGCAGAGAGCGCGCTCTGCGCTTCTCTAGCCACGGTGGCTGTGCTGCAGCACGCACAGGGGAGGAGACGGCCACGCGGAGGCCTCTGGTGGTGTGGGCGGTGCAGGACGGCACCGTTCTGCAGGGCTGGCCCCTGTTGGGCGCCACGGGTAGCTCTGTCACCGTGGAAGACGCCGGCGTTGGCGGGACACGTCGACACCGATGCTTGTGCCCGTCCAAACGACCGTGCGGCGCTCTGGATACGGAGGGGGAACAAGGAGCAAGGCGCCACTGCATTTACTGGCGAGATCGACGTCGTGCTGTGAAGAAAACGACGCTGTCGACTGAACCCAGCACAGAATCTCTGAATATTTTGAATTTGAACAACAACAGTGCATGCCAACTGTTCAATGAAATGATTTTGGCATGTGGAATTTTTTTCTGGAGCTGATCTTTGGTGAGGTGGTCTCTTAACGCATCTAGGGGCTGCCCGTTTTATCTCAGATTTTTAGGAGAAGAAAAAGTATGAATTTCACCGAAAATGGCAAATCTGGTCCAAACTTGCAGTAAGCAAATTTTGTAAAATTTGAACTGTGGACCAGTGGATCTTGATGGATCTTGGTTGAGGGTGCTAAGGACTATCCAGAGAAATTTATTTGGGATCAAGATTCAAAGGAAAGTTGGTAGTTCCTTTGTAAACCACCCTAGCCCAAATAAATGACAGAAAAAGATTTTGAGGATAAAAATAATTAGAATAAAATCTAAAAGGCGTTGAGACTTGTTGGAATAGGGTGCTAGGCTTGACTCAAAGTAGGGATATGAGTTTGGAAGAAAATTTTCTTCAAAGGCCATGGCAAGAGGATACTTTTTGAAAGGGGAAGGATAAATCCAAAAGTTTTAATGGAATTCTTTTTAAAAGAAAAGTATTGCAAAAACCTTCCAATGTTATTTGGGTTGAGCTAACACAAGAGGAAAAATCCTTAAGGCCAAAGATCAAGATTTTGATGAACTCAAACAAAATACTTGTCATAAAAGAAAAGTTTTGAAAAGGGGAGTCCTCTAGAAAAAAAATTAATAACCTCTTTCAAAACAAATAAAAATTTGGTAAAACCAAATCAAATTTTTTGGAGTGTTACAACACCTACCCCCTTAGGAAAAATCTCGTCCCCGAGATTTCAGCTAATCCTCAAATAGGTGTGGGTACTCTGCCTGAAGAAAGTCCTCTCTTTCCCATGTTGCTTCGTCCTTGGTGTGATTGCTCCACTGAACCTTGAAAAACTTAATTGGTTTCTGACAGGTTCTCCTTTCAAACTCCTCTAATATTTTTATTGGACGTTCCTGTTGGGGAACGTAGTAATTTCAAAAAATTTCCTACGCACACACAAGATCATGGTGATGCATAGCAACTAGAGGGGAGAGTGTTGTCTACGTACCCTTCGTAGACCGCAATGGAAGCGTTGACGCAACGTAGAGGAAGTAGTCGTACATCTTCCCGATCCGACCGATCCAAGCACCGTTACTCTGGCACCTCCAAGTTCTTAGCACACGTACAGCTCGATGACACTCCCCGGGCTCCGATCCAGCAAAGCTTCGGGGATGAGTTCCGTCAGCACAACGCCGTGGTGGCGATGATGATGTTCTACCGACGCAGGGCTTCGCCTAAGCACTACAACAATATGATCGAGGTGGAATATGGTGGTAGGGGGCACCGCACATGGCTAAGGAACGATCAACTTGTGTGTCTAGAGGTGCCCCCCTGCCCCCGTATATAAAGGATCCAAGGGGGGGTGCGGCCGGCCCTATGGTGGCGCGCCCCTCCCACCTTGTCCAATTCAGACTAGGGGGAGAGGGGGAGCGCGGCCTGCCCTGGCAGCCCCTTCCTCTTCTCCACATTAGGCCCATGAGGCCCATTAACACCCCCGGGGGGTTCCGGTAACCCCCCGGTGCTCCGGTTTTATCCGATACTTCTCCGGAACCATTCCGTTGTCCGAATATAGTCATCCAATATGTCAATCTTTATGTCTCGACCATTTCAAGACTCCTCGTCATGTCCGTGATCACATCCGGGACTCCGAACTAACTTCGGTACATCAAAATGCATAAACTCATAATAACTGTCATCGTAATGTTAAGCGTGCGGACCCTACGGTTCGAGAACAATGTAGACATGACTGAGACAAATCTCCGGTCAATAAACAATAGCGGGACCTGGATGCCCATATTGGTTCCTACATATTCTACGAAGATCTTTGTCGGTCAGACCGCATAACAACATACGTTGTTCCCTTTGTCATCGGTATGTTACTTGCCCGAGATTCGATCGTCGGTATCCAATACCTAGTTCAATCTCGTTACCGGCAAGTCTCTTTACTCGTTCTGTAATACATCATCCCACAACTAACTCATTAGTTATAATGCTTGCAAGGCTTATGTGATGTGCATTACCGAGAGGGCCGAGAGATACCTCTCCGACAATCGGAGTGACAAATCCTAATCTCGAAATACGCCAACCCAACATCTACCTTTGGAGACACCTGTAGAGCTCCTTTATAATCACCCAGTTACGTTGTGATGTTTGGTAGCACACAAAGTGCTCCTCCGGTAAACGGGAGTCGCATAATGTCATAGTCATAGGAACATGTATAAGTCATGAAGAAAGCAATAGCAACATACTAAATGATCGGGTGCTAAGCTAATGGAATGGGTCATGTCAATCAGATCATTCAACTAATGATGTGACCTCGTTAATCAAATAACAACACTTTGTTCATGGTTAGGAAACATAACCATCTTTGATTAACGAGCTAGTCAAGTAGAGGCATACTAGTGACACTAAGTTTCTCTATGTATTCACACATGTATTATGTTTCCGGTTAATACAATTCTAGCATGAATAATAAACATTTATCATGATATAAGGAAATAAATAATAACTTTATTATTGCCTCTAGGGCATAGTTCCTTCAGTCTCCCACTTGCACTAGAGTCAATAATCTAGATTACACAGTAATGATTCTAACACACATGGAGCCTTGGTGCTGATCATGTTTTGCTCGTGGAAGAGGCTTAGTCAACGGGTCTGCAACATTCAGATCCGTATGTATCTTGCGAATCTCTATGTCTCCCACCTGGACTAGATCTCGGATGGAATTGAAGCGTCTCTTGATGTGCTTGGTTCTCTTGTGAAATCTGGATTCCTTTGCCAAGGCAATTGCACCAGTATTGTCACAAAAGATTTTCATTGGACCCGATGCACAAGGTATGACACCTAGATCGGATATGAACTCCTTCATCCAGACTCCTTCGTTCGCTGCTTCCGAAGCAGCTATGTACTCCGCTTCACATGTAGATCCCGCTACGACGCTTTGTTTAGAACTGCACCAACTGACAGCTCCACCGTTTAATGTAAATACGTATCCGGTTTGCGATTTAGAATCGTCCGGATCAGTGTCAAAGCTTGCATCAACGTAACCTTTTACGGTGAGCTCTTTGTCACCTCCATATACGAGAAACATATCCTTAGTCCTTTTCAGGTATTTCAGAATGTTCTTGACCGCTGTCCAGTGATCCACTCCTGGATTACTTTGGTACCTCCCTGCTAAGCTTATAGCAAGGCACACATCAGGTCTGGTACACAGCATTGCATACATGATAGAGCCTATGGCTGAAGCATAGGGAACATCTTTCATTTTCTCTCTATCTTCTGCAGTGGTCGGGCATTGAGTCTGACTCAACTTCACACCTTGTAACACAGGCAAGAACCCTTTCTTCGCCTGATCCATTTTGAACTTTTTCAAATCTTGTCAAGGTATGTGCTTTGTGAAAGTCCAATTAAGCGTCTTGATCTATCTCTATAGATCTTTATGCCTAATATGTAAGCAGCTTCACCGAGGTCTTTCATTGAAAAACTCTTATTCAAGTATCCCTTTATGCTATCCAAAAATTCTATATCATTTCCGATCAGTAATATGTCATCCACATATAATATCAGAAATGCTACAGAGCTCCCACTCACTTTCTTGTAAATACAGGCTTCTCCGAAAGTCTGTATAAAACCAAATGCTTTGATCACACTATCAAAGCGTTTATTCCAACTCCGAGAGGCTTGCACCAGTCCATAAATAGATCGCTGGAGCTTGCACACTTTGTTAGCTCCCTTTGGATCGACAAAACCTTCTGGTTGCATCATATACAACTCTTCTTGCAGAAATCCATTCAGGAATGCAGTTTTGACATCCATTTGCCAAATTTCATAATCATAAAATGCGGCAATTGCTAACATGATTCGGACAGACTTAAGCATCGCTACGGGTGAGAAGGTCTCATCGTAGTCAACCCCTTGAACTTGTCGAAAACCTTTTGCGACAAGTCGAGCTTTGTAGACAGTAATATTACCGTCAGCGTCAGTCTTCTTCTTGAAGATCCATTTATTCTCAATTGCTTGCCGATCATCGGGCAAGTCAACCAAAGTCCATACTTTGTTCTCATACATGGATCCCATCTCAGATTTCATGGCTTCAAGCCATTTTGCAGAATCTGGGCTCACCATCGCTATTCTATAGTTCGTAGGTTCATCATGATCTAGTAGCATGACTTCCAGAACTGGATTACCGTACCACTCTGGCGCGGATCTCACTCTGGTTGATCTACGAGGTTCAGTAGTATCTTGTTCTGAAATTTCATGATCATTATCATTAACTTCCTCTCTTATTGGTGTAGGTGTCGCAGAAACAGTTTTATGTGATGTACTACTTTCAAACAAGGGAGCAGGTATAGTCACCTCGTCAAGTTCTACTTTCCTCCCACTCACTTCTTTCGAGAGAAACTCCTTCTCCAGAAAGTTTCTGAATTTAGCAACAAAAGTCTTGCCTTCGGATTTGTGATAGAAGGTGTATCCAATAGTTTCCTTTGGATATCCTATGAAGACACATTTCTCCGATTTGGGTTCGAGCTTATCAGGTTGAAGCTTTTTCACATAAGCATCGCAGCCCCAAACTTTCAGAAACGACAACTTTGGTTTCTTGCCAAACCACAGTTCATAAGGCGTCGTCTCAACGGATTTTGATGGTGCCCTATTTAACGTGAATGCGGCCGTCTCTAGAGCGTATCCCCAAAACGATAGCGGTAAATCAGTAAGAGACATCATAGATCGCACCATATCTAGTAAAGTAAGATTACGACGTTCGGACACACCATTACGCTGTGTTGTTCTGGGTGGCGTGAGTTGCGAAACTATTCCACAATTTTCCAAATGTACACCAAACTCGTAACTCAAATATTCTCCTCCACGATCAGATCGTAGAAACTTTATTTTCTTGTTACGATGATTTTCAACTTCACTCTGAAATTCTTTGAACTTTTCAAACGTTTCAGACTTATGTTTCATTAAGTAGATATACCCATATCTGCTTAAGTCATCTGTGAAGGTGAGAAAATAACGATATCCGCCACGAGCCTCAACATTCATCGGACCACATACATCTGTATGTATGATTTCCAACAAATCTGTTGCTCTCTCCGTAGTACCGAAGAACGGTGTTTTAGTCATCTTGCCCATGAGGCACGGTTCGCCAGTACCAAGTGATTCATAATCAAGTGGTTCCAAAAGTCCATCAGTATGGAGTTTCTTCATGCGCTTTACACCGATATGACCTAAACGGCAGTGCCACAAATAAGTTGCACTATCATTATCAACTCTGCATCTTTTGGCTTCTACATTATGAATATGTGTATAACTACTATCGAGATTGAACAAGAATAGACCACTCTTCAAGGGTGCATGACCATAAAAGATATTCTTCATATAAATAGAACAACCATTATTCTCTGATTTAAATGAATAACCGACTCGCATTAAACAAGATCCATATATAATGTTCATGCTCAACGCTGGCACCAAATAACAATTATTTAGGTCTAATACTAATCCCGAAGGTAGATGTAGAGGTAGCGTGCCGACTGCGATCACATCGACTTTGGAACCGTTTCCCACGCGCATCGTCACCTCGTCCTTAGCCAATCTTCGCTTAATCCGTAGTCCCTGTTTCGAGTTGCAAATATTAGCAACAGAACCAGTATCAAATACCCAGGTGCTACTGCGAGCATTAGTAAGGTACACATCAATAACATGTATATCACATATACCTTTATTCACCTTGCCATCCTTCTTATCCGCCAAATACTTGGGGCAGTTCCGCTTCCAGTGACCAGTCTGCTTGCAGTAGAAGCACTCAGTTTCAGGCTTAGGTCCAGACTTGGGTTTCTTCTCTTGAGCAACAACTTGCTTGCCGTTCTTCTTGAAGTTCCCCTTCTTATTCCCTTTGCCCTTTTTCTTGAAACTAGTGGTCTTGTTGACCATCAACACTTCATGCTCCTTTTTGATTTCTACCTCCGCAGCTTTCAGCATTGCGAAGAGCTCGGGAATAGTCTTGTTCATCCCTTGCATATTATAGTTCATCACGAAGCTCTTGTAGCTTGGTGGCAGTGATTGGAGAATTCTGTCAATGACGCAATCATCTGGAAGATTAACTCCCATCTGAATCAAGTGATTATTATACCCAGACATTTTGAGTATATGCTCACTGACAGAACTGTTCTCCTCCATCTTGCAGCTATAGAACTTATTGGAGACTTCATATCTCTCAATCCGGGCATTTGTTTGAAATATTAACTTCAACTCCTGGAACATCTCATATGCTCCATGACGTTCAAAACGTCGTTGAAGTCCCGATTCTAAGCCGTAAAGCATGGCACACTGAACTATCGAGTAGTCATCAGCTTTGCTCTGCCAGACGTTCATAACATCTGGTGTTGCTCCAGCAGCAGGCCTCGCACGCAGCGGTGCTTCCAGGACGTAATTCTTCTGTGCAGCAATGAGGATAATCCTCAAGTTACGGACCCATTCCGTGTAATTGCTACCATCATCTTTCAACTTTGCTTTCACAAGGAACGCATTAAAATTCAACGGAACAACAGCACGAGCCATCTATCTACAATCAAACATAAACAAGCAAGATACTATCAGGTACTAAGTTCATGATAAGTTTAAGTTCAATTAATCAAATTACTTAAGAACTCCCACTTAGATAGACATCCCTCTAATCCTCTGAGTGATCACGTGATCCAAATCAACTAAACCATGTCCGATCATCACGTGAGATGGAGTAGTTTCATTGGTGAACATCACTATGTTGATCATATCTACTATATGATTCACGCTCAACCTTTTGGTCTCCGTGTTCTGAGGCTCGTCAAGTATAACCTGAGTATTCCACGTGTGCAACTGTTTTGCACCCATTGTATTTGAACGTAGAGCCTATCAAACCCGATCATCACGTGGTGTCTCAGCACGAAGAACTTTCGCAACGGTGCATACTCAGGGAGAACACTTCTTGATAATTTAGTGAGAGATCATCTTATAATGCTACCGTCAATCAAAGCAAGATAAGATGCATAAAAGATAAACATCACATGCAATCAATATAATTGATATGATATGGCCATCATCATCTTGTGCCTGTGATGTGCATCTCCGAAGCACCGTCATGATCACCATCGTCACCGGCGCGACACCTTGATCTCCATCGTAGCATCGTTGTCGTCTCGCCAATCTTATGCTTCCACGACTATCGCTACCGCTTAGTGATAAAGTAAAGCATTACATCACGATTGCATTGCATACAATAAAGCGACAACCATATGGCTCCTGCCAGTTGCCGATAACTCGGTTACAAAACATGATCATCTCATACAATAAAATTTAGCATCATGTCTTAGCCATATCACATCACAACATGCCCTGCAAAAACAAGTTAGACGTCCTCTACTTTGTTGTTGCAATTTTTACGTGGCTGCTACGGGCTTAAGTAAGAACCAATCTCACCTATGCATCAAAACCACAACGATAGTTTGTCAATTTGACTCCGTTTTAACCTTCGCAAGAACCGGGCGTAGCCACACTTGGTTCAACTAAAGTTGGAGAAACAGTCACCCGCAAGCCACCTTTGTGCAAAGCACGTCGGGAGAACCGGTCTCGCGTAAGCGTACGCATAATGTCGGTCCAGGCCACTTCATCCAACAATACCGCCGAACCAAAGTATGACATGCTGGTAGGCAGTATGACTTATATCGCCCACAACTCACTTGTGTTCTACTCGTGCATATAACATCAAACCATAAAACCTAGGCTCGGATGCCACTGTTGGGGAATGTAGTAATTTCAAAAAAATTCCTACGCACACGCAAGATCATAGTGATGCATAGCAACTAGAGGGGAGAGTGTTCTCTACGTACCCTTCATAGACCGCAACGGAAGCGCTGACGCAACGTAGAGGAAGTAGTCGTACGTCTTCCCGATCCGACCGATCCAAGCACCGTTACTCCGGCACCTCTGAGTTCTTAGCACACGTACAGCTTGATGACGCTCCCCGGGCTCCAATCCAGCAAAGCTTCGGGGATGAGTTCCGTCAGCATAACGGCGTGGTGACAATGATGATGTTCTACTGACGCAGGGCTTCGCCTAGGCACTACAACGATATGATCGAGGTGGAATATGGTGGCAGGGGGCACCGCACACGGCTAAGGAACGATCACGTGGATCAACTTGTGTGTCTAGAGGTGCCCCCTGCCCCCGTATATAAAGGATCCAAGGGGGGGGTGCGGCCGGCCCTATGGTGGCGCGCAGGAGGAGTCCTACTCCTACCGGGAGTAGGACTCCCCCCCCCCAATCATTGTCCAACTAGGAGAGGTGGAGGGAGAATAGGAAAGGGGGGGCGCCGCCCCTCCCTCCTTGTCCAATTCGGACTAGGGGGAGAGGGGGCGCGCGGCCTGCCCTGGCAGCCCCTTCCTCTTCTCCACATTAGGCCCATGAGGCCCATTAACCCCCCGGGGGGTTCCGGTAACCCCCAGTGTTCCGGTTTTATCCGATACTTCTCCGGAACCCTTCCGGTGTCCGAATATAGTCATCCAATATATCAATCTTTATGTCTCAACCATTTCGAGACTCCTCGTCATGTCCGTGATCACATCCGGGACTCCGAACTAACTTCGGTACATCAAAATGCATAAACTCATAATAACTGTCATCGTAACGTTAAGCGTGCGGACCCTACGGTTCGAGAACAATGTAGACATGACTGAGACAAATCTCCGGTCAATAACCAATAGCGGGACCTGGATGCCCATATTGGTTCCTACATATTATACGAAGATCTTTATCGGTCAGACCGCATAACAACATACGTTGTTCCCTTTGTCATCGGTATGTTACTTGCCCGAGATTCGATCATCGGTATCCAATACCTAGTTCAATCTCATTACCAGCAAGTCTCTTTACTCGTTCTGTAATACATCATCCCGCAACTAACTCATTAGTTGCAATGCTTGCAAGGCTTATGTGATGTGCATTACCGGGAGGGCCCAGAGATACCTCTCCGACAATCGGAGTGACAAATCCAAATCTCGAAATACGCCAACCCAACATCTACCTTTGGAGACACCTGTGGAGCTCCTTTATAATCACCCAGTTACGTTTTGACGTTTGGTAACACACAAAGTGTTCCTCCGGTAAACGGGAGTTGCATAATCTCATAGTCATAGGAACATGTATAAGTCATGAAGAAAGCAATAGAAACATACTAAACGATCGGGGGCTAAGCTAATGGAATGGGTCATGTCAATCAGATCATTCAACTAATGATGTGACCTCGTTAATCAAATAACAACACTTTGTTCATGGTTAGGAAACATAACCATCTTTGATTAACGAGCTAGTCAAGTAGAGGCATACTAGTGACACTAATTTTGTCTATGTATTCACACATGTATTATGTTTCCGGTTAATACAATTCTAGCATGAATAATAAACATTTATCATGATATAAGGAAATAAATAATAACTTTATTATTGCCTCTAGGGCATATTTCCTTCAATTCCCTGTAGGTGAGGTCTGGTTGCACGTCATTGCTCTCATGTGATACCTGCTTCTCTAGGTTGCTCATGTATTTCCTCAACTGTGAGACGTGGAACACGTCGTGGACGTCTGACAGCTCTTTGGGGAGGTCTAGCTGGTAGGCTACTGTGCTCTTCGTGCAACCACACAGAAGGGTCCAATAAATCTTGGTGCTAGCTTCCCTTTAACTTTGAACCGTTGGACGCCCCTCATAGGAGACACTCGTAGATACACATATTCACCGGGTTCAAAGCTGACTTCACGATGTTTTCGATCATAATAACTCTTTTGTCGGCTTTGAGCTGTCTTGAGCCGGTCCCTGATTATTCTAACCTTCTCCTCAGCTTCCTTGAGCATGTCTGGGCCGAAGATACGACTGTCTCCTGTTTCTGACCAATTTAATGGAGTACGACATCTCCGCCCGTACAAGGCTTCAAAAGGCGCCATTTGTAGACTGGTTTGGTAACTATTGTTGTATGAGAACTCGGCATATGGCAAGCTTTCTTCCCAGCTAGTTCCATAGGTGAGAACACATGCTCTCAGCATGTCCTCTCAAATTTGGTTCACGTGTTCCATTTGTACATCACGTGGCATATGCTGTACTGAATGCTAGTTGAGTTCCCAGAGCCTGTTGTAAATGATCCAAAAATTTAGAAATGAATTGAGTGCCCCTGTCGGATATTATAGTCTTTGGGATTCCATGCAGACAAACTATACGGGAGAGATAAAGTTTGGCAAGCTTCTGAGTGGTGTAGGTTGTCTTTACGGGAATGAAATGTGCCACCTTGGTTAATCTATCTGTGATGACCCATATGGCATCATTTCCGTGCTGTGACCAAGGTAGTCTGACAATAAAATCCATTCCAATTTCGTCCCATTTCCACTCAGGTATCCTGTTTGGCTGTAATAGTCCAGCTGGTTTTTGGTGCTCGGCTTTAATGCATGTTAAGAATCACAACACGCAATGAAAGTGGCTATATCTCTCTTCATACCGTGCCACCAAAACTTTTCCTGAATGTCCTTATACATTTTGGTTCCTCCAGGGTGGATTGAATATGGAGCGGTGTGGCCTTCAGCTAGAATTTGCTGTTTGAGGTCCTCTATATTTGGCACGCAGAGTCTGTCTCCATACTATAATATTCCCTCATCATCTACGACGAATTCTGAGGCTTTGCCCATGCTCACTTTTCTTTTTATGCCTTCGATGCTGGGATGTCCGTGCTGAGCCTTCTTAATCTGTTCCACAAGGGTGGGTTGTATTTCCAAATTTGACACATTGCATTCAGTGACCATCACCAAATTCAGTCTGGTGAATTCCTACTGAAATTCAGGTCTCAACTTCTGTAGACTGTCGTTGCCCTGGTTGGGGTTTCGACTAAGAGCATCTACCACTACATTTGCTTTTCCTGGATGGTAGTGAATGCCAACATCATAATCTTTCACCAATTCCAACCAGCATCGTTGTCATAAGTTGAGTTCGGGTTGTGTGAAAATATACTTGAGGCTTTTATGATCCGTATATATTTCACAACGGTTTCCAAGCAAAAAGTGCCTCCACTCTTTGAGTGCATGAATGACTGCTGCCAATTCCAAATCATGAGTAGGATAATTTTCTTCATGCTTTCGTAGTTGCCTGGAAGCACATGCGACCACTTTGCCTTCTTGCATTAGTACACATCCGAGGCCTTTCCGGGATGCATCACAATATACTTCAAAACTTTTGTGTATATCTGGTACAACCAATACCGGTGCTGTTGTTAATTTCCTTTTGAGTTCTTGGAAACTTTTCTCGCAAGCTTCAGTCCATACAAATTTCTTATCCTTCTTGAGTTACTGTGTCATTGGTTTTGCTATGGTGGAGAACCCCTCGATAAACCTTCTGTAATATCTAGCCATTCCCAGAAAACTTTGCACATCTGTTACGTAGGCTGGTGGCCTCCAGCCCAGTACGGCCTTGACTTTTTCTAGGTCCAGGGCAACACCTTCCTGAGTCAATATGTGGCCTAGAAAACCAACCTGTCTTAACCAAAATTCACATTTGCTGAATTTGGCGTATAATTGATGTTTCCTTAATTCTCCCAATACAATTCTAAGATGTTCTGCATGCTCTTCTGGTGACTTAGAGTATACCAGAATATCATCAATGAACACCACAACAAATTTGTCCATAAATTTCATAAACACTTTGTTCATGAGATGGACAAAATATGCGGGGGCATTTGTTTGTCCAAACGGCATTACTGTAAACTCATATAATCCATATCTGGAGGTGAATGCTGTCTTAGGGATATCTTCTGTACGTACTTTTAATTGATGATACCCTGACCTCAAATCAATTTTTGAGAAAACTTTGGCTTGTGCGAGCTGGTCAAATAAATCATTTATCCGTGGCATCGGATATTTTTTTTGATGGTGATCATGTTGAGTGCTCGATAGTCTATGCATAATTTCAGTGTCCCATCCTTTTTCTTGGCAAATAATACTGATGAACCCCAAGGTGAGGAGTTGGCTCGTATAAATCCTTTGTCCAGTAATTCTTTTATTTGCTTCTTTAATTCTACCAACTCGGAGGGTGCCATCCTATAGGGTTTCTTGTAAATGGGGGTGGTTCCAGGTGCTAGTTCAATGCTGAACTCTATTTCCCGGTCTGGCGGCATGCCTGGTAGTTCTTCGGGAAATATGTCAGGGAACTCACATCCACTAGAACTTTCCTTAGCTCTGAAATGTCCACTTTGTTCGACTTTGGTTATCTTGATATTGGTCTTTCTTGAGCTGCAACTTTTATTGTCTTCGCATGATGATGAGTGAGAATTACAGTCCGATTGAAGCAATCGATAAATCCTTTGTTGGTGGTTAACCAATCCATTCCTAGGATAACATCTAGTCCTTTATTTTCCAATACAATGAGATTTGCCCGAAACTTTAGTCCTTAAAACTCAATAACCACACCTTGGCAGTAACTCTGAGTGATTTGCTTATTCCCGGGGGACATGATGATCATGGATTTTTCCAAAGGAAGCATCGAAAAATCATGTTGCAAAGAAAAACTCTTTAAAATGAACGAGTGAGAAGCTCCAGAATCATACAAAACCGTGGCAGGTATTGTGTTGACAGCGAACGTACCGAGTACGATATCCGGGGCATTCTGTGCTTCCTCCTTGGTCACATGGTTCAAGTGACCCTTCTTGTGATTGTTATTGGGGTTGAAGTTGTTACGCTTGGGTGCCGAATTGTTTCCATTGTTGTTCGGCTTGGGGGCCGAGTTTCTTGGTTTTGGGCACTGTTTGGCATAGTGTCCTTCCTCTCCACAAGTGTAGCAAGTAACACCTGGGCGATATGTAAAATCCTTGTCCCTTACATGAAAATTTTTGTTAGGGCGTGGAACATTGGTTGTGGGTTTGTTTGCTCCAGTCTTCTGAAAATCAGTCTTGTTCCGGTTGTTGCGAGTATGAGTAGTCTTGTCCCTTTTGCGCTTGTGATAATCCTCCAAGCTGTGGCGCTCATTTTCCATGGTGATAGCTTTGTCCACAAGTGTCTTGAAATCCAGAAAGGTGTGTACGACCAGTTGGCATTTAAGTGCTGGTGCCAGACCGTCTAAATTTTTTTCCATCTTTTTGTTTTCAGTCATATGCTCTTCGTTGGCATAGCAAGATAATTGAGTAAACTAACTATTGTACTCAGTTACTGTCATGCTCCTCTTCTTGAGGTCATCAAATTATCTTTTCTTGATCTTCATAATGCTTCTCGGGATGTGCAACCCACAAAAACCTTCTTTAAATTCTTCCCAGGTGATATTATTTTCATTGGCGTGCATGTGTAGGAAATTCTCCCACAACGATGCAGCTGCTCCCGTGAGATAGTCAGGTGCATAAAGTACCTTCTCACGGTCCGAACACTGCGCAATAACTAACTTCCTTTCAATGTCTCGAAGCCAATCTTCGGCCTCAAGAGGTCTATCAGTGTGAGAGAATGCTGGGGGACGTGTCTTCTGTAATTCAGACAATTTGGAATGCTGCTAATATGGTTCACGGTGATTTCCCATATTGATAACATGGTTCATCATTTCTTGATGCTGTTGCTGGCTTTTCTCATAAAGGCGGCATACTTGAGAAAATGCTGTTTCACTGCCTTGCTGACTTGACTGCCCCTGTGTGAAGTTGTTACTTGTCTGGGTACCATAATTTTCTTCCGGCGGACTTGGCATGGAACGAGTCCAGGGACGAGGCATATTCCACTCTGGGGTATTTTTGCAAAACTCATGAGAAAAACTGAGTGGCAAAAATAAATAATTTTGAAAAGGCGGAATTTAAAAGAAACAACAAGATTTTTCAAGGAAATACATATGATTGCGCATGGAGAAGGACCGCTCAATACATATCTTACACGCGAGCCGTAATTATACAATACATCACTCAGGATGTGCGTACACATTCCTGACATGTTATTTAAGCTAGTGCACTTCTCCAAGTTCCTACATGATGCGCACACAAACTACTTCTCACCAAACCTATGTACATATAAACATATCATACAAGCTGGTACATCGCACGGTTGCTAGCCGTACTCAGTCGGAGATGGTGAGAACTTCCTTTGGTCTGCCGAGGGTAAGACCCAGTGATGCTGGAGACTCAACCTCCTCCTCACAAATAGGCACCAGGCGCGAAGGACTGAGCTGAGGAGCTGGTGCGGCCGCGGCAGGTGGTGCAGCTCTGACTGGAGTAGGAGCAATGACCTGGTCAAACTCCTCAGTGGTAGGCAGGCGGCGAGCGGTGGCGAAGGTGAAAGGTGCATAGAATGCTGAGGATGATATGTATGAAAGTGGTGGTGTTGTACGGAGGAGCTCCCTCCTGTTGGCGAAACAACCCTGAACAAAGTCCATATGAGCCGCCACAAAGTCGTCCACGAGGTTATCAAAAGCTGCCTCAAGAGCTTTGAGATACTCGACCAACATCTCAATAGGCTCATCTCTCTCTCCTCTAGGGCAAGCGAATGCATAGTGACAAGTGTATGGCACATGTCATGGGAGGTAGCGGTAGCGACGAGTCTTCATTGAAGGGAGCGCATCCCGGAGACGAGCTATCGCCTCACGGGCGGCAATCTTCATGGCATGCCTCTCCGTAGGCATGGCCCTTCCTACAAATCGGAAGCGGCATGACTCAGAACGTCCTCCCTTGAATTGCACTGAGGCCTGGTGCATAGATACGCTGTCGCTGAGCTTGTGCTGGTAGAGTGTGATCTCCGGACGAGCCGATGGACCGATCGCGACCTTGGTGATGGCGACGAGAAGCTTGATGAACCCCTCAGGTACATTGGAGAACACCTGAGACTCATAGTCGCTGCCAGCCACCTACAAAAGTAGACAAAAATTTCGAATAGTCAAGTCATAAATTTATGATGACTAACAGAAAATTGCTACATTTGCAAGATGCTAAAAATAGCATTATTACACTAATAGCCGATTAGCAATCGCATCTAGTGGCTTCCTATAGTCAGCTTGGCTCTGGTACCAAGTTTGTCAGGACCGGTTCTCCAACAAAACATTTATTGAAAAGCCGACCCTTGTATTGACCAGTAAAGAAGAATCCTTCTTACCGGTAGACAAATCCTTGATACAGAAATCCAGAAGTACTAAATATTATACAAGGTTGAGCTGAGGATGCTCAAGAATTTATTACAAGCACGCCGATATTATACATAAAGGAGGATATGACCCAAAGGTATGGTGGCATAACTACTGACACGTAATAAAAAGTGGTGGTGGATATGTCACAGTGAAGTGGGTGACATGGCTCCTAAATGTTACAGCTCATCAAGTGTCGGAGTGAGGCTCGATGATATTATTTGGGTAGCGGAAGTGTATATAATACAAGTGATCAACCCCAGGATCGCACGGGACTAACTGGGACTCCTCTAGGCGTCTGACTCGCTATGGAACTCTTCATCCATAAGATTGCCTTTGTCAACATCTGGCCAAATCAACAAGCCAGGTGAGTACTTTGAATGTACTCGCAAGACAGTTTGGACATAAGATATAACAAATGCAAACATGATGCACATGAGCAGATTAGTAATGAACATTCGGATAATTAAGTTTTCACTGCATGATAAATTAAAAGGAAGTCAGGTGGTAGGCCTCCCGAAATCCCAATAAAATAACTGAAGACCGATCGGGTGTCTGAAGCGACGCCTCGAAAGGTAAAAATAAATTAACATGCCGCAGTCGGGCGTCAGGGCGACACCCATAAAGGGCTTATGTTGAAACGTAAGTAACAGTGCATGCCACAGTCGGACGTCTAGGCGACATCTCGAAAAGGGCTTATAATGAAAGTAAATAACAAGGGTGCCACAGTCGGATGTCTGAGCGACATCACACAAAGGGCTTATATCGAAAGTAAACAACCAGCATGCCACAGTCGGACGTCTGAGCGACATCACATAAAGGGCTTATATCGAAAGTAAATAACCAGAATGCCACAGTCGGACGTCTGAGCGACATCACATAAAGGGCTTATATCGAAGGTAAATAACAAGCATGCCACAGTCGGACGTCTGAGCGACATCACATAAAGGGCTTATATCGAAAGTAAATAACAAGAATGCCACAGTCGGACGTCTGAGCGATGTCACATAAAGGGCTTATAGTTTATCATTCGAATTCAAGTAGTTCACGAATTTAAATCATCACCAGGAAATACTCAGCCCATAATAATAAACTGGTTATTCCATTCACAGGAATAACATTCAGCTGAGTCTACCACTCTCAGTTTCATGCTTATTCTCCGGAGGCTGTCACTGGGTTGACACTGAGATCGACACTGACACTGAGATGATGTCCAAGTCCCTGGTCGTGGACATGGATACTAGGATGGTTTGACTCTCCAGAGTTTGTACTCTTTAGCCATAGCCAACAGATTTCAGTAGTCAAAAAGGACTAATTCCGTTTATGGTATTTTAGAAGAAACACGTCTGACCAGTACACACCCATTCCACATTCTGCTTCCAGGGGTCACCCTAGGCAACGTTCAAGAAAAACTTTGAGACGGGGAGGCTACAACTTTGAATAACATGGGATCAAATTTATATACGCGTGCTCTAAGGGGTGCCCCCCTCTCGGTCCCAATCGGAAACACCCATGCCCCCTGACCGGATGACGGGCTTTAATCCAGGGCCATGGAACCCTCATCACAGCCCCTCTATTTGGTGTGTACAAGGTGAGAGGTTTGCAACTTACTAAACCGCATTCTTTGCAGAAAACATGTGGTAGTACGGACGGGGACGAATGGGAACAAGACTTGATCCACGTTAACACTGGAGTTACGCGGTTGACAAAAGACTGGCATGCTTCAACAATACCAGCTTACAACCTATCATGCACCACATGATCAGGTATCTCACCACCATATGAGCACTTCAAACTTCGAATCTCACCTGTAGCTTACCTTGCATGCAATATAACATTTACAATATGCTTATATAAACATGCCATAAGACAACTACTTAAGAAAACATGCAAAACACTCATCATATCAAAGGTTCAAACATGCTTGCGTGGTTCGGAGTAGTCGGAGTCTAGCTCGGCGAAGTTCGCGGTTCCGTCACCTCCTTCGGTATCTACGGTATAGAGAAATCACATACTAACGTAAATACCGTGTGTTTATAAAAGTTTTTCCTATTTTTTTCAAATAAATATGATAAAAAACTAGATAGAAAAATAAAGATGACAGAAAAAGAATCAATTCAAAATCATATTCTGTTAAAAAGTTATAAGGGTTTTAGTCCAGGGACTCATCTGTAACGAAACAGAAAGTTTCCAAGGGTTAGTTTATAAAAACAGAAAACGTTTCGGTTAGCAATACGCCAACCCAATGGGAAAGCGTACTTTACCCGAAGGAGTTTTTCCAGGAAAACGGTTTGAATAGAAATAGAGAGGCTGACGATGGGGTCCCACCCGTCAGGTTTAAATTTTGAAACAGAGCACACTGGCGCCCGGAGGCAGCGGTGGTCGCCGGCGTCGATCCACGACGAGGTAGGGGGAAAGGAGGGTACCTACAGGTTCAGGGGGCTCTTCCGCACCTGAGGGTGGTAGAGTTGGTCGACGGCGAGCACCACGTCGATGGCGGCTTCTACTCCGGCGGACGGTGGTTCAGGCGGTGATGGATCTTGCCGGGGGGGCTGCAAGAGTCGAATTGGGGCTCCGGTTAGAGGAGTGGGTGTACTAGGAGGTGACTGGCACGGTCTGAGAGGCGGTGGTGGTCTCACCAGAGGGAATCGTGCCGGAGCCCGAAGCGGGTCGGGGCGGCCGGAGTCGGGGAAGAAGGCCTCCCCGAGGTCTTCCTAGTAGCTAGGCATGGCTCTAGTGAGGTGTAGGAGTGGTGCTGGGTTGAGAGCGAGCTCGAGGTCGCTATTTATAGCCGGCCCGAGGCAGTTTCCGAGAATGGGATAACTCCGGCGATGATTACGGTGAGGCGGCGGTCGAATGGGGGGTTTAGGAGTCTGGGCGTCATCCTGTTGGTCCACTGGTTCCATCCAGAGGCTAACCTTGGCGAAAGTTGGGCGATACTCCAAGCACTACTACAAAAACAGCTATAGCCAATATGGACACTAATGGTGCACTGTACATGTGGTGCGCCATTACTAAATACTAATGGCGCACCACATCCACGGTGCGCCATTAGTAATTATGTATTAAAAAAATTAATTTTTTTCAAAACTACTAATGGGGCACCGTGGGATGGTGCGCCATTACTAGTTAACTAGTAATGGCGCACCATCCCACGGTGCGCCATTAGTAATTATGTATTAAAAAAAGTTTCAATTTATTTTTATTTTTATTTTTTAAACTACTAATGGCGCACCGTGGGAGTGGTGCGCCATTACTAGTTGAACTAGTAACGGTGCACCATCCCACGGTGCGCCATTAGTAATTTGGCCCAAATATTCCCCCGAATGCACCCCCCCCCCCCCGGTGGACCGCCTTTTTAGTTTCAAAAAAATAAAAGAAAATGATAGAAATGTCAAAAAAATAAAAGAAAATAAGATTCCCATGTGATATGTGGTCTAGTTGTTAGCAAAATTTACAAACATGAATTTTCGACTTTTTTGCAAAATCTCTCGAGAATTTGTAAAAATGGGCATAACTTTTGCATACGAACTCGGATGAAAAAGTTTTTTATATGAAAAATCATCTACTCGAAAATCTCAAAATCCTCAAAAACCTAACAGAAAAAAAGATACGGGGCTTTTAAGATCTGGAGAGGCAAAAAAATTCAAAAAAATTCAAACTTACTAATAGCGCACCTGCCCATGGTGCGCCATTACTATCTTCCCGCCTTCAAAATTCAAAATAAATCAAAAAAAATAAAAAAAGTTACTAATGGCGCACCTGCCCATGGTGCGCCATTAGTATCTTCCCGCCTTCAAAATTCAAAATAAATCAAAAAAAATTTAGCAATTGTGCATCTGCCCACGGTGCGCCATTACTATGCCGTATATATGGCTGGGCGTGTCCTCTCCTCCTTACCTCTTCATTCTTCTCCTCCACTCCACCTCTCCTCCACTCCATCTCCTCCTCTCCTCCACTCCATCTTCCCTTCTCTCCTCCACCATACTACCCTCCTCCTCTCCGGCGACCTCCTCCTCCTCCTCTCCGGCGACCTCCTCCTCCTCTCCGGCGACCTCCTCCTCCCTCCTCTCCTCCCCTCCCCTCCCCTCACGGTTTCTCCTCCCTCCTCTCCTCTTCTCCGGTGAGCTCCTCCTCCCTCCTCTCCGGTGAGCTCCTCCTCCCTCTTCTCCTCCCATCCCCTCATGGTTTCTCCTTCCTCCTCTCCAATGCTCCGGTGAACTCCTCTCCGGCGACCACCTCCTCCTCTCCGGCGATGTAGGTGAGCGCCTCTCCGGTCACCTCCTCCTCCTCTCCGGAGAACTCCTCTCCGGCAAAAGAACGTACAAGATCCAAAAACGGGAACAAAATTTGAAATAATATCGTGCAAAAAAACGAGCAAAAAAAATGAGCAAAAAATGGGCAAAAAAATCACGATCGAGATCCAAATTCAAAAATCAAAAATAGCAATGGCGCATGGTTGGGGTTAGATGGTGCGCCACTGCTATTTTCCCGCCTTCAAAATTCAAAAATACTAATGGCGCACCGTGGTCTATACTAATGGCGCACCGTGGTCTATACTAATGGCGCACCAGTGGCCTATACTAATGGCGCACCATGGCCTATACTAATGGCGCACCAGTGGTGCACCATTAGTATACCAGATACTAATGGCGCACCACTGGTGCGCCATTAGTAAAAAATACTAGTGGCGTGGTACTAGTGGCACACCAGTAGTGCGCCATTAGTAGGCAAAACTGGTGCGCCACTAGTAGGCCTTTTCCAAGTAGTGAAGTCTTCGACGGAACGGCTCACGGGCACGTCGGCGGCAGAGAGCGCGCTCTGCGCTTCTCTGGACACGGTGACTGTGCTGCAGCACGCACAAGGGAGGAGACGGCCACGCGGAGGCCTCTGGTGGTGTGGGCGGTGCCGGACGGTGCCGTTCTCCAGGGCTGGCCCCTATTGGCCGCCACGGGTGGGTCTGCCACCGCGGAAGACGCCGGCGTTGGTGGGACACGTGCCACCGACGCTTGTGCCCGTCCAAACGACCGTGCGGCGCTCTGGATAAGGAGGGGGAACAGGGAGCAAGGCGCCACTGCAGTTACTGGCGAGATCGACGCCGTGCTCTGAAGAAAACGACGCTGTCGACTGAACCCAACACTGAATCTCTGAATTTTCTGAATTTGAACAGCAACAGTGCATGCCAACTGTTCGATGAAATGATTTTTGCATGTGGAAAAAAAATTTTGGAGCTAATCTTTGGTGAGGTGGTCTGTTGACGCATCTAGGGGCTGCCTGATTTATCTCAGATTTTTAGGAGAAGAAAAAGTATGAATTTCACCGAAAATGGCAAATCTGGTCCAAACTTGCAGTAAGCAAATTTTGAAAAATATGGACTGTGGACCAGTGGATCTTGATGGATCTTGGTTGAGGGTGCTAAGGACTATCCAGAGAAATTTCTTTGGGGTCAAGATTCAAAGGAAAGTTGGTAGTTCCTTTGTAAACCACCCTAGCCCAAATAAATGACCGAGAAAGATTTTGAGGATAAAAATAATTAGAATAAAATCTAAAAGGGGTTGAGACTTGCTAGAATAGGGTGCTAGGGTTGACTCAAAGCAGGGAGATGAGTTTGGAAGAAAATTTTCTTCAAAGGCCATGGCAAGAGGATACTTTTTGAAAGGGGAAGGATAAATCCAAAAGTTTTAATGGAATTATTTTTAAAAGAAAAGTATTGCAAAAACCTTCCAATGTTATTTGGGTTGAGCTAACACAAGATGAAAAAATCCTTAAGGCCAAAGATCAAGATTTGGATGAACTCAAACCAAATACTTGTCATAAAAGAAAAGTTTTGAAAAGGGGAGTCCTTTAGAAAAAAAATGATAACCTCTTTCAAAACAAATAAAGAATTTGGTAAAACCAAATCAAAATATTTGGAGTGTTACAGACCCCAACCCCATAAAGCAGAATCGACAAACTAGTTGCCACTCATCGTGATAAATAACCCAGCCCAGTTGCTATATAAAAGGCCACCTCGTGACCTTGCTGAGTATCCCCTCACCTTGTGCACAACCCTCACAACCATTCCTTTGCCATGCCGAGCCCTAGTATTTATCTGAGAACCCCATATGCAACCCCAGGAAGTTTTGTTAAAATATTGGGGGACTTTACCTGCAGTACAATGAGTGCTACCCACCCACCCCAATACGAGTTGCTCAAATCAAGGATCACCCCTTCCACCTCGAAATATTGGGCAGTAGTGCACATCCCTCCCGCAAACACAAACCAAGACCCAAGGGAAGTCTCCTTCGTGGGGGCCAACTCCGCAAATGGCCATAGAAGCTGCTGCGTACGAAGCGCTTGCTCGCCTTCGATTTACGGTACCCTATGCCAGTGATCGAGGATATTATTACTTTCCGGGTCGTGCAGCACCCGGAGAAGTAGCATCTATTCCCGGTGGACGAATTGAGAGAGACCCAGTGCTAGCCAACCTTGCACAGTATGTCATCACTCAGGAGCGTTTGACCCAGCGAGTAATGGGTTATCTCCAGAGCCTCGCCGATTTAAATCCTCAGATAGCCATCGGCAGACCACTGAGGCCCGACCACGAGAGACGCATTCATCGACTAGTCAATCCGCTTCCCCCGATAGAAGAAGAGTGTGCCCCAGTACCACAGACATTTTCTTGGGACCCTGTCCAATTACCGTTTTCATTGTAAACGTCACCGCTATGTTATTGTCCCAGCATTTATTTTTGTGTTGCAACTTATGCGTTGTACCCTAAGTTTGTGCTATGAGTAAACTTTTGGTCCTAGCTAATGGGAGTATTATTTTTTAAAAACAGCCCCTAGCAAATCTCGAGGACGACATTTTTCCTAAGGGGGGTAGTGTTGTAACACCTCAAAAATTTAACCATGATTTATCTATTAAAATTTGGCCAGGAAATAAAATTTTCCTTTTTTTGGATTTTTGTTGATTTCAGAACCAATCCTTTCTGTGATATTATGGAGTTTTTACCCCAAGTGAAAACTTTACAAATGAATTGTTGGACTTGTATACCCTCTCATGAAAACATTTCTTTTTATCAGTGGAATTATTTATATAATTATTTTTCCTGAGCTTTATTTCTTTTAAAATGGATTTTCATAAGTTTTGGAGTCAGTTTGCACTGCAACTCTTCCAAATACTCTTTTAAAATTTTCACCAAAAATTGGGGATGTCATGTGATGTTCCTAAATCACTTTTATGCAATAATATCTTTTAGTCATTGGAGATTTTGAGCCCTACCTCAAGTTTACAAATCTGGTCCAGTTGGTAATATTGCACTACAACCTATTTAAATATTTCTTTAAATCTTCCACTAACAATTTGGGATGTTAGTAGTAGCATATGATTCAACTTTATGCAAAAACCCTTTGATGTTCTTTGAAAAATTTGTGTAAATTATCCTCATCTTCATTCTGGTCCAGCTTGATGATTTGTGCTACAACCACATTTTTACTTTGCCCTTTTTCCCATGATTCTTTTTCCTGCTTATAGACAACCCTACCAAACCCTTAAGTCCAGGAGATTGGACCCATTGGAAGATTTTTGGTCCATGAAATAACACCCTTTTCTTTCTGTCTAGAATTGGTTTTCTCGAAAATTTACACTAACAAGTTTCTGGTCTTGACCAACTAACCTTGCCACCATCACCTACACCTAAAGAGACACTGATCTAGAGGTTTTGGCCACCCCAAGAGTTGCCTAGATGCCCTTGGCATTCTGTCAAGCACCTGGAGTGCATGGACAGTTTTGGCATGATTTTATTTTAGCACTGTGATCTTGCCCCTCTGGACAAACTACAATGTCCACTAAGATCCTAGCTACTCCTAACCTAGATCTGCTAATTGCCAGCCTCACCCAAGCCTTCTAAACCACCCTGGCCTTGCGTCGAGCACCTGGCGTGCGTGCTCGGGGCGCGGCCAGAGCGCGCGTTTTGCACGTGCGTGCGCCCGAGTCGCCGCGTCCCACTGCCGCCTCCCCGCGCCCGTTCTGGCCCCTCCCCACTCACAATCGTCGCGCCCCGACCTCTCCCCCATCGCAGAGCTGCCCTGGCCACTCCCTGGCACCCCACAGCACCACCATCACATGCCGCCACCGCCGCCCCGACAGCTTCTGCCATGGGCAGCGCCGCCCAAGCCACTCTCGTGCGCCAGCTCGCGCCCTTGAGTAGTGGGGGGTTCGTCGGAATGCGCCGACCAGCCCCAATCGCCTCCACGTCGCCCTGCTGCAACAGAACGACGGTTCGCTGGCGTTCTTATCCACGGCCACGGGAACCAACCTCGTCGGGCTATATATAGCCCTCCCGATTGTGCCTAAGCTCATGAGCAGCCTCGTTCGAGCAGTAGGAAGCCACCCCTCCTCCCCAGTTGGCCAGAGGCCCTTCCCTTCCCCATCTCTGGCAGGTTCGGCCGCCGCCACGCTCCGGCAAAATCCGGCCAAGGCCGAGGCCCCTAACCCCTCCCGTGCTCCCATCCTCTTCCCCTAGATACTGCGGAGCCACTCCAACTCTCAAACGCGATCGGGAGCCACCGTAGCCCAAACCCCCAATCCTTCCCGAAGCCACCTCCGCCGCAGAGCTCGCTGCCAGCGACTCCCTTCATCCCCGCCACCCTGTCGACCACCGGGAGGACCGCCCTAGACTGGCGGATCCATCCCCGCCCTCGGAACCCCGCGGGGAGCCGCCGTTCGTCGACGGCGATCGCCAGAACCCCACTTTCGCTCGGACAGAGGAGGAAGAAGGCGCGGGCAACTGGTCAAACCTGACCAGTGGGCCCAAGGGACCCACTGTCAGTGACCCAGCCCCGCCGAAACATGGCTTCAGTGGAAGCGTATTCCACGGAATACGTGTTTGCTAAACAAAAAGCGTAAGCCCCCCGAAACATTTTCTTTTTCTGATTTTTATTAAAACAGATTTTTGACCAAAACTTTGACTGGCTATAACTTTTTAAATATAAGTCCAATTAACTTGATTCTTTTTCTGTTGTTCCTCAAATTTTGTCTAGTTTATTTTCATATTTATTTGAAAATTTTCCAACCAACTTTTTTGTACTGTTTTGGAACTATGTGTTAATTTATATTTTCTTAAAAATAGGATTTTGAAGAAGAAGGCAACTTTAAATAAAATTGGAATGCACCCTGCCTCTCCACAACTTGAAGGAAAGCATTCTGAACCCTGGCATAATATTTTTGTGGGTTGTTGATATGGTTACAACACCACTTTGAGATCGAGCATTCGTTATTTTATGTGATGATATGATCATACGCATGAGTGCCTAATGAAGATTCTTGCTGTTGGAAATGAATATGCTTGTGATAGTAATCACCCTCGCATGCCTTTCATGCCTACCGGAAGGAATCCAGGAAAGTCTCTGTCTTGGGTAGACACGAGCTTGTCTCCGGTCTTCGTCGAGGCAGATGTGTCCGGTACGGCATAATGATGTATGATGAGTGGTGATTTTGTCTGTTGGTTGAAAAATATTTGTATGCTAACCATGCAGGGAATACTTAAACCTCCTGAGTCGACCGTAGATCGAGTCTTGTTCTAGTAACCCCCATACTTGTTTCGTACTACCACTTGTCCCTGCCACAGGTAGGGTATGGTTCAGTAAGTTGCCAACCCCTTCCTAGCACACACCATACAAAGAGGCCATGGTGGAAGATACTGTAGGCCTCCGGTAGGCATGCCACCTGGTCTGGGGGCATGGGTGTTTCGGTTGGAGCCGAAGGGGTAGCTCCCCTAGTTTGCGCACGGTATAAGTTTTGTGATCCCATGCTAATCGAGGTTGTAGCCTCCCCACTTAGAGTTTCACTTAACGGGTGTTGTGGGTGATTCCAGACACCGGTAAGTTAGGCTGGTGTGTGCGGTCGGGTCTGTTTTCAATCAAAAGACCGTAGACGGAATTAGTCCCGATGGACTAAAGAAATCCGTTACTCGTGGGTAAAGAGTACACCCTCTGCAGAGATTATATCTATTTGAATAGCCGTGTCCATGGTTAGGACTACAGTCTAGGATGGGTCAAGTGTCGGTCTTAGTATCGGTCTTCGGAGGAAAAACTGCTAAACCAGAACATGCATCATGACTTGTGACTCTTGATGGCTATGACTATTATTATTATGGACTAACCATTTACATTATTTGAATTATTGAGTGTCCTTGGGACGGTTCTACCTCCTGGATATTCACTATGATTATTCTTATATAAGCCCTTTATGTCGTGTCGCTCAGACGCCCGAGAGTGGCATGCTTGTTATTTCAGTTACTTATAAGTCCTTTATGTGGTGTCGCTCAGACGCCCGACTGTGGCATGCTTGTTATTTCAGTTACTTATAAGCCCTTTATGTGGTGTCGCTCAGACGCCCGACTGTGGCATGCTTGTTAGTTCATTTACTTATAAGACCTTTATGTGGTGTCGCACAGACGCCCGACTGTGGCATGCTTGTTATTTCAGTTACTTATAAGCCCTTTATGCAGTGTCGCTCCGACGCCCGACTGAGGCATGTTTTATGTTATTATCCTTTCGGGGCGTTGCTTTAGACACCCGATCGGTGCATTTTATTTTCATTCTCGGGTTGTTTATTCATGTCCTATATGAATAGCTTGCTTGCGTGCATCACAATTTTTATTTCATGACTAACGTATGATCATAGAATATTTCAGAGCATGATTATCAATTGTTATATTATACCCGTGTTCATAATGTTTGCGAGTACATTCAAAAGTACTCACTGGCTTGTCCCTGGCTATTGTCTTGGCCAGATTTATTGCGTGGAGAGGAGCGTTGTGATGACAGCCCCGGAACATACGCAATGGTGATAGTAGCCTCGCGAAGATAGGAGTTATCCTGGTCAGCTGTTCCTATGGGAAATGGAGTCCCATGGCCACTGATGAACCTCAAACCGCTTCCGCCATCAACCACTAGAAACCATTTGTTGTACTCACAGGCCAGAATGGTCTTGTACTACATATCTTGTATTTTGCTTGGTGTTTCTGTATCAAGTTGGTGCCTCATCAGCTAACAGTAATCCTGGGGCTGGTGAGCACAAGGGCCATTTTCTGGGAAATTAATATCCTGAAAACCCGATCCTAATAGGTGTTATGGGAAACCCTTGACAGTTTGCTCCGAATAAAACTCCTTGAGGGAGTCCTGGATTAGGGGGTCTCCGGACAGCCGGACTATATCCTTTGGCCGGACTGTTGGACTATGAAGATACAAGATTGAAGACTTCGTCCCGTGTCCGGATAGGACTCTACTTGGCGTGGAAGGCAATCTAGGCAATACAGATATGTGTATCTCCTCCTTTGTAACCGACCTTGTGTAACCCTAGCCCCCTCCGGTGTCTATATAAACCGGAGGGTTTCAGTCCGTAGGACAACATACAATCATACCATAGGCTAGCTTCTAGGGTTTAGCCTCTCCGATCTCGTGGTAGATCAACTCTTGCAATACTCATATCATCAAGAATAAATCAAGCAGGACGTAGGGTTCTACCTCAATCAAGAGGGCCCAAACCTGGTTAAAACATCGTGTCCCCTGCCTCCTGTTACCATCCGCCTTAGACGCACAGTTCGGGACCCCCTACTCGAGATCCGCCGGCTTTGACACCGACATTGGTGCTTTCATTGAGAGTTCCTCTGTGTCGTCGCCGTCAGGCTTGATGGCTCCTATGATCAATGATAGCGATGCAGTCCAGGGTGAGACTTTTCTCCCCGGACAGATCTTTGTGTTCGGCGGCTTCGCATTGCGGGCCAACTCGCTTGGCCATCTGGAGCAGATCGAGAGTTACGCCCCTGGCCACCAGGTCCGGTTTGGAAGCTTAAACTACACGGCCGATGTCCACGGAGACTTTCTTCGACGGATTCGAGCCCCTGCCTTGTGCGCCGCATGGTCACGATGAGTATGATTTAGCTCTACCATCAGACAGTGTTCAGAAGATCGCACCGGTAGCCGCTCCGACCCTCAATTTGGAACCAGTTGCGCCATCCATGGACGTGTGGATTGACCCCGCCACGGAGGCTGCACTCTCGTCGGCGATCAAGCCAAGTACCGACCTTACCCTTCATGAGAGCCATGATGCCGAACTCCCAGATTCTTCCCCGGCCACGGACTCCGAACCACCTGCGCTCATGCCTATCGAATCCGATTGGGCGCCGATCATGGAGTTTACCTCCATGGATATTTTTCAGCACTCGCCCTTCGGCGACATACTGAACTCGTTAAGGTCTCTCTCCTTGACAGGAGAATCCTGGCCGAACTATGCCCGGTAGGATCGGGATGCGGATGACGAAGAAATTCGCCGCCCACCCACCACCCACTTAGTAGCCACTGTCGACGACTTAACCGACATGCTCGACTTCGACTCTAAAGACATCGACGGTATGGACAACGATGCAGGAGACGAACAGGAACCACTGCCCATAGCGCACTGGACGTCCACTTCATCATATGATGTATACATGATGGACACACCCAAAGAAAACGACGACGCAGAACGGAAGGACACAACGAAGGGTTATTCCCTCGAGAAGCAGTCAAAGCGGCAGCGTAAGCGCCGCTCCAAATCCCGCCTCGCCAGAAACAGCGGTCATATAGACCCAGCGATAGAGCAGGGTGAACCATCGCCCGACCAGGGCAACACGGAGAATCAAACCGAACATCCCGACTTCGTCAAAGATAACAGTCCGGACGACATCGCACCGGACAGGCACCCGGAGCAACAGAATGCCCATCAAAGGCTTGTTGCCACTGCGAGGAGCCTGAAAAAGCAGAAGCGAAGGCTCAAGGTTGCACAAGACACACTCAGAATCAGATGGAGCAAGGTACATAATACTGCAGCAAAGTACAACGGTAATCGCCACACCAAGAGCTAACCGAAGCGAAAGTTGCTACATGAATTCAATGAGGAGGCTTTAGATCCATCGCAATTAGAAAACAAAACAGCCATCTAATCGGATAGACGACCTAGTGGCTAACATGGAGCGAAAAACGACGTCGCACATAAGTCAGTACGCGATCCACGCGAGGTCTCGCATCATAAGGATGGCGCAACTAGATCCATATATGGGCCACGCAAGCGCGCTCCAGTATGCAATACAACACAGCAAACATCCGAACACCACGCTACACCCAAATACAGGGGTGCCGCACACCCACTATGTTTCACCGATGAGGTGCTGGACCATGAATTTCCAGAGGGATTCAAACCCGTAAACATAGAGGCGTATGACAGAATGACAGATCCTGGGGTCTGGATTGAGGACTACATCCTCCATATCCACATGGCTCGAGGAGACGATCTCCACGCCATCAAGTACTTACCCCTCAAGCTCAAAGGGCCAGCTCGGCACTGGCTTAAAAGCCTCCCCGAAAACTCCATTGGAAGCTGGGAAGAGCTCGAAGACGCCTTTCGGGCAAATTTTCAAGGGACCTATGTCCGACCACCAGATGCAGACGATTTAATTCATATAACCCAACAGCCCGGAGAGTCAGCCCGAAAGCTTTGGAAGAGGTTCCTCACTAAGAAGAACCAAATAATCGACTGTCCGGATGCGGAAGCTTTAGCAGCTTTCAAACACAGCATTCGAGACGGATGGCTCGCCAAACACCTCGGCCAGAAGCCGAGAACAATGGGAGCATTAACAAGCCTCATGACCCGCTTTTGCGCGGGCGAGGATAGCTGGTTAGCCCGATGCAGCACCAGCGACCCAAGTACATCCGAAGTCAGGGATGGAAACGGGAAATCACGACGCAGCAAAAATAAGCACCACAATAAAGAAGACAGCCCGAAGAGCACGGTGGTAAATGCCGGATTCAGAATCTCTCGGCCAGGTCAGCAAAAGTCGCCCTCCAAAGGCAACAGAGACGAACTGTCCAGCCTAAACAAAATTCTGGACCAAATATGTTAGATCCATAGCACACCCAGTAAACCTGCCAATCATACCCACAGAGAATGTTGGGTCTTCAAGCAGTCCGGCAAGCTCAACGCCGAACACAAGGGGCAGGAGACACCAAGTGAAGACGAGGACGAGCCTCGCAAGCAAAGCACTGGGGAACAGAAGAAATTCCCACCAGAAGTCAAAACAGTAAATGTGTTACACGTGATGAAGGGGAGAAACAAAGCGGCACTCCTAGAGAAACATGCCCCAGGGCCTATCACCACGGAGTTCGGCCACTGGTTGTCTCAACCGATCACCTTCGACCATCGAGACTACTCGGCAAGTATCCGACATGTAGGACGGGCTGCCTTGGTAGTAGACCCAATAATTGATGGGTACCACTTCGCACGAGTCCTGATGGACGGTGGCAGCAGTTTAAACCTGATATATCAGGACACAGTCCGTAAAATGGGGATAGACCCAACAAAAATTTTCCGCAGTAATACTACCTTTAAAGGAGTTTTGACAGACCCAGAGGCTCATTGCACGGGCTCCCTGCTACTAGAGGTTATATTCGGCTGCCCGATAACATCCGTAGCGAAAATTTAACCTTCCACATCGCTCCGTTCCAAAGTGGCTATCAAGCACTACTCGGACACAAAGCTTTTGCTTGCTTTAACGCAATACCGCATTACGCTTCCCTCATGCTTAAGATGCCCAGTCCATGCAGCGTCATTGCAATAAATGGAAATATTGAGTGCTCCTTGCACGCGGAAAACCGTGCGGCTGCCTTGGCAGCCACACACTAAATGGCCTCACCAACTAAAGCACCTGACAGGTCGTTAAGACCATGGACACGGCTGGACGAGTCCAGTACAGCTATATGTAATTGATACAGGTTTGATGGTTATACCCCTATTGCAATACAAGGGACTCAACTCGCGCGCACAAGTGGCAATCAGGCTCAACCTTACTCCTTTTTGAACTATAATATTGTCTATCTAGTATAACTTACATTTTGCACGGCAACTTTTCAATTAAGATCCTCTCTTTTTCAGATAACCATCTTGCTACACCCATCCAGAATACGGCACAACGGAGACATAGGCGCAGACGTGCAGCAGGGACCCGTTCCAAGGATGTTAAGACCCTGCGTAAACCTTTTTTTACTGTCTCTTGTTGATACACATCCTTCGGATTCTCAGTACAGCTGAGAAGGATGCTGACGTCTTGGCATGTGGCCATGTCAGAATAATGCGTGTACCTGGACACTAGGGGCTTATTACAAAGGGCACTATTTAGGCCTGGTTTACACCATAAAGACCGAATACCTTAGGGAGTGTTCGGCGTCGCGATTTTGGCCTTATATGCATCAGCTCCGAATCATGTCTTTGGTCAAATGTTGGGTTTTCCCGGCTCCTGTGTATTGCTGCCTTACGTTCCGCTCTATCGGCTAAGGCGGCACCATGAGAACTACTGCGGTTGTGCCCTGGTTCATCCGGGCGAGCACCTCAGTAGAGAAAGCCGAAAACTGACTGTCATGATATAGCGTGAGACTGGTCAACCACTCGATGACCTATCGGAATCTTCGGGATTCCTCCGCCTTAAAGAAGGGTCGTTTCCCGGCCGGCATGTACGCACCCCGAATTCGGATGAGTGCAGAGCCACTAGGGACTATATAGTAGCCCCACTGTCAAACTCCTATGGCTAAGTGAAAGTGTTAAAGCATTATAGTCTGGTTGCCTAGTTCGCTGTGCTATCACCCCCTTAATGGACCAAGACGTTGGGTCAAGTGTGAACATGCGTCTTCTGTGAACACCCCCGCATTATATGCGTGGGGGCTGAAGCCGAAAACTGCAATCTTTCAGGTTATATACATATATACATAAACGGCCGCACATGAGGCATCATAATACTTTCGGGCAAAAGTATAATTACAGCCTTGATAAACTTAATAAAACATTGTTCTTACAATGGGAATACATGTCATTCAAACAAAATATTCTTCGAGCACTAGGCCTCTATTGAACAAGCGCCTTCAAGAACTTCTTCAAAATAGTGATCGGCAGCCACTCGACCTATGGCCGAACCCCGCGCAGCGACATTGGTGGCATCCATCTCCACCCAGTATGTTTTGACACGGGCAAGGGCCATCCGCGAACCTTCTATGCACGCCGACCTCTTCATCGCATTAATGCGCGGCACCACACCAAGGAACTAATGCACCAAACTAAAATAGTTGTTCGGCTTTGGCCTTTCCGACCACAGATGATCCACTACTGACCTCATGGCGTGTCCGGATAATCTATTCAGCTCGGCCCATTCGGCAAGCCGGTCAGTCAATGGAAGCGGACGCTCTGGAACATTAAATTGTGACCAGAATAGCTTGTCCACTTAACGATCTGTTTGATCTCAAAAGTATTCGGCCGCATCGACAGCACTCGCTGCCATTTCCATATATGCGTCTCCCGAACTCCAGAGCCGGTCCAGAGGGGCATACTGAGGATCTCCAAACTTCCTCCGCGGCATGAAGGATTTCCCAGCCGCAATACCCCCGGCTTGATGCAGCTCCTCCTTCTTCGCTCTCATCACAGAGCGGGTGTCTTTGGTCGCCATCATGGCCTTTTCCAGGTCCGTCGCCTTCGTCCAGTTTTCCCCTTCAAGAAGCTGGCAACGGTCGGCAGTGTCTTTTCACTTTACAGCCATCTTGGCCATTTTCTCTTTGCTCTCACAATGCACAGCCTTTTTGGCTCTTAACTCTTCGGCTGCCTTTAAAGCAGCCGCATTACTACTCCTTGCTTGCTCCTTGGCTCGGGCAAGCTCTGCCCGAAGGGTATCCATGGTGGCAGCTGCATCTGCAGTCACAACATATTAAAGATACTAGCATCATGCTGCTCTTACTATGTGACATTCACTATAAACATCACCTACCCTTTGCCTCATCAAGTCGCTTGTTAACAACCTCGATGTCGGCATCCGCCGCATCCAGTCACCGCTTTAGTTCGGCAACCCCATCAGTCCGGCTAGCTACCGGAGCTTCAGACACCTGCACATAAAGGCGATATGGTTATTACCTGGGACTATGATCCTCTGTTCGCTGCCGTTCTCGACGACAACCAGAGTCTCAGGGGCTACTATCTACACAAGGTACACCTAAAAATGTGCGGTACTATCACAAATGTATATCATTTCACGTACCTCAAAGCCCGTTAGTAGACACATAAAGGCTTCATGCAACCAGCTTTCGGCGGATGAAATCCTTTCAATCACCGTACCCATCAATGTACAGTGCTCTTCTGAGATAGTGGCTCGCTCTATGAGATTGCTCAGTTCGTCTGACCGCATACCAGACGGTGTCGGATTCTTTTGGTTGCTCTCTTCAAGAGCCGTACACTGGGGACTTCGGGCGACCATAGGATTATCTTCTGGCCTCACCGGATCTGGAGTGACCCTCCGCGACGACACTTCAAGATCGCCCGCCTCTTGAGCCGAGGAGTCCGGGGGAGGCGTTTCGCTCTCCATCATCTCTGGAAGAAGATCTCCCGAAGACGAGCTCTGCTAAGAAGGGCTAAGATCCGAACTTCAAGATAAATGCTTCGGTCATTTTCCTCAAAGGTAAGGAAGTATATCTTCACTACTAAGTACTTTTTGATTACTTACAGCTTGTTAGATGGCTGATTCCCGCGCGGACTTTGTGTGGAAAGAGCACCCTCCATGGTAGGACCCTCTGGTGCAGTTTTCTTCTCCCGTTTGGAAACCTTGGTTTCCCGATCTTCAGAGTTAGTCCGCTTCCTCCCCCGGGGCGAGGGAATGTCAGATTCCTCCCCTTGGTTATCCTCCCTCATGGAGGCGCTCATTCCCTCGGCTGGAATAATTAGCGGTGGAGGCCCGCTTTCGCCCGCTTTATTCCCTCCTTCATCTTCCTTTGAGGGCACCGGGAAAGGTGCTGGCTCGAGCATCTTTTCCAGCACCAGATTGTCCAAGCCTTCCGGAAGGGGAGCCGAACACCTGATCATCTTTGCCTTTGTTATCCAGTCCTGGTAAAAGAGCGATTCTTCAGAATTATGTCATGATAAAAGAAAGATAGTGTGTTCGGTCGTGGGATTACTTACTTGGGCCGCGGTGCGGTTGCTGCTGAGGCCCACATCATCGGTAGTGTCCGTACACTCTGTTTGAGGTTCGAAGAACGATTTGTACATCTCCTCGTGCATTAGGCCGAGGAAATTCTGAATGTTGCGCGATCCTTCCGGGTTGAATTCCCACATGCGGAGGGGCCGGCGTTTGCAAGGCTGGACTCGACGGACCAGCATGACTTGCATTACCATAATCAAACTGAAATCTCCCTCGAAGAGATCTCGGAGGCGGCTCTGCAATATGGGCACGTCCTTGGCTGGACCCCAGCTCAGTCCCCTGCTGATCCATGACGTCAGTTCTGGTGGAGGGCCCGAGCGAAAGGTGGGGGCAGCCACCCACTTGGCACTTCGGGCAGCTGTGACGTAGAACCACTCCCGTTGCCATAATCCGGACACCTCTGGAAAGGAACTCTTTGGCCATGGAGCATCGGCAATTTTGCTTATCAAAGCGCCTCCGCACGCTGCATACTGTCCCTCGACCATCTTCGGCTTCACATCAAAGGTCTTGAGCCACAAGCCAAAGTGAGGGGTAATGCGGAGGAAGGCCCCACAAACAACGATAAATGACCAGATGTGAAGAAGGGAGTCTGGGGCCAGATCGTGAAAATCTAGCCCGTGATAGAACATAAGCACTACAAAAAAAGACACATCCTTGACATTTTGGGCCGAACGAAATTTTTTTCTGTCATACATATAGAACTTCTATGACAATAATTGTGACAAAACCCGGTATCATCATAGATGTGCTGGGCTCCTACTTCTATGACAAAAAATCATGACAGAAAATGGGCTTTTCGTCCTGGGCGGGCCAGAGACGCAGCTGCATGGCAATCTTCGGACCGTCCATGATGGAAAAAACCATGGTAGAAGCGAGGGGGGGGGATTTCGGGGAGTTCCCGGTTACGGTGGGAGGTTGGGGGCCGAGCGATGCGCGTTTCTCTCGTACATGTACGTGCATGTGTGCGAGGCTTTGGCTCTAACTGAACCCGAGCGAGGCGTTGGGCTCTAACTGAACCCGAGCGAGGCGTTGGGCTCTAACTGAACCCAAGCGATTGCACTGTAGGCTACGCGTTACTGAACCCGAGCGATCGATCGATGGCTGTTAACTGAACCCGATCGAGCGATTCCTTCGCTACTGCTGCTAACTGAAGCCGATCGATGGGATGAACAGTGAGCGTTGCGGGGGGGTGGATGAACAGTGAGCGGTGGTGTTACCTCTGGATGAATAGGACCCCGTGGTGTGGTGGAGGGCTGGATGAACAGTAGATGGTGGAGGGGTGCCCGTGGAGGGATGGATGAACAAGACCCCGTGGTGTGGAGGGCTGGATGAACAGTAGACGGTGGAGGGGTGGTTGAACAGGACCCGTGGTGTGGAGGGCTGGATGAACAGTAGACGGTGGAGGGGTGCCCATGGAGGGGTGGTTGAACATGACCCCATGGTGTGGAGGGCTGGATGAACAGTAGACGGTGGAGGCATGGTTGAACAGTAGCCGGTGGAGTAGCGCGCGGTGGGGGCTGGATGAACAGGAGCCCGTGGAGGCTGGATGAGCAAGAGCCCGTGGAGGCTAGAGGAGGTCGACGGTGGAGATGAACATTATCCCGTGGAGTCCCATTTTGCGGTACGCCACACCCCTCCCAATGAACAGGACCCCCGTTTCGACCGTAGCGCTCCAACACAAGTTCGTTTCCTCCGTTTTGCGGTACGCCACACCCCTCCCGATCAACAGGATCCTCGTTTCGACCGTAGGAGGTCCATTTCCTCCGTTTTGCGGCACTCCAGACCCCTCCCGATGAACAGGATCCCGTTTCGAACGTGCCCGGTCGAACACAAGGTCGTTTCCTCCGTTCTGCGGTACGCCAGGCCTTGTTTCCATCGCCTGTTCCGTCCAAACCCTCCCGATGAACACGACGCATTCCGGTGCCTCCCCATGAAAACGATGCATTCTGTTGCCTCCCCATGAACACGACGACAATGCTGTTTCTCCGTTCCGACCCAGCCATGTACATGAGCCCTGGCCATACGTATGCGCGAGTAGGCGTTTGAGACCCCGCCTGTATGTACACATATGTGGTCGTATTTTCTTTCTTGCACCCTGGCCGCTGTACGTACGTGTACATGCTATGTGTACACCTCTACCACGACACGTGCACGCCTCTACATCAACCAGTATATATGTACACGTTCGTGACCAGAATGACAACCCTGCGTACGCTTCGACCAGGTGGGTCCTGACTGTCAGGCACTTCCTTGCCTCCGAAGATGTAGCTGGTCGGTCCCAGCAGTCAGGGGGCGAATCGTTTTTTTGCCTGAACGCACTTCCTTGCGTGCGAAGATGTAGCTGGTGGGTCCCAGCAGTCAGGGGGAAACGTATTTTTCACGGAATACGGTGGCCCGTCCGGTTGGTCCCGCAGTCAGGTGGAGGAATAATTATTTTACACTTAATAAGGAGGCACTTCCTTGCTGCGGCCGTGGACCCAGCTGTTAGCCTCTCCACATACAGTCCACGTCCGATGGAAGTCGTTCCTTGACCACGTTGACCACGCCACGCCGAGAGCTCCAGGGCGGTGGACGACGGTGAGGCCTAGCAAGGGGACGACACGGAGCCGGGGAAGACGCGGTAGTGGATGCCCACTCGTAGAGGAGTACGAGGGTACACTGGTTTGCTGCGGTGTGAGGCTGTCGTTGCCGAAGAATAACAGGGGGTGTGGGTGAGTAGAGGGATGGCCTGGCCAGCAGTGGGAGTAGTAGGGGCTGGTGAGGCCTCCGCCTTATCGCAGCCGGCCGCGGGAGGCAGGAGCACGAGGCACGACCGGCGCTGGTTTGGGCGGCTGGAGCAAGAAGACTAGAGGTTCAAGAAGCACTACGGCCGTTGGATGGACATCGTACGGTCACTGGAGCTAGAATCATGCATATTGACTAAGTTGACAAAGCCCTCCGTCCCCGTCAACTTAGTAGGCCCACAAGTCAGCCTCCCACCAAGGTGGGTCCCAGCTAGCAGGGGGTATTCATTTTTTTAGCGTAATAAGGAGGCACTTCCTTGCGTGCGAAGATATAGCTGGTGGGTCCGACCTGTCAGTGGCGGTAACGTTTTTTTCGCGAAATACAGAGGCCCTTTTAGTGGGTCCCTGATGTCAGGTGGAGGAATCATTATTTTGCGCGTAATAAGGAGGCATTTCCTTGCGTGCGGTCCTGGACCCAGCTGTCCGCCTCTCCATGTACAGTCCACTTCAGATGCATGTCGGTCGTTGACCACGTTGACTAGGCCGCACCGAGAGCACGAGGGCGGTGGATGACAGCGAGGCCTAGGAAGGGAATGACACGGAGGCAGGGAAGACTCGGCAGTTGTTTCCCACGCGGAGAGGAGTACGACTGTACGAGGGTTTACTGGTTCGTCTGCCATCGCCGGAGAATAACAGCAGGTGTGGGTGAGTAGAGGGATGGCTAGGCCAGCGATGGGAGTACGGTGGGGCGGTGAGGCCTGCGCGGCAGCAGAGCCGCCCGCGGGGAGGAGGGAGTAGGCAGTCCCGACGGCGCCTATTTGAGCGGCTGGAGCAGGAAGAGCAGAGATTAAAGAAGCACGACGGCCGTTGGATGGCCATCCAACAGTCACTGCTTCTGCGTCAACCTTTTTTAGGAAAGCCTCAAATATGTGGAAAACAGCATACAACCCATCTGCCATTATTTCTAATAATTTACAGCCCATTTGTTGATTATTATGGTTTTTTTGGAGCCCATATTCTTTTTGTTAGCATTACAGCTCATATTGTGGCCACGGTTAAAAAATTATATGAAATTTTGCATATTTCGGTGCGGTCCGAACTGTTTTTAATCCCGAAATTTCGACTCACATTCAAAATGATTTTAAAAATAAATGTATATGAATATAAAATCCAACAAATTCTCCACGCATAAAAATTAATGTAATTTCAATTCTCAAAATGAAGAAAAGATATTTGAAACTAATTGCCGGTTTGATGTGTTTTAAAAATGTACATCCCATTTCTCATTACTGAAGGGCCATTTTCTCGGCCAGCCGAATGAAAGCTCTCCTCGTCTCGAAATATTTGCAGCCCAACAGGCCTGACAAAGTGACTTACTAGGCGAATCACAAAAAAACTGGGCTGTGGCCATGGACCCAGCAGTCAGCCTCTCCACGTACAGTACTCTTCCGATGGAATGTCGTTGACCATGTTGACCATGCCACACCGAGAGCACCAAGGCGGTGGACGATGGTGAGGCCTAGGAAGGGGACGACGCAGAGCCGGGGAAGACGCGGCAGTGGATGCCCACGCGGAGAGGAGTATGAGGGTTCACTGGTTCGACTGCGGTGTGAGGCTGCCGTCGCCGCAGGGCCTGGCTAGTGGTGGCAGTAGTAGGGGGCGATGAGGCCTCATCGGCAGCATAGCCGGCCACTGGAGGCAGGAGCAGGCGGTCTCCCCGGCACTGGTTTGGGCGGCTGGTGCAAGAAGAGCAAAGATTGAAGAAGCAGCAGGACCGTTCGATTCAAATCCAACGGTTACTGCTGCTAGAATCATTTGTTGACTAAGTTGACAAGCCCTGTGTACGCGTCAACTTAGTAGGCCCACAGGTCAGCATCCCAACCGGTGCGCCCCAGATGTCAGTGGGAGGAATCATTTTTTTCGCGTAATAAGGAGGTAGTTGATTGCGTGCGGCCAGGCCAGCGGAGGGAGTAGGGTGGGCCGGGGTAGCCTGCGGGCATCACACCGGGCCACAAGAGGAGGGAGCAGGCAGTCCCGCCGACGCTAGCTTAGGCGGCTGGAGCAGGAAGATCGGAGATTGAAGAAGCACGTCGGTCGTTGGATGGACATCCAACACTAACTGCTGCTAGAATCGTGTGTTCACTGACAAAGCCTTGCGTAAACAAGTCAGCCTCGAAATCTGTGGCGTGTACAGCCCATTTGCGATTATTTTTATAATTTTTACTCATTTTCTAATTCATATGGAATTTATTGCAGCAAGTTTTCCATTTTTAGAATTGCTGGCCATTTTCTGGTCAGTACCAGGGGCAAAAAATTAACTAAATATGTGGGAAATTTTGAAAATTCGCAAATTTTTGCTGGGGAACGAAATATTCATAATCCAAAAATTAATAGCCATACTAAAACAAATTTAAAAATAAATTAGTACTATGTCATGTTAAATCCAATGAAATACGTATAAGATATCAGTGAAGAACAAAAACAAAAAAAGAAACTTCTATCCCATTTGCTATAAAATTTTTGGAATTTTCAACCCCTTTTGATATTACTTTTAACAGGCATTGACCATACTCTTAAGCCAGGGTGGAATGCATCCCTCCTCGTCTTGAAAGATTTGCAGCCCAGTAATTCGGAGAAAACAAATAGGCCTAGCCTGGGTATTCTTCAAAAAGGAATACTGGGCTACCTATTTTCCCAAAGAACTGGTGCATGAGCATTTAGCTTTATTTATTTATTTACTTATTTATGTTTAGGGGACCATGAGCATGTACCTAGGCCGGATTCATGTGAGAGCCTCCCTTCCAGTTAATTATGGGCTTCTCTATTGGGCCTTCATCAGTGGGCTGCATGTTATCAACAAGTGGAAAATGTGTTCCAAGTTTCAAAAAAAATGTGTTCCGTACGATAAATAGTATGCGCTACGTACGGTACAGGGCACTAAAGGATCGAACCGTGTAACGACTTCCAAAACATTGTGTTTTTGTCGTTCTAACAACACATTTATTCAACCAACAGAGGAAATATACTACTGATTGTACATTGAAAACAGCAGCAGCAGCAACCAGGGCTGGGGGTGCAACAGAAGGAGTAAGCAGGCCAGAAGAGTGAAGAAGCGGCTCTCTCTTACAAACCAAACATCAGCCAAAATAAAGATCCTACTACACCAAGTGTACGCATCTAACTAACTGGCTAAGTTAGACGTTACTATTTATTAAGCTGTGGAGATTGGCTGACGGCTTGAACCAAATGGGTGCCTGACGGGGGGAAATCCAGCCAGCAGGTCGAAGTCTGATACTTGCGACCCTCTCTCCTACTTTGGGCTGCAGAGCGTGGCGGCACATATCAGGGTATGGTGCATGCAGAGACGCATGGTACGCTGTGTACACACAATTTTTCCTGATGAACGAAACCGCACTGCCATCATGATCCTTGCCGTCGGTTATCTCTTGGTTAATTGGATAATTCAGTCCGACAAATAGAGAGTGTGTACCAAGGCTACTTACCAGCCTCCAGTCAAAAATTCCTGAAGGCCCAAAGAAGCTGGGATCCTGCTCAAAGACCTTGCAGTGACTGTGATTGTATTCCGCGAAACAACACGTCCGTACGTGCGAATGATCATCAATCTTTCGCCATCATTTGATCGAGCCAGGAACCACCTGCAACTGCCATGCCGCTTTTCTTTGAAAGGTTCTGGGATTAGGAAGGGTAGGGATACCAAGCGGCCTACAACATCATATCAAGTTGGAGTCAAATAAAAAAGGGCTCTTGCTTTAGTTAATCTTAAGAACAACATTTTATGATCATGAATATTTTTTCAGCAAATGTTGACAGTAATATAAGCAAGCCATCATGATATCATAGGAAAGTAACATACTGCTGTAACAGCCATTTGTAGAGATGACTAGAGTAGGCCAGCAATACGTCCAGCCATAGAAGGAGTCGACAGCGTAAATGAAGCCCTTGTGTTCAATGGCATCAGAGAACCATGGCGGATGTATGATCCTGCGATGGACGTGCAGATTTATCCACTTACCGCAGTGACCTGTCAGATAGGCGAGACCGCGGTTGAAGAACGCAATTAGCCTAAAGTCTTTATAATTCGCAGATCTTGTGGGCACTTGATAGATTACAACCTTGAGCAAATAAAACTTGGTATCATGTTGGCTACTGTAAGATTCCGAGTATTCTGGGGCGCGGTGCCATAGCAGTGCAGTGTTAATCGAAGGAAGGGGGATCAATCGCCGGGTGTAGACCTCCACGAGCATCCAGCTGCCACGACCGTCGATGAGCACCATCCAAGACGTGTTCATGCCGACCAAGTACATAGCGTTAATGTAGTTGAGGCTGACGGGGATCGGATCACAGTCAAGGGGGTTGATGCTCGCCACCCTATGATCGTTATGCTGCATGACACGCCGTTTCTGAAGATCAGGCAGCATCAACAAGCAAGGAGTTGGCTTAAAAAGCTTAGACCTGAGGGCTTTGAGTAAACGGTACAACCCCGACGAGCACGCGGCAAGCGGCATGGTACTGAGATTGTCCACACGCGAAACAATGAGCTTGATTACCTCTGTGGGGAGCGAATTCCAGCCACTCTTTCAGCGGACGCTGCTCAGTTCTGCCATTGTTAGTGCTTGGGTTTCGGACGAGGGTGGGAGGCGCCTGAGCGGGGATGGAAGATTGGACGGGATTATGTGCGGAGAAAGATGGAGAAGCGAATATGTGCTGCGGGAAGTGGACAGGTGATGATGACTACAGCACGCCGCTTGACTTACGAGACACATACCAGCAGCGTAGGGTCATGTCAATGCCAGACAACTTGCTTGAGTGATCACAGTACTGGTACTCCCTACATTGCTATGACCTAACTTGCTTGAGTAGAGTAGTAGAGTACGACTCTACACTACTACTAGCACCGGAGGAGTAATATATTCTAATCTAAAATAGTTACAAACTTCAATGCCCGAGCATGGAACGACTACGAACCGTGCTCAAAGACCATGTCTACGTGGTGTTCGGACATGGGCGACAACCTCAACGCCAACGGTGCTGCTCCTGTTGCACTTTATGTGTTTTTGTCCTTCCTATTCGGAATCGTGGTAAAATTCATGTTTCTACTCTGTATCCTACTACTATGATAGTCCACATGATAAGTTGCGAACGAGGACTTCTTCCCCGACCTCGGCAACCTCATCCTCGACGGCATGGGCGACAACGTCAACGCCGGCAACCAGTGAGATACAGGGTGTAGGAAGCGGTTTGGGAATTTGCATGCCTTTCCAAACAGTGAGATACTCCGTACAAAGTACGACAGAGAAATAACCACAGAGAATGAAGCTAAAAGTAAACAATCAAACGAGCATTTTTGCATTTGTTTTGCATTGAATCATTTCACAAGCTTGACTAGTGCTGTTCTTCTACTTTTACCAAAACCGCATCGTAATGTTAAAACGTGCATTTGCACGTACATAAGTAATAGTATTACTCCCTCCATCTAGGTGTATAAGTCTTCCCTCCTTCTTGGTCATGGTGCACAACCGAAGATGACTTATTGACCTGGACGGAGGGAGTAGCACAGTCTGCAAGCATATATCGAGAGAGACGTGTAGTGTGATACTGGAAAAAAATTACTCGTATATGAGACCAGGTCTCACGGTTAGCAGGTGAGACCCATCCTGATGGATGACACATGGCTTTTAAGTGGGGGTGGGGGATGCTTTGTGATTTGTGAATGCCACGTTTCATCCATCAAGATGGGTCTCACGTGAGACCTGGTCTCATTGAATTCTTTTCCTGTGATAGTATATAGTAAAGTTTGTGCTATATGCACGTACTTGCAAAATGCGTACGAATACACAAGGTTTCCAAACTTTCCATTTTACATACTTAATTAAGGACGCTAAAAATTCCTGAACGTTCGGTATTTATCATTTGCGTCCCAAAACTAATGAGATCGCCTTACGAAACAAAAATTATACTCCTCCTAAAAGCCACGGCGCTCGTAGGAGCGCTTGCGGCGCGCCACGAGTGCCCTGGTGCGTGGCCGTTTCCCAGCGCGCCGACACAATGCCTCTTCCTCAGCCTCGCACCTCGCGAGGTGCTGATTGGCGGCTTGCCGGCGGGCGAGCGCGATCTCACTGGTGTGGTGATCCGGCGCCAACAGGTACTCCTCCTTGCTGGAAGCGTGCACCCGGTCCATGTACCGCCAAGCGTAGATGAGGCGCTTGAGCCCGACTGCACTCAGGGCGTCGGCACGGGCGTCCTCCGCCGCCCTCACGGCCCTCGCACAAGCCTTCTGCCATAGAGCCAATTTCCTGACTCTGTCGGACGCGACATAGGCCTCCCAGGCAGCTTTGTTCCGCGGTGCGCTTCTCTTCCTCGGCCTTCTTCTCCGCCTCTATTTTGGCGCGCTATGCTGGAGGCAAAGCCTCCCACAAGGCGACATCCATTTCTTTCCAAAGCTCCTCAAGGCTAGGGGGCTCGGCGGGCGGCGTGGCGCTCTCCTCGTAGCGGGGAGCCGAGGCGTCTTCAGGCGCGTGTGCTGGCGAGATTGGGAACGCCGACACGTCCACCTCGACGTGTTCCGGTGAGGAGCGGAACGCCGACGCGTCCTCCTCGACTAGTGGCGGCGAGGAACGGAACGGCGACGCGTCATGTAGCGGCGAGGAGCGGAACACCGACGTGTACTCCTCGACTAGTGGCGGCTAGGAACGGAATGGCGATGCGTGACCGTCTGCGCGGTGCAGCGAGGGGCTCCTAGGGCTTGGGAGGGGCGATCCCACGGTGGTCGACGTGAGAGGGAGGGGGAGGAGATAGCGATGAACGTGAACATGAGGGGGAGGAGATAGTGATGTCGTGGGAGGCGCAGTATTTATAGCGAGCAATGGCACACCTACGTAAGATATGGACTGAGCTGCACTGACTTAACTGCCGGTCCAATTGCGTCACTGACATGTGGGCCAGACCCCTGTTGGGCCCATATGTCAGTGACCGAATGCACTTGCAGTTAAGTAACAGCTACGTGGGCATATTTGTTGGAGTAAATTACGGGGGAGTGATGGGCTGCAAATATTGCTGGTCACAACGGATTGGGCATATCAAGAGGCATGCATGCAGATTTTTTCACATGGGGTGGAGTGGTGGGCCCGCCGGAGGGACAAGGAGAGTTCCGCAGGCATAGTGTTTCCACACATGGAGAGGAAAAAATTTGGAGACGAATGGGCTTCCTGCAGGTATGGGGAATGGTGCATAATAAGTCATCTTGCATGCCGGGCTAGGTATAGTCTCAAGTCATTAAAAACAAACACGCCCCACACATGTTCATATTTCAAGGTGGACTAAATTATTGCATGCGATGATTAAGGCTGGCCATAATGGTGGTATCATAGCTGGTATCATGCACATGGGAATAGCAAACATGCTGATGTGGCAAAGAATTAAAGAAGAGAGGGGGTTAGAGTAACTAGAGTTCATGCATGCATTGGTAAACACATTTTTTGTGGAGAACGACAACACTAGTTGAGTACTTTTGCAGACTTCAAAAACTATTCCACAATGTGTCAACATTCACAATGTCAAATCAATATTTTACACTCATTATAAAACGTAGTTCTTATACTCCCTCCTTCCATCTATATAGGGCCTAATGCGCTTTTCGAGGCTAACTTTGACCAAATGTTAGAGCAATAATTTATGACATGTAACTTACACAAAGCACATCATCAAATTCATATGTGAAAGGAGCTTTCAATGATATAATTTTCACATTACGCATGTCATGTAGTATTAATTTTATCAATAGTCAAAGGCGGTCTTGAAAAACACATTAGGCCCTATATAGATGGAAGGAGGGAGTACTCATTATAATCAGTACTCCCTCCGTCTAGGTGAGCAAGTCATCTTAGATTGTGCACTGTGACCAAGGAGGAGGGGAAAACGAGAGATCTTAATGTTTATTTGCTAATCAATAGCATTGCATGCAATGAACTAACCACCGCATGTCTTATTTGGTAGTCTCAAATCATTAAAAGCATGCACACCCACATCTCCTATTGGTTGACATGTCAAGAAACAAGAAACGAGGTAGAAGTTAATGCACCGCGCCTAAGTGTTTTGGGAGTAATGTAGATATTAATATTTTAGTATAAATTTGGTCGTGGGATTTCATTGATGCCTGTTAAAGCGTTGACAGGTCTGCTATGCGTGACCTGAAGATGAAAGCGTTGAGCATCTCGAAGTTGATCAACAATCTTGAATTGTCAAATATTAGCCGTTTGGCCAATAAGGTGGCACACTTAATCGCTAAGTATAGCTTTGACAATAGATTAGATGGTATTCTTGTAAATAACGTACCGCCCTGTGTGGTGAATATTGTATCGAATGAGTGTACTGGTGTGGCTGGTTAATTAATGTAAGGTGGTGTTCAAAAAAAGTATAAATTTGGTCAAACACTTTGCAAACGGTTGACGGGAGTAAAAAGGACCACAGGGAGTATCATGCATGCGGAGTAGGAAAAAAATTGCTTGTCTAAAAAAAGGCAAAAAAATTGCTCATTTATAGCCGGTCGAAGTCTCAAAGGGCGCGACCGCGCGAGGGAGGCGAAGGTCGTGGGAGGCACGGCGTTTGACGGAATTAGGTGAAGTTACATCCACACGCCGGCATGGCGTGCGAACAGGTAGAAGCTATACCGTCAGGCCTACGATATGGGTCTAGTAGACATGACATCTAGTGGGTCCCGCATAGTTCTCGAGAACTCTTTGGGGGCTTGCAGCCGTTTATCCACCGAGCAAGCCAGCAACCCCACGCCGTTCGCACGCCCTACTCATCCCCGTATTCTACTCCCTCTGTCCCAGAATATAAGAACGTTTTTGACACCATGCTAGTGTTAAAAATGTTCTTATATTTTAGGACGGAGGGAGTGCCTTACAATAGTTCGCTCCCAGTCGTCCCGTCCTTTCACATTAGTTCGCTCCTAGTTTTTTTGCGGGGTATGACAGTTCAACTTCTCCTAACCCTCCTCCAAAATCCATGGCCTCCTAAATCTCCATGGTCGCCGCTGAGTACCAGGTTAGAGCCATCACCGACAGTCAGTTCATCGTCATCTACACACGTGGATCCGAGACGGTGAAAGCATGGCTTGCTCGCTTCCTACGCATGTTAAACAGTTCAACGGATGAGTGGGTCGCTGGGCTAGATGTTGAGTACACCATAGTCCTGGGACGAGAGAAGGATCTAAAGGACGAAGAGAGGAAGAAGCCCGCCGTGATCCAGGTTTATGTACATAACGTTTGCTTGGAATACCACATATGCCTTGCCGACATTGAGTGCCAGGATTTTAAGAACTTCCTCAAGGAACAAAGAGTGAAATTCGTTAATGTAGGTTTTAAGAACGACAGTGACGTCCTGCGTCGGATAGGTCTCATTGTAGGCCATCCCTTCGATCTCCAGAAGGCAAGCCTGGTGTCCTCCTCTCAACCTTTAATGCTGACCCCGGCAGCAGCCATGATTGATCCTTCATACGCTAAACTGAAGAAACCTCATCACGAGTTTCATCATGCATGGGAGTCGAAGACATTAGATGAAGATCACATCCTGTACGCAGCAATGGATGCCTACCTTTGTTTAAATATCTACAAGGGTTGGATGAAGAAGCAGAGCCCAGTGTCCGGTTCAAGAAAAGAAGCATCGGTGAAGAGGAAGAGGAAGAGGGACGAGGACGAAGTTGAGGACGTGGACTCGGACTCCAAGTAGGTGGCAGTGCCATCGCTCATGCTGGTTCTACTGCAGTGTCAAGCGGACTAGTTGCTTATTAGTTTATTTTCAAGGGTGTGTTGTGCTGAGGCCCCAGCAGAACTATGTTTATGTTCTTTGTCGTTATTTGAACTGTTTAGTACGTACAGTAGTACTAGTACTATGTCTTACTACTGTTCTTCTTGCAGTTGGTACTACTGCTCATATCTCCGTGTTCCTACTGTACTTAATACGTTCGTACTAGTAGTATAATTTGGGTCAGTCGATTTGTGAAAGAAGTTCGACGGAGCGAAGGAAGAAGACGCTAGAAGAGGTGGAAGAAGCCCTTCTAGCCATCCATGTTGCATCAAACGGCTCACATGAGTTGACTGACCCAAATTGCTCCTTCAGATTGCAGGATCCACATGGCATTCAAGGTCTCGAAGGTAGATTCCGCGTCCGCGCCCAGTTTGCAGGCTCGACGCGCGCGCGACCGGCTTCCGCCGCGACAGCCACCATGCGCACCTCCTCCGCGCGGGCGGAGACGACAATGACATGCTAGTTCCTCCTCGCCGGCGTGCTAGAGCACGTGCTCGTCCTCCATTTCGTACGCTGCGTGCATAGACGCGGCTCCACCAGCTGCTCGCGTCCTTGGCAGTGCGGCAGCATCGCGAGGAGGGACTGCAAACAACGTGAGCGGGAGAGCCTTCGGCTTCATGGCACAGGGACGACGGCGGTGATGGGCGAGAAATTGTTGGCGGGAGCAGGCGGGTACCGGCATGCGCAACGACGGCGGCGGCATATTGATGATTGCGCGTGTGGGACCTTACTTTAGTTTTATATATAAGGTTGGTAAAACTTAAAAGAAAACTGTACTAGTACACGTAAACATTAGACTTACGCAACTCTTTTATTAGTTAGTAGCTTATGTTCTTGCCCATTGTGACCAGCCTTAGTACCACGGCCATGATACAGAATCCTGTGCAAGCGCGTGAACCGCGGCCGCGTGGTCGATCGGACGGTGCGTCATCGTGTCGCGCTCGAATGACATCCACCGAACCTTATTGTGTGTGTGAAAACAATCCTCGGATATTACTCAACTTTTTTCATGTGAAAGTTCTTGACGCTACTATATTTCCATATATTTGAATTTAGCTCCAGTTCATGTTTATTTGGATTTGGACGTTTTAGGTGCGCCCTAGTTTTTTTAATACTGATTTTGTGTGTGTGACTGAGAGAGAACATGTGTATGTGTCCATATGTGTGTTGTGGCGGAAGGGCAATGTGGAGACGGTGGACGTGTGATACAGACATAGAGAGGTGTGAATGTGCAAATGATCGTGCATGAGTGAGACATAGACAGATGCCGATATGTTGTGTATACATGAGAGAACGGTCTTCTAGTTTACTTGTGTGTGTGTGTGTGAGAGAGAGAGAGAGGGAGAGAGAGACAGAGAGAGGAGCATCCGTAACACAACAACCATCTCGCTCGATTCGTCCGTCCCTCGCATGGTCGCATGCAACACATGCATCAACGCGCACATTTTGACACCCTCACTCGGCCCCTGCCCACCTCAAGGCCCGCACAATCTCTTCGTGAATACCCATTTTTCTCCTTAGGTTTGTTTTCTCTCAATACCTGAAACACACACACACACACAGAGACACACGCAGCACAACACACACACACACACTCCCCCGAGCACACAATTCATCCCCATCCAAGGTTATACGGCAACCACACTCTCGCTTGTGCTTCTTTGCACCCCAACATGCACAACACCTCAATCTTCAAAGAGGGCAACGAGCAGATCGAAGATGGCGACCACACCGTGCTAGAGAATGCAGTGTCATTTGGAAGCAGGGTGATGTGACGACGGCTGACTGACTCCTCCCCCACCCTCTCTCTCTCTCTCTCTTGCACAAAATTACCAATCCCTCTCTCCCCCGCACAAAATTGTCAATCCCTCAACCCACGATATCCTTCCCCTCTCGTCCATGTTTTTCCTGCTCTCTCATCAAACATGTTGTCTCTTCTTCTTCCACGTATACAGAATCCAGATGCACACGCATCTCATGTATATTACATGTATGCATCTTTCTCACAGACCTAACTTCTTCCTCTCTCGTTCTCCCTCTATCTCTCTCTCTCTGTCTCGTTAGGTTTGTCTCCTACTCTCTCGTCCACATACACTAGTAGAAAAAGGGTCAAACGTGAAGCACATTAGTGCCGGTTTGAATTAGAGCCGGCACTAATGTGTACATTAGTGTCGGTTCATGGCGGCGATCAATAGTACCGGTTCGTGGCAAACCTTTAGTACCAGTTCATGCCACGAACCGGTACTAAAGAGGCTGTGTCAGCCTGCGGTCAGGCTATGGCCCCACCATCACCATTTAGTGCCGGTTCGTACCACGAACCGGTACTAATGAGGTTATGGCAAGCTGTTTTTAGTCCCACCTCGCCAAGAGAGAGGCAGTATGAGCGGTTTATAAGCCGTGAGTGCACAGACAATGACGAAGAGTTGCAATGCTCACCTACATGTTGATTAGCTTCAAGCCTTGCGGAATAGCATAGATTGCACTGAGCTATGTGCAGTGCAGTCTACACTATTCCGAATGGCTTGAATCAAATTAACCGGCATTGCACCTCTTTTTTATTTTTAATAACTTATTTAAACTCCGGACTTCTTTTGTGTTCAGTATGCAGCATTTAAAGCGACGTCATCAATTTCCAACATGTTCTGACATCATTTGTTGTTTTTCGGTCATTTACCTAATTGTTTAGAGAGCTAAATGACCGTGAAATTGAATATCACTACAAAATGAATCCTGAAAATGTTGAAACTTGGCATGGTATCATCATATCACCCGCATAGCATGCGCGAAAGAGTAGAGAGGGTACTAATGTGCATCCCACCAATCAGGAAGAATCACACGGATCGTGTGTTTCTTTCTAGCCACTACAAGAAACCTGTTAATCCATGACGGATTTCTGATGACGTTCCTATAAACCGTCACAGAAAGCGTCACAGATCAGGAGGATGTGATTGAGCTACAAAATGGTAGCCCCTTCATGATGGACATCGAGGGACTGTCACGGAAACCGTCATGAATCGACTAAGTCGGACTACTCAGGCCTACTTTTTCCCTTTATTAATACACCATTTGACCGTCACGGTTGGAGCTGCTATCGATGTATCGTGGCATGCCCTTTATTTGTCCCACATGTCAGTCGGATGTAATAATATAAGGAGACTAAAAAAACTAACATAGCGCGCGCGAGCGAAACAAAAATTTAAGTCCCCAACGCGGGGAGTCAAAATTTTTGAGCCTACCCATTTTTAACCCTAATTCCCCTTCCCCTTCTCCCATCTCCTCCCATACCTACCATCAGCAGCCGCCACCTATCCTCGCGTCGCTCCATGTCGGCACCGGCGGCGCCGACGCTAACCACCCCCCGCCAGGTCCCTCCTCATCTATCCCGTGCCGGGCACCTCCCCATCTATCCCGTGCCAGACCCCTCCCTGTCAACCCCACGCCATGCCCCTCCCCATTCAGATCATGGCCTCGAGATATGGCGCCCCAGTGCTACACTTCGAGCTGAGGCGGCAGTGGTGGCGGCAGGACGGCTTGCCGGATCAAGTCCCCGAGGTCGCCAGCGGCGGGCACGGATCCAGCTGCGGGCACAGATCTAGGTCCATCCGGCGGCGGGCACAGATCCAGATCCATCCGGCTGAGAGCCAACGTGAGTGAGGAATCTTCAACCCCCACACGCTTCTCCTCAGCTATTTTGTTCTTCGGGATTGAGTTCTTACACTACTTCTTATTTGGGTCGGGGGATCTGCAGGTTATTCTCGTGGGGATGTTCAGCTCTGCAGGTTTGTTTCATCATCTCAGATTGTTGTTGCGTGTACACATGCATCGTTTTATTTTCCTGTTAGCTTCGATTGCCTTGGATGGAACCATCTCAATATGCATGAATATTGTTTGGTATATACACTTCAGGTGTGTTTGGCAATCGCCCGCTCCTTCACTAAGGACCGGAGCGCACGGAGCTACATGTTGGCCGGTCCTTAAATTTGTACTGTGTGCCACTCCGCTCCGTGGAGGAGTTACAGAGCAGAGGGATTCCAAACGGAGCCTTCTTCTATTCTTTTGCATTTACGAGTAATACGGGATGTTGCTGTGAAATGTTATGCTTGTTAATTACCTGAATATTTTATGTGAAATGTGATTGACCATGCCAGTGTCAGAGTCCAATTGTCTTGGTGTGCATAGTGGTCCGTGAACCATAGTTGGCTGTAATGTTTGTTGACATGGCAAGGTTGTACACTGGACCGTAGCACCCTATTTTACTTGTCCTTATTTGTTTGATGACACGACTGTATTTTGGTATCTGCTTCTTGCTGCCTCCAGTGTATTAACTATGGTTCTGTATATTTCTCAAAAAACTAGGGTTCTGTATGTACTTCAGATCCATACTGCCACTTTAGATATCAAAAAATTTCTTCAAGTGTTGCAGATTTTAATGTTATATATACATATTTATTATCGTCCTAATGACTTTTTTGTTGTCTACTTGATAGATTATAAAATAGCATGCATTTGAAACAAATCTGCACGTTATGAAAGTTCGGACATTAGAACTGGGAAGAAAGGTCAAGCCAATTTCATCACTAGCATGAGACTTGGCAATATTGCAAGGTGGAGCGGACAGCACCGGCCGCATTGATTTCATTAGATGGTGAGTGCATCTCGGCAAATGGCTTGCTTGTACTTGAGTTCTAGATGTATTTTAGGGGTACAGTTTTAGACTTTTATTTGGATTCCATTACTAGACGTTGGCTGTGGGGTTTCCAATGCTGCAACTTCAATCTTCACTAGTTGAAATGTTGTTGGCTATAGTACGAGAGTGCAAGAAATCCAATAATGGGAATTAAACCTGCAGGTTCTTCACAATCTCCAATTAATTCAGTAATTGAGTTCCAAGCTGATTGTAGTCTCCTACAGATTGGATAAATGGGTTGCCCTCCTGCCTGAAAACAACCGAGAAGAAGAAAAACTGCACACCACCGCCTGCTTGGCCTCGCACTCTTGCCTCCCAAGGTCGAGTTTTTTTACCCTCCTGTCATGCTGCTGTTGTTGATGTTGTAGCCAGGAACCCACACGCCCCTTAAGAGCAACAAGTAAAACTGATGGATGTTGTGACATCGATGTTGCACTGCATGTTTGCTCAAAGTAATCACAGTAATATCTTGCACTACACATCTGTCCATTGGCTAGCCTGCGCGACGAGGGCGATTAGATTGATTTCTTCCTCTGTTTGTTACGCTTTGCTGTGTGCTGTCACTGGGATAGTGGGTTATTCCTCCCTTATTCTTCTGCTTTCTGATTAAATCTTTAAGTTTTGTATTAATATGTTGCAAACAATGTGGATGCAAGACTGGTGTGTGCTATGCAAACACTGGAGTTGTTACTTTGCATTTCACTTCCTAACATTGATGAGAGTACATCTTCATCATGCTGTACTCATTGTTTCTCTAGCATACTAATCTTTGTCTGATTGCTTCTGCTTTGATCAAATAGGTGACACAAAGTGAAACCCTTGAAATGAAATTCATTACTGCCTTGATGTCTTATTCAATTTAAATATTACCTGGCTTCTTAATATAGTTGTATAAATAATCCTTCTGTTTCCCTTCCTCTTTGGGTTTGCCAGCTAACAATTTAATTGATGCTTAGTTGTTTTCGCTTGTTACAGTAGAGGTGATGGATTTTATACTATTGTTTTTCTGGAAATGCGTGTGCACAGTTGCAATCTCAAGGACCGATGGAAAAGATGGTATATTATTCTCGCTTCATATTTAGGAGTGTTCGATTTGCTACATAGTGCATTTGTTCAGTCTCAAAATTTTAGTGTTATTACTAGCATATTATCTATTTCTTGGTATTATTCACACCACATCACTGGTGAAAGCTTGCTCAAAAGAATAATTAAAGAATGGTGTGCTAAGTTAAACTAAAATGTTATGTATACAACCAAACCTGGAGAAAAAAAAGATCTAGGTATATTCCCTTCAATTATTTACTTCATACATTTTCATGTGGGCAGAGATAATTGTGTGCCTTGTATCCCATCACATATTGAAGCATGGGCAGAAATAATTATGTACCTTGTATGCTATGAAAGCTAATCAGTAAATGGGAGAATGTATGTTTTTTTCTTCCTTCCAACATACGTTACTGTTGTTCATAATTCTCAGGTGTGGTTAGTCTAGATGAGAAGGTTATGGTCTGAAAGCATCAGACTAAATCTGAACCATTATGTTCATCTTTATTCTAAAGTTCTTAGCTGAAGTTTTCTGATCCTCGGAAATGTTTCGTCTTTGTAAAGAATTGTACTGTTAGCATAATAAGATCACTAAGTGGATCATTCTATTGCCCGAAATGGCCTTGCCTTTGAATATTTTTATTTTAAATGCAAAAGGCAAGTTTATTGATAGAAATTAGCTTTAATTGATGAAGAAAGTATGCCTCTAGTATTACTACTTTTATGTTTTGTTAACTATGAACTACATTGTATTGTACATAATCGTCCATTTTGATACACCAAGCCATGTCACGTGCATATAAATTTGATTTTTTGTTGTACTTGGCAAATATGAAATGATCTGTCCACCCTTTGTTTTAAAATGATGCTGACCTTTCTATGTTTGGATGATAAAATGTCATTTATAGAACAATTTTTTAACTTGTAACTAGTATGCTATTTTTTAGCGTGTGTTGTCCACATTTTCATGGTACCTTAATATAGTAGTGCAGTGTCCATCGAATTTGGGAGCTGGCTATTATAACTTGTTATAATTATGTATGTTTTGGATTCTATGCAGGTTTGGCAGTTTGGAGATTGAAGTGGTCTGAACAGCCGTCGGGAAGCGGTGGTGTAGTGTTGGATATTAAAAATCAGCTAATAGTGCATCTTTTTCTTGGAAGTCATGTTACTTGAAATATAAAAAAATGCTTATACGCTTTGTAGATATGCTTCTGATGTTTTCATATTAAGCTTTGTTTTTTGGAATCAGACTACAGTGCTGGAACTCCGTACTGTCATGTGAATAATTGCTATTTTTTGAATGAATATAATTTGATTGTCTTGTTGTAAATTGGGATGCATTAAGGCTGGACTAAGAAAGGGGCTAATGCCAGTTGGAATAATAAATCAGGTGCGCTCATGGGCAGGACCAAAATAAACAAACTAATGGGTTGGACTCGACTGAAATTATTGGGCCAAAATCCTAATTGGGCGGGTTACTACATGGGCCATGCTGGCCTCCACGTCAGATCCACGTAAACGCCACATTAGGTCCAGGTCATGTAAATCGATGACGGGTTTTTCTGTCATAGCCTAGTTTGGGCTGGGCGGGCCTGGGATAGGTCCTTGACGGCTAAGGACCGTCATGGAAGGTACGCTGTTAAATTATGACGCGATATACATGACGGATTCCAAATCCATCATGGACCGGCACGCATGACAGATTTTGGTCAATCTGCGACGGACGAGGACCGTCATGTATTAACAAGTTTCTTGTAGTGAGCTCTTGCGAGGCGTTGGATCAAGGGTGTGTTTCTTCCTAGCTCATGTGAGTCGTTGGATCGAAACTACCACAATCACTTTGTGAGCCAGACGACCCTATGTATAGCCCACCTCTCGCCTTCCCTGCATGAGTCTTTCAGTTCATCGACTACATACATCTACCAGTTCATCGACTGCATACATCTACCAGTTCATCGACTGAATACAAATCATTCGGATTCGCCATCATACGTCCAACTGTGCAGTTGATATGCATATATATGCATCACGAGCCACGGTTGGGCTGTATGATGGCGATACCGATTGGTTTGTTCTAGATCCGACATAAAAGGTTTGATACAACTTCTTTTTTGTGACATAAGAGCTATCTCTCCTCCTACCTATTTTAGTTACACAACTACCTATTTGTGCCAAATTTTCACTTTTGCTATTGCTCTTGCATCATAAGCATCCATGTTAACTGGACTTACAAGTAATGCAATTTAACCAAACTATCCTGTGATCTTCGCCAAGAGAGAGACAGTATGAGCGGTTTATAAGCCGTGAGTGCACAGACAATGACGAAGAGTTGCAATGCTCACCTACATGTTGATTAGCTTCAAGCCTTGCGGAATAGCATAGATTGCACTGAGCTATGTGCAGTGCAGTCTACACTATTCCGAATGGCTTGAAGCAAATTAACCAGCATTGCACCTCTTTTTTATTTTTAATAACTTATTTAAACCGGACTTCTTTTGTGTTCAGTATACAGCATTTAAAGCGACGTCATCAATTTCCAACATGTTCTGACATCATTTGTTGTTTTCGGTCATTTACCTAATTTTTTAGAGAGCTAAATGACCGTGAAATTGAAAATCACTAAAAATGAATCCTGAAAATTTTGAAACTTGGCATGGTATCATCATATCACCCGCATAGCATGCGCGAAAGAGTGGAGAGGGTACTAATGTGCATCCCACCAATCAGGAAGAATCACACGGATCATGTGTTTCTTTCTAGCTCTTGCGAGTCGTTGGATCAAGGGTGTGTTTCTTCCTAACTCATGTGAGTCGTTGGATCGAAACTACCACAATCACTTTGTGAGCCAGACGACCCTATATATAGCCCACCTCTCGCCTTCCCTACATATGTCTTTCAGTTGATCGACTACATACATCTACCAGTTCATCGACTGCATACATCTACCAGTTCATCGACTGAATACAAATCATTCGGATTCGCCATCATACGTCCAACCGTGCATTTGATATGCATATATATGCATCACGAGCCACGGTTGGGCTGTATGATGGCGATACCGATTGGTTTGTTCTAGATCCGACATAAAAGGTTTGATACAACTTCTTTTTTGTGACATAAGAGCTATCTCTCCTCCTACCTATTTTAGTTACACAACTACCTATTTGTGCCAAATTTTCACTTTTGCTGTTGCTCTTGCATCATAAGCATCCATGTTAACTGGACCTACAAGTAATGCAATTTAACCAAACTATCTTGTGATCTTCGCCAAGACAGAGGCGGTATGAGCGGTTTATAAGCCGTGAGTGCACAGACAATGACGAAGAGTTGCAATGCTCACCTACATGTTGATTAGCTTCAAGCCTTGCGGAATAGCATAGATTGCACTGAGCTATGTGCAGTGCAGTCCACACTATTCCGAATGGCTTGAAGCAAATTAACCAGCATTGCACCTCTTTTTTATTTTTAGTAACTTATTTAAACTCCGGACTTCTTTTGTGTTCAGTATGCAGCATTTAAAGCAACGTCATCAATTTCCAACATGTTCTGACATCATTTGTTGTTTTTCGGTCATTTACCTAATTGTTTAGAGAGCTAAATGACCGTGAAATTGAAAATCACTACAAAATGAATCCTGAAAATGTTGAAACTTGGCATGGTATCATCATATCACCCACATAGCATGCGCGAAAGAGTAGAGAGGGTCACGGCAAAAACTGGACGCACATAAGAAAAAAGAATCACTGAAAAATCTATTTTCAAAATTAAGTTATTCACAAAAATAAATAAAGCAAAAAAAAGAAAAAAGCCCACCTACTGGGCCACAGCGGTCTGCATACGACTAGAAACCCAAATTCAAGTTGGGCTAGGATGCAGGCCCGCTAGCCCAGTAGGCCCAACAGGGCATCGCAGAAGAGGTAGGCCCAGAAGGCCTGCTTAAGAGAGGAGCTCGAGACAGCAGCGACGGCGGGGCTTATAAGCAGGTGCGAGTGCCCCTCGGCTAGCGAGGTGGGACTAAACTTTTGTGCCCCTCGCCTGGCAGCGCACACCCTTTAGTACCGGGTCGTGGCACCAACCGGTACTAAAGGCATCTCCTATATATACAACACTTGCGAAAATTCTCCACTTCTTTCGTCTCAACCTCTCGCGTGCGCCCGTCGCCCGTCGTCGCCGCCGCTGCCCGTCGCCCGTCGCCCGTCGTCGCCGCCGCTGCCCGTCGTCCGTCGTCATCGTCGTCGTCCCCGCCGCCGCCCGTCGTCGTAGCCGTCTCGCGCTGCCGCCCCGAACGCCGCGCGCCGCCGTCCGTCGTCGTTCGCGGTACGTCTCTCGCGCTCTCCCCGCCGCCGTCGACCGTCGTCGTCGCACACGTACGCCACCGCCCCGTACGCCCCCGCCCGTACGTACACCGCCCCCGCCCCGTACGCCGGCACCCCCGCTCGTACGTACGGTGCGGCGGCGTACGGGGGCACACACACATATACACACACATATATACGTACACGTACATGCACACATACACACACACACATACGTACACACATATATACGTACACACACATACACACACACATTTTTTTACTTATTTTCTGTTTTTTAGAAAAGTTAATTAGATGATCGAATGTTAGATGAATTAGCTATAGATAGAAAATTGTCGAACTAGAGATTTGAACTAGTTGAATAATTAATATAACTAGTTTATTTTTAGTAAGAAAATTGTCGAACTAGTTTATTTAGGTATATGAGATTTGACTAGTTGAATAATTAATATAACTACTTTATTTTTAGTAAGAAAATTGTCGAACTAGTTTATTTAGGTATATGAGATTTGAACTAGTTCAATAATTAATATAACTAGTTTATTTTTAGTGAGAAAATTTAGGTATCTGAGGTTTGATGATCTAAGTAAAATATTATTTGTTAATGCGTTTTTCTGTTTATTTAATTTTTTATATATAATTTGAGTTTATATAAATGTTAGATTAATGTCGGATGTTAGATGAATTAGATAGAAAAGTAATGTCAATTGTTAGAGATGAATATAGTTAGATATATTAATGTCAAATGTTAGATGAATATATATTTGCCTAGATATAGGTGTTTAATGTTTCACCTATATGAACATAGGAAATGTCATCTGACGACGAAAAAGATTTCATTATGTGCGAACACTGTGAAGACCAGCGCGGCCTGTGCGACCAAAATTTCCTTGTTGATGGTAGGCGCTTCAGCATCAAGCTAGATGAGACATTCGAAGTTGATACAGTAAGTCACTTTGTCAATTATTATTTGAATGCAAAACTTATGCTTCATTTGCTTCAACTTATAATTTTAAATTTTCACTATTCTACTAGCGCATCCCCTGCCATGCAAGAATTTTTGTCTTGGATAAGATAGGTTTTAGTGCTATAGATGATATGGAGGTAAAGAGAGTTTACTTGAAGACGGAGCATGGGTATACTTTCAACGTCAAATTATATAATGGAGACACATACACCCATTTTGAATGCAAAACATGGCAAGCACTATGCAAGGCTTATGCATTTGAGCCTGATATGGTTATCACCTTTGATATTCATCCGAAAGATGATATTGAAGGTAATATAGACATCTGGGTCGATGTGCAAACGCCTCCAGTTCTACCATTTGGTGAGTTTTTCTCAACCATGCATGCATATGTTTATGTCTTTGATACAGTTTATTCAAAAATAGTTGACAACTAATTTGTATTGTCAGCTTATTTCGGTTCAAGAAAACATGTCCGGCACTTGGTAGACAGGACCTACTACTGCCCCGGGGCTCAACTAAACTGCGAGGAGATAAGTCATTATGTTTCATGGCTTGAGGATCTTAATACTGTCAAGACAAATTTTTTTCCTAAACTTAGAAATGTTAGTACTCAAAACGTGCGACCATTGGTGATCGTATTGAACTACGGTCACATCTATAATCGAAGGATGGTAAGATTTTAAATATTTGTCCTTAATTAGTGCATCTTTTGCATACATTATTTTTGAAGCTAAACTTTCATTGCTTAGTATATTAATTACTATACGATGTTCTTCAACAGGGACTTCCGATGACAGTTGTGCCTCAGTGGATCGAGAAAAAAGGTCGCATGTCAATGGTTAGCTTACGACCAAGATTTCCTACATTGCACATGAGTGCATTCAGGATATCTGAAAGCGAAGAATGCTTAATAGTGAAAGATTGGAGCAAAATTGTTAACGATCGCAAAGAAGTACTAGGGGGCAGCAAGGAGAAGCACAACCCAAGATTAGGAGACAGATTCATCTGCATGCTCCAGTATGATGAATCAGGAGAGCTATACATGTTCTATGCTTTCTACCTAAGAGGGAGCAGCAGGATCAGTAGCTACTGGTTGATGCTCTTAATTATTACTTGTCTCAAGTCCGTGTCCTGAACTTCGATGTTGGTGATGATTATGTTGAACTTGATGATATCTTTGCTTTTGTTACAAAGTGAATGTTTCCTCTTTAAGCTAGCCAGCGTTGATGATGATTAGATAGCTAGCGGTAATGACTATGATGATTAAATAGTGGTAATTAGACGACTATGATGATTTTTAGCTAGCTAGAGTTTATTTATTTATTAATATGCGATGATGATGATGATGATGACGACTACAACTCATTATAACGTAAAACAATCCTAAATTAAATTGATAACACAAATTTAATTGAAAAATACAAAATAAAACAAAAACCCACAACCATTTAGTACCAGTTGGTGTTACCAACCGATACTAAAGGGCTCCCGGCCCCCAGAGCTGGCCCGTGCCACGTGGTTCCCCTTCAGCACCGGTTCGTGCTGAACCGGTACTAAAGGGGGGGGGGGCCTTTAGTGCTGAAACTTTAGTGCCGGTTCCTAAACCGGCACTAAAGGGCCTTAGGAACCGGTGCTATTGCCCGGTTCTGCACTAGTGATACATACAATCTTTCCTGCCCTATCTGCTCCATCTTCAAAAGCTCTCTCTGCACGTTTCATTCACACATTGGGATATGTCAAAATGTTGCTTCTATAATGGCTGATGTAGAGTTATGGTTGCTCTTGTTGCATCCTACAAAGTAATAACTATGAAATGCATTTAGATTCTCATTTCACTAGGATTATGTGAGTTTGAGCATGTTGTGAAGTACTATAGACCTTGTATACATCTTGGGATTCTACAATGATTGTAACTATTGAATTGTATAGACCATTACATTCGAAGTCAATAGCCTAATATATTAATTTCACAATTTCAACAAATGATTAGTTCACTACAAACTAAGAAAACAAATGTGTACTCCCTCCATTTTTATTTAAGTCCGCGTATTAGCATTGGTCAAAGTCAAGTTTTGTAAACTCTCAGAAAGCTTATAACAAAAAATATTAACATATACAATAACAAATAAATACCATTAGATTCATTATTGAATGTACTTTCACATCATATATATTTGTTATGGTAAATGTTTATATTTTTCTATAAACTTGGTCAAACTTTAGGAAGTTTGACTTCGGTCAAACCTAATATGCAGAGTTTACTACTACTACTCGCTAGTTGCTTAGCCGAATCACTCAACACGCCACACGAGGAGTCCAGTGTCACAAAATTTTGAGGTCGGCAGGAAAATCTCCCGCGACCCTGATTCGAGCAGTGGGAAGTTACCATCATAGCCTTCGGAACAGGCCTACGGATGACGCTTGGTAGGGGGCTGTTTTCGTAACTTCAGGTTCACCCTACCCAGCCAACCCCACCCCGGCACCCAGAGTAGTACACCTGAATACTCCCCAATTTGTATCCCCACCGCAAAATAGACCTTTCCACGGCACCGCAGCCTTCGTGCTCCTCCCCTTTACATCGGCGCACTCGTCCACCGCAGTGCATCTGCCTAATCGACGACCTCGTACGCCGCACTGGAGCCGGTCCACCGTCGTCGTCGTACACGGAGCCTCTTCCCCGGCATCGTCTTCCACGGTCTCGTATCTGCTTCCCGGAGCCGACGCCAAGCGCAGAAGTACCACCGTCGTGGACAATGAACTGACTCCCGTTGCCGACCATGACTCACAGAGGCCGCCGCTTCCATCGTTCTCCTCCTCGATTGGTAATGTGTGTATTGAATCACTTAGCAGTACATGTGCAGTTCCAATTTTGTTCATACCTACCCTTCAAATTTCATGGGTGCTATTGTTCCCGTAAAAGTAATTGTTTATAGCCTCCGTTGTCCAAGGGAATATCATCTTGTAATTGTGCGTCGCTCATGTATCGCGTTGTGCTTGGGTAGGTTTTTCATCTGCAACCAGTAGTGTGGCAAATGAAGGAAATGTTTTTAGAACTAGAAAAATGCCCATGCATTGCACGCATCAAGATGCATTTGTATCAGTAGTTTATCTTGTTGGAGATGCTCTAACATGGCAGACGAGTGCTTTAATGTTGCCCACAAGATGCGCGAGTATTACTAGTAGTATATTTTTCTTGCCATGTTGAGATTTTAAAACCACGAGTGCGAACATGTAGAGGAGCAATGAAGATCAAACACGGGATATTCCGGACATCTTCAAGGAGCATGGCAAGTTAAAGAGGAGCTGCACCCAACCTGTAAAACGAGCTTTGGTAAGTAACACCCTTTCAATTACTTTCGTGTAGCCTCGTGTTCTTCGATGTGTATATGTTGTAGTTTCTATTTCTCTTAAGCGTGGTGTTCTTCGATGTGTAATAAGAAGAGTCTTAATCATCCTAATGCTTTCGTTTTTAGCTTCATGTAGGAAGTGGGTGTTCTCACCTTGTAGTCTGTTTTTATTTATTTATTCCGTTTGAATTCACTTCTCCGAGTTCTGTTTATCTGGCTTCTACTAAATGGATCAAGGTTGCTTTGAGTATTGATCTAAAAAAGAAGTAACTTCATGTCAGGATGCAGTTCCTGCGAGGAGGGAAGTATGGTCAACCTCGAGATCATGTTTCCAAAATGAGGCTGGATTACACACAAGGTGCCAGTTCCCTAATGATGCTGGATAAGACACAAGGTGCAAATTCCTAGATGATGCTGGATTACACACAAGCCAGGTGGAGTCGTCAGCTGATCATGTCCTCGTGGCATTAGTAAAGGATGAAAGAAAGCGTGCAGAGGCCCTTGAGAATGTAGCTGAGTTCCTAAAGAAGCGAAAAGAGCAATCAGATGCTCTCTTCACCCAAGAAAAAGAAGAGATGGAAGAAGCCAGAAATAAGCTAGCAGAGGCAGAGCAGGCAAGGCGTCTCCTGCTATCTAAAACTGTTGTCAATACAAAATTTCCTTCATAATAGCTAGGTTCAAATGTTTATCCAGTCAACATGCTTGTTGTGATGTCCGTGCATCTACTGATGTCGCACAAAATGTTTTTTTCAGGTCATGTAATAATAGCAATTACTTTCCAAACAATAACAGACGAAGCATTGGACATGGTATAGTTCACGCGCAAGCCCGACATTCCAAGTTCAACTTCCACATCAAACTCATGTTCACAGATATCTGCACATTCATACATAATGTCCACAACCATGATTCACTTCAAAGACAAAAAATGTGAGGAGAGTTATAAATAAAGAAAATCCTCTAGTAGTTCCCGCTACCAGTGCGAGAACAACACGTCAAGACCATGCGTAATTTAATTATATTGTAGTCATTTTTGTGTTCTAAAATGCCTGTCGGCTCGCGGAAGGACGTGTTGCTGGCACACGCGTGGATTCAATGAAGGCAGGCGGGGCAGTCTTAAGCTGGTTGCACGCGGCGAGGAGGCGTGCTCAGCCGAGCCTGCAGCGAGTGCGGCCCTCTTGGCCGGCACGCCGGTTCAATGCCTGCGCTAGGAGAGGTCGTGTCCGTGTCAGAGCAATCACTCCCTCCAGTCCTTTTTTGTTTGGGTATAACAAAATCTCGTTTTCCATTCACATTTTAGTGGTAGGAGTTGTGCGTGTGTGTCTGTGAGAGAGAGAGAGGAGACAGTAGTCCGGGTTGTCTGATCGGTAAACAAATGAATAATGTCAGTCTGGGATGGAGATGAAAAGGAGACCGCAACAAATGTTGTGTCTACAGGAGAGATAGAGAGAGTAATTTTAGTGGTATGAGTCATATGTAGAGACATATAGGGTGTGTGAGAGAATCCCATAGAGAGAAAGACAAAGTCAAAGATGAGTGGAGACTGTGTGTTTAGCGGTGAAAAAGAAAGCTTAGGTACCGAGTGATACCAGAGAATAGTAGAGACGTGAGAGATAATGAAAACCGTGTAATTTATAATGATAGGGAGAGTGTCACACTTCTCAAGGGAGACGTCGAGAGACCATGTTTGCGAGGATAGGAGCAACATGAAGTGAGCGTGCGGGTGAGCTGGAGAAAAGAGAGTGATAGCTACCTGAAGGAGCATGCATGCGAGAGAGATGGGCATGAAAGGAGTGAACAAAAAAGGGATTCAAATATTTGAACTCGAGATGATGATACATGTAATCCATACTCGAACCAAAATTGATCTATCAAACATGCATACTCATATGAATTCATGCACATCTATGTTATTTAATATGTAGATATTACTGGTCCATACATTTTAGTAGAACATAATTTGGTTAAAAAAATTCGAATTCAACCTTAAGATTTCGAGATCATTGTATTTGTAAATCATATTATACATATAAAGGAGCAGAATTCTTTGTTGTCCTTTTGAAAGTATATATATAAAAAATGATGTATATAGAATGTAATTCCAATTGAAAATGGATCCTGCCCAAAAAAAATAGAATACAAACGGGATTCGAATTGAGTTGGCACAGTAAACGTGCACTCTGCAAAATTTGAACAAAGCGGGGAAAGTCGCAGTAACCGCCCGAAACCAACAACTGCGAGATGCAAATCACTACTGCCTATCCCTGCCACGCAAAGCCTATATGCTGGATTTCTATAGTTTTTGATAGGGGTAGGTTTGTAATTTCACCCAAACATGATGTAACCGCCTCTCACCCAGATTCATACACGGTGGGCGCTAAAACACAGTGTGTCCTTGGCCGAAATCGACTCCCTCCCCGATTCATATTCATACGCGATGGGCGCCAAAAACAAACTCTCGTCGGCAAATATTCGGTGTATGCAAGATTACCGTCCTATCCCCAACCGACTAGTGTTGCTGTGATGTAGTAGAAATTTGAAACAGGGGCTAAGTTTGTAAATTTCCTCGCATTTGAGACAAGTGCGCCCTGAATACATGGTCCCCCCTTCCTCTCTACCTCCCTTTTCCCCATTCGTACTCCGTAGGTGCCAAACCACCCTCTCCACCCCACCCTCCTCTGTCCGCCGCCGTCTGCCACCCCATCCACCGTCGTCCTCCTCCACCATGCCGGAGCTGATACCCCGACGCCGCCGTCCATTACAAGAGATCGACCTCTCTCATCCATGGCTTCAGACCGGGATCCTTGCATCCCGTCCTCTCGCTTCATCCCCGCCGTCGTCCACCTTGTCGGCGCCGCTCCTACGACCGTCTCGTCCACCGCGCCCCGCCGCCACCGTCTACCCTCCTAGATCTGCTTCCACGCTGCCGACAGCCATCGCTACCGCAACACCGTTAAATTCTCAGCAGATGCGTACACGGCGCCGCACCAGAGGCGGTACTCTTTCGTATCTGCTCAACTTATTTATCGCAGCTAGAAAATAGATCGCCACTACTTTACTCTGATTTCTTGTCTTGGTTGTGAAGTTGCCTTTGTCCGGTTTGCACCTTCAGATCTGCCATGGCACGCTGAACACCATACTCACAATGCTTATGGTTTTCCCCTTTTATATTCCACACTAGTTAAATCCAAGTAGACTAAATTTCAAAATTGGGTCAGTCGATTTTTCAGAGCTCGCCGAAGTTCGCCGGTGCGATCGAAGGGGCTCGGGTGGTTGTGGGGCCTCGCCGAACAAAGAAAACTCAACGCTGGTGGGGGTTGGGGTGGGGGTGGCGGTGGCGGAGGAACACAGGCGGTGGGGGCCGATGGTCCGGCCGGCGGCCCATGCAGTGTTCTGTATGGGAAGAATCAGAGACGAGGAAGAAGAAAGGTTAGGAGACGTAGGATCTTCATCCAACCGCCTGAAATGGTCGAGAGACAACTAGGAGTTGCATTCTTAATGCGCTCTGGTTCATCATGTGTGGGCACTGCGCAACCAACATTTTATTATCCAAAATCTGCTTGCTCTTCTTTACCATGTTCCTCTTCCGTTCTTCTTTAATATGTACTCTCTCCGTTCCTAAATACAAGTCTTCGTATAGATTCCACCATGTACTACATATGGAGCAAAATGAGTGAATCTACACTCTAAAATGTACCTGGATACATTTGTATGTGATCCATAATGGAAATCTCTACCAAGACTTATATTTTAGAATAGAGGGAGTATGATAGTAGTACAGTATGTTCCTTGTACTGAAGATGAGCAGGGACATTTGCAGTGTAGAGGTCTATACGGTCGGTTGTGATGGACACTTTGAGCCTCTTTGATTCGTAGGATCTTGTAAACATAGGAATAGGATTTGTAGTGGCCTGCCCACTTGAATCCTATAAGAATAGCAAGGAAATGCGGGGAGCTGTGTCGCCTTTGAAAGTTACATTGATATTAACAGTACCGCACCTTCACTTGAAGAGAGCTGGTATCCGAAGCCTTTCTAGCTGTACCAGCAATACTAGCACATATATTCCAGCAAGTTCCACTTTGGTGATTTTTCTCTGATGCTTAAGGTTTTCCTGTTATATTTACACTATGATCTGTGTAGCTGCTTTGTGTCGCACTAGCAGCAGTCCACTCTTGAAGCTAAACACTGCAATGACTTACAAAATTGGCACCAAGGCATTGAGTGCCATTCTAGATGCAATGAAACTCATACGCTCCCCACCTGTTGATTCTTGTTCAGAATATGATCCTAATGACTATTCTAACCTCGAGGAGTCAAAGGTAGATGGCCTGTTCTGTTCAGCCATCAAGGTGCCTGTTCTAATTTGGCAATATTTTATTGATTGCGGGTATCTTGCATATGTTGTCTTGCATTTCTTCTACTTTGTTGCACCGCCATCTGCTTAGTTTACTCATCATATATGTCGAGATGCCATGCCCATCCATTATCAATACATATTCCACCTGTCATCATACCATGTTTTTCCACTCAAATGTTGTTCCTGTGCATCAGACATCAAAAAGGAAGAGGGTGATTGCCGAACCTGAAGGAGCACCAGCAAAGTCCTTGAAAAACGTGGTGGTGCCGGAGAAATCAGACAGCACCCCACTTATATTGGCTGTACAACCAGTGACACAAAACGTAGCACCGACTCCAGCAGACTGTACCCATACTTCACTGGCCACACCACTAGCCCCACCACACAGGACCTGCACTCCAGCAAAACGTATACCAATTTCATTTGCCATAGCACCAGCTGTACAACAGAAAAATCCCACTCCAACAAAAAGTACAGCAAGTCCATCGGCCGAAGACCTGTGCCAACTGCAGAGACGGCCAATTCCTACAAATTGGAACCCTATTCCATTTATTCCCAGTTTAAAAGACAATGCTTTCAATGTTGTTAGGGACTACGTGCATATATTCCCATCATGGGAAGATTATTGTGAAGACAAACACCACTTTCACATCTTCCTGTCCAACTTACGTGTAAGTGCTATTATCCATGGCTATTATTTTCCTGTTTTCTGCTGATTGAACACGTCAATGATTTACATTACATTGTTGTAACTAGGCGAGGGTCAATCTGGATAATCATGACGAGCAAAGCTTGGTTGTGCTTTTCAAGGAAGCATTGCAGCTGTATTGGTGTTACCTGAGGAAATCACACTTTGATGGCAAGTCTATAAACGAATTTCTGGTGAAGTTTCCTGTGCTAAATTGAGAAGACATTGAATGTAAAAACCTTGTTATGCACTGGTCTCGTTCCTAGGATGAGGTACTGTCTATGAAATCACATGACAATTTGAACTTCTACTTTTCCGCATGTGCCTTACGGATCTTTTTTGTAGGAAATCTACTCGAAGAAGAATTCCCGTTTGACAAGAACGATAGGATATCTCAAATATGCTGCCCACTGCTTTGCTCTTGTTAGTACCTGTTGTCCTGTATCACTGTACTTGCATACATACCTGGTTCATTATGTGACAGCAGTATGCATGATAGCTTGCTTACCAATTGTTCGCTCCAAATTATCTGATCTATATGAATGGTTACATTAGTGTAGAATATATCCAATGCTAATGTTTTTTTAGCTCTGCATTGTTCTTGTAAGTACATGTTGTCCTTTATTAGTGTACTTATAATGAAAGGTAGTTGTTCATGTACCATCACTCTGCAGCTTATTTTCCTTTACCCTCCATTTTCTACACATCAGATCTATATTTACTCTTACCATAAGATTGGTACTGAAGAAGTTTAGCTGTGCATTACTCGTGGTTGTACCTTTTGCCTGTATGGATCAGTAAAATATTCTCCATTTTATCTTATCTTAAATATTCTCCATTTTTTCGTATATTATCACATCTATATTTACTCTTAACAAAATGTAGAATAAAGGCAATGCTTTTGAAGAAGATTATGTGGTAAACTTCTTGAATTGCCCCCCCATCAGCATGGACAAGGCCTTTATAGAGCATGTCTTCACCAATAATGTAAGTTTGTCCATCTCAAGCCTTCAAACTTTGTTGTATATATTTGGTTAGGCATGACTGCAACAGCTGTTTATTTTTGGTGTTTGCATCAAATTGCTTGTTTAAATTTTATTATATGTACTTCATAAACAAAAGTTCGTCCTTTCTCAATTTAAGTTTTCAGTTGTACAACTAAGTTCCTTCTTCATACCATGTAAATTAAACTATACAGAGCAAGTGATCTTCGTTTGCACTGCATGTATGCTTCGGTTCTTCATCTGTAATCCAGTGGTGTTGTGAACCTACCCACTACAACACAATGTCATATTCTGCAATGTCTTAACTATGAAAAATGTCATATCATTCTACTATTATTTAAACCGTCTCTTTATTTGCCAATCTGAAATGGTATAAATTGACAGCACACTAACCATTGATACTTATGAGTTCTTGATCTGTAATCCAGTGGTGTCGTGAAGCTGCCAACTCCTTCACAATGTCATTTCCTGCCATGTCTTGACCTGAACAATACCATATTGTGTTAGTTCAAATTTAAACTATGTCACTTTATTCGTCGGTAAGAAATGTGATGAATTGTCAGCACTGATATTTTTATGTGCAAAACCTGTCATCTGTCTGCTTGTTTATCTTTTAGAGTGAGGAAGATATAAGTGTTGAACAAGCGCAGTCTCATCATCTTGCTCAGCTGCTTGCGCTGCAGCTCCCCAGCAGGGCTAACCTTTCTTGAACTCTATTGAAGTATTGTCGGTTTTTTATATTATTTTTTCGGCGTGTTTATTTGCATTGGTGGCGATCTTTGATGCCCAGTGTATGTAATCTGCTGTCTTCTTGTGCTTTATTATCATAGTGGCGAAATTTGATGCCCAGTGGATGTAATATGCCATAATTTCTTTATTGTATAGTATAGCTTTTTCTTATTCACGATGTTGCAGTTATTTTACTGCATATATATCATGTCTTCGCAGTAAACCGGCCAAACCGTAAAATTACGGGGCATAATCGGGCCGTCATGCAATCACGATGTAGGTTGGTCCTGAAACATGCCGATCAGCTCACGGGCCGGCAGCAGCCCGAAATGAACCCCGGTCCATGATTGTGCGAATCAAATCACGGGCTTTTAACAGGCCGGAAAATTGTCTCGGTCCTTGTTTGGCCCAATCAGATATCGGCTGCGAGCAGGCCGGATGCAAACCGGGCCGTAGTTAGGCCCAACTATATGACGGGCTTTTAACAGGCTGAAATTAATATAGGGCCAAAATGTTAAACGGGCCCTTAACAGGCCAAAACTAATATCAGGCCGAATTACTAAGTGGGCCTTTAGCAAGTGGGCCCAAAAGCATAGTGTCCAGTTGACGGGCCGAATCTGATATGGGCCATAATTAGGCCCAAAACCTCTTAAAGGGCCGGACCTGATCTGGGCTGTAATTTGGCCCAGAATGTGGTAGGATTTTAACGGGCCGGATCTCATATGGGCTACTGTTAGGCCCGGAGCGTGCCAGGCCATTAATAGACCGTATCAAATATGGGCCACCATTTGGCCCAAAACATGGCAGCCAGTTAACGGGCTAGCCTACTAGGGTCCTCAAAATCTTATGGGCCTACAGCTCGGCCGACCCATTAATGTTAGCGAAATCTCGTGGGCCTTTAGCTGGGCCGCCCCATTATGATCCGCAAGAATTTTGTGGGCCTTTCCCTAGGCCGGCCTATTATTGCACACAAAAATCTTGTGGGCCTATACCTGGGCCGGCCCATTATGGCCCACGAAATCTTGTGGGCCTTTAGCTGGGCCAGCCCATTATGGTCCGCAAAATCTCGTGGGCCTTTAGCTGGGCCGGCCCATTATGGTCCGCAAAATCTTGTGGGCCTTTAGTTGGGCCGGCCCATTTAAACTTGTTGGGCCGTGCCACGTGTCGACGTATCATAGGCGCCTTCTGTCCAGTGAGTGGATGTGAAAGTGCAACTATCCCTAGGTGGTTTTGGTAATTCATAACAACATATAGCTCATTGAGCTAATGCTATTCCAAGATGATTATTTCAGGAAAGCTCAATGGTTGGCATGGCATGGATGGTGAAAGTGGAACCCTCAAAATGCTAAGGACAAAGGATTGGCTCAAGCTCAAAAGCTCAAGGCTCTTCATTTTATATTTTAGTGATCCAAGATCACATTGAGTCTTTAGGAAAAGCCAATACTATCAAGGAGGGATGAGGTGTTGCTTAATGAGCCTCTTGCTTCATGTGCTTAGTGATATGCTCCAAAACCCTCAACTACTTTCCCATATCCACATTTGACCTAAACCCTAAGCCAAACTCGGCCCTACCGATTCTTTCTATCCGGCGCCACCGAGTTTCACTTGTCATAAGCCACTGCCAAACCCTAGCAATTTGGTTCTACCGATAGGGATCTCGGTCTCACCGAGATGGGATTGCAAACTCTTTGTTTCCCTTTCATAACTTTTCAGTCTCATCGAAAGAGTGGATCGGTCCCACCGAGATTGCAATGTAAATTTAGCGTTTCCTTTTTGTAACTTTTCGGTCTCACCGAAAGAGCAAATCGGTCCCACCGAGTTTACCTAACCAACTCTCTGGTTAGATTATTACCAAAATCGGTCTCACCGGGTTTGTGTAATCGGTCTCACCGAGATTACATTATGCCCTAAAACCCTAACAAAATCGGTCCTACCGAGTTGCATGTCAGTCCCACCGAAAATCTCTAACGGTCACTAGGTTTACTATTTCGATCTGACCGAGTTTTTTGATTCGGTCCCACCGAGATTGGTAAATTGTGTGTAACGGTTGGATTTTGTGTGGAGGCTATATATACCCCTCCACCTCCTCTTCATTCGTGGAGAGAGCCATCAGAACACATCTACACTTCCAACTCATATGTTCTGAGAGAGAACCACCTACTCATGTGTTGAGACCAAGATATTCCATTCCTACCATATGAATCTTGATCTCTAGCCTTCCCCAAGTTGCTTTCCACTCAAATCTTCTTTCCACCAGATCCAAATCCTATGAGAGAGAGTTGAGTGTTGGGGAGACTATCATTTGAAGCACAAGAGCAAGGAGTTCATCATCAACACACCATTTGTTACTTCTTGGAGAGTGGTGTCTCCTAGATTGGATAGGTGTCACTTGGGAGCCTCCGACAACATTGTGGAGTTGAACCAAGGAGTTTGTAAGGGCAAGGAGATCGCCTACTTCGTGAAGATCTACCGCTAGTGAGGCAAGTCCTTCGTGGGCGATGGCCATGGTGGGATAGACAAGGTTGCTTCTTCGTGGACCCTTCGTGGGTGGAGCCCTCCGTGGACTCGCGCAACCGTTACCCTTCGTGGGTTGAAGTCTCCATAAACGTGGATGTAGGATAGCACCACCTATCCGAACCACGGGAAAAACATCTGTGTCTCCAATTGCGTTTGAATTTTCCAAACCCTTCCCTTTACATTCTTGCAAGTTGCATGCTTTACTTTCCGCTGCCAATATACTCTTTGCATGCTTGCTTGAATTGTGTGATGATTGCTTGACTTGTCCTAAAATAGCTAAATCTGCCAAGAACTAAAATTGGGAAAAGGTTAAGTTTTTATTTGCTCAAGTAGTCTAATCACCCCCCCTCTAGACATACTTTCGATCCTACAGGATGACATCTGTCCTGACGATGAGCCGACACGTGTTTCCTCTAGCCAATGATGATTTTACACGTGGCAAATCCCCATTGGTTGTGGCTGTTAATGGGTTATCGGATCCAAAACCCGACCCGATAGCTTAACGGCGTTCCATTACGGTGGATGCCACATGTCGATCACCCTTGACGAAAGCACTTCTGTGACGCGCGACTTATCATCATGGAAGTGGACACTTCCGTGATGATAATTTTGGTAATGTCATGGAACACTTCTACGACAGCACAGGTATGACTATCTTGATTCTGTCATAAATTTGTCATGGATGTACATGCATGACAAAAAAAGCGACCTACTGTGACAAACATGTATCATCACGGAAGTGTTTTTTTTTGTAGTGAAGACCCCTGACGAAGGGATCTAGAGCGAGGCCTAGTCCTCGGAGGAAGTGGGAGACGAACACAACGCTCTCGTTGGGTTCGGGAGTAGGGACGACCTGCCCTCGGGCGGGCAGCCTATGCGAAATTTCGGTGGTCAGATATCTGGCTTCCCTCAACTTCTTAATGTCCTCCTCTGTGACGGAGGAAGGCATCCACCGGCCTTGGAAGCTGGATCCGGACATGATTGAAGGTCTGAAGCACCTGACCTGGGCTTTGGGTGTTAGAACTCGAGCCAGGGGGAGGGTTCGATTAAGCACGGGAGTGAAAAAAGTAAAAGCCTTGTCCCTTTATAAAGAGGGTGAACATCAAGCGTCCTCCTCGTGGCCATTTGGGACTTGCCTAAAACCTAGGGGTCCTAGGCACGATTGGGTCACCCACGTCCGTATTGATGAGAATCCCGTAACAAGGGGAAGACGATCTCTGCTTTGACAAGATGTGTCAAGAAACCGCCTCGCGTTATGTGTGGGGCTGGTTAAGGAAAAACGGTTCGAATAATTACCGGGCCATGGCGTGATGTCGTGCTGCCGAAATGTGTCAGCAGATTGGATTGGTGGAAATACTATTCTCTCTATGGTGGTTTTGAATTTATTTTCCAGGGTCGGACACTATCCTTTTATTCAAACTCTTCTGTGGTGTATCCAGAGGAGGAACCCGCCTTGCAATGCCGAAGACAACACTGCGTGCCGGACGAATCATCATTGAAGCATGGTTTAGGGGCTACTGAGGGAGTCCTAGATTAGGGGGTCTCCGGACAGCCGGACTATATCCTTTGACCGGACTGTTGGACAATGAAGATACGAGATTGAAGACATCGTCCCGTGTCCGGATAGGACTCTACTTGGCGTGGAAGGCAAGCTAGGCAATACAGATATGTGTACCTCCTCCTTTGTAACCGACCTTGTGTAACCTTAGCCCCCTCCGGTGTCTATATAAACCGGAGGGTTTTACTCTGTAGGACAACATACAATCATACCATAGGCTAGCTTCTAGGGTTTAGCCTCTCCGATCTCGTGGTAGATCAACTCTTGTAATACTCATATCATCAAGAATAAATCAAGCAGGACGTAGGGTTTTACCTCCATCAAGAGGGCCCGAACCTGAGTAAAACATCGTGTCCCCTACCTCCTGTTACCATCCACCTTAGACGCACAATTCGGGACCCCCTACCCGAAATTCGCCTGTTTTGACACCGACACTCCTCCAGCAAGGCCCAACCTTGGTTTTACCATTTTCCTACCTACCACCGTATACCTTTCCTTGGGTTCTGCAGACTCAAGGGTCATCTTTATTTTAACCCCCCCCCCGGGCCAGTGCTCCTCTGAGTGTTGGTCCAAACTAGAGTCCTTTGCAGCGCCACCTCGGGGAATCTCGAGGTTTGGTTTTAGTTGTAGAGTGCTCATCCGGTGTGCCCTGAGAACGAGATACGTGCGACTCCTATCGGGATTTGTCGGCACATCGGGCGGCTTTGCTGGTCTTGTTTTACCATTGTCGAAATGTCTTGTAACCAGGATTTCGAGACTGATCGGGTCTTCCCGCTAGAAGGAATATCCTTCGTTGACCATGAGAGCTTGTGATGGGCTAAGTTGGGACACCCCTTTAGGGTTTCGAACTTTCAAAACCCGTGCCCGCGGTTATGGGCATATGTGAATTTGTTAATGTCCGGTTCTAGAGAACTTGAACTTAACTTAACTAAAATGAATCAACCGCATGTGTAGCCGTGATGGTCTATTTTCTGCGGAGTCCGGGATGAGAACACAGTCTCGTGTTATGCTTGAACGTAAGTAGCTTCAGGATCACTTCTTGATCACTTTCAGCTTCTCGACTGTACTTTGATTCTCTTCTCGCTCTCTTTTGTGTAAGTTAGCCACCATATATGCTAGTGCTTGCTACAGCTCCACCTCACTACCCCTTTCCTACCTTTAAGCTTAAATAGTCTTGATCGCGAGGGTGTGAGATTGCTGAGTCCTTGTGACTCACAGATACTTCCAAAACAGATGCAGGTGTCGATGATGCAAGTGAAGGGGATGCTACTGAACTCAAGTGGGAGTTCGACGAGGATTCGGGCCGCTACTATGTCTCTTTTCCGGATGATCAGTAGAGGAGCCCAGTTGGGGCGATCGGGGATCTAGCATTTGGGGTTGTCTTTATTTATGTTTGTTCCGTACTCGGACCTTGATTGTATTCTAGATGATGTATGATATATTTATGTATTGTGTGAAGTGGCGATTCTAAGCCAACTCTTTATTCCTTTCTTATTCAGTACATGGAATGTGTAAAGATTACCCCTCTTGCGACATGCCTACCATGCGGTAATACCTCTAAGTCGTGCTCCGACACGTGGAAGATATAGCCGCATCGTGGGTGTTACAAGTTGGTAATCAAAGCCTTCCCCGACTTAGGAGCCCCCTGCTTGATCGAATCGCTGACGTTGTTGAGTCTAGAAAAAAATGTTTTGAGTCTTATAGGATTATATATATCGAAGAGTAGGATTCTTTTTACTCCTCGGTCCCTTTGTCGCTCTGGTGAGGCCTCATGACGTAGAGTTTAGACTCTTCTCTCCTCAAATTTCACGAAAAACAATTTAGGATCACGCGGGTATCTTGGAATCGTTTCAATGGTTTTGTGACGAGAACATTGTTCTTGGTGCCTCCTGACATTTAGGGTTTGTGGCATTGTCCCGGGGAGTTGAGCTCCGAGGTGTTGTCATCACAATTTGATCGTTGCAGTTCTGGAATACCTGAGTTCGCCGACATCGAAAATCTCCTTTATGTAGTTGTTGGTGAGATAACCTCGACGCCACCCAGTACTAGGGTGGGAGCTCGGTAGTATTGCCATAACTCGTATAACGGATGCTTTATGAAGATTGAGGTAAATGATTTCTGAAGGTTTCTTGGTTATGTGTTGAAGGATTGATACAGCTGGATGTACGATTTGCTAGTTTTGTGTGAGATATTATGCTTCCCCTGTATCCCCAACACCTGCTTGCATAACCAGAAAGTTTCAGGAGTTTCATAGGTGGGAATTCAAGTAGCTCTAGTATTTCTTCCCGCAGATAGTTGGTTTGTCATTGGGTAATCCTTGCCAATTATTTGTTCATGTTCGTACCTTGTTGCTTTTTTCAGCTATCTCTATCTAAGTGGCTTCTCAATTTATGGAAGTGTGATGATTTAGTTTGGAATTCATTCGTTCATTCTTGTTCAAATGTTCAGGCTACATGTTGCAATTTTGATCCTTTGATTCAGCTTGAATATATGTCTTTCAAGATGCTAACGGATGTCAACCTCTTCAGGATGGCTCCTCCAACGCGTCAGAATCCGGAACCTCCACCACCACCTCCACCTCTGGAGGCATGGCAAGCTGTCATGGCCGCCACCAACACCAACACTCAGATGCTTTTGCAACTCTTGCAAGAGCGCAACCAAGGAAATCAAGGCCAAGGCAACAATCAAGCTCAATTTGCTACCCTCAGTCAGTTCCTCGCAAACCAGCCAAAGTCCTTCAGTAACTGTGTCGAGGCCATAGACGCCGACGACTGGGTCGTGGATATTTGCAAACATTTTGAGTGTAGCAATGTCAGGCCTGAGGACTTTGTCAAGTTTTCTTCGTTCCAACTCAAAGACCAAGCTGCTGAGTGGTATCAACAATACAGAGATTCCAGAGGAGGTCGTGTGATTACCTGGGATGATTTCCGCCGAGACTCCAAAGCTCACCACATTCCACAAAGTGTTGCTGAGAGTAAGTGTGAGGAGTTCCGCAATCTCAAGCAAGGCAGCATGTCTGCTTACCAGGACAACATCCTGTTTCAGAGGCTCGCTCGCTTCGCTAAATAAGACGTCCCTCATGAAAAGAGCCTGATTTATCAATTCAGAGCTGGCCTCAGAGAAGATCTGCAATTAGCTCTCGTGCTTTTTGACCCGACCAAGTATGATGATTTCTACAACATGGCACTAAAGCAAGAAGCTGCTTAGCTCAAGTGCGATGCTTCTAAGAAGAGAGTCAGGGATGCAACTCCATCTTCTTCTTCAACTCAAGTAGCAGCTAAGAAGCAGAAGTTCTGGTTGCCTCCTCCTATCTTCCGTCAGCCTTACCAGTAGAAGAGTAAAGGTGGCAATGGATCTTCCCACCGACCCAACCCAGGCTATCAGAGAAAAGCTCAAAGTCATGCTCCAAGGTCGATGCAAAAAAAACTCATGCTCCAAGGTCAAGTGCTCCGTATCACCATCCGCTCTCAGAGATTACTTGCAACAAGTGTCAGCAGAAAGGGCACTATGCAAACAAATGCTTCAACCAAAGGCGCCTTCCGCCTCCTCCTCCTGTGAGATCTGTCAGCAATGCAGTGGTCAAGCATAATCCCAAGCATGTCAAGGTCAACATGATGAATGTAGCTCAGGTAGAGGATTCTTCAGAAGTGATCATGTGTAACCTTCCAGTTAACTCCATTCCTGCTAAAGTCTTATTTGATACTGGTGCATCGCATTATTTCATTTCAAAACCTTTTGCATCAAAGTATGAGTGAGGTTATCAAGAATTGCCTAGAACTTTATCAATTGTGTCCCCGGGCAAGCAAATGTCAGCTAATAATTGTGTCCCGGATGTTTCTATCGAGATGGGCGACTACAAATTTCTGGCTTCTCCAATTGTTCTTGGCGACTCTGATATTGATCTAATTCTCGGGATGGACTGGCTTTCTAAGCACAAGGCTCAACTTGATTGTGCTACTAGGGAAATTCAATTGACACACTCTTCTGAGGATGTGATCATCTTTGCCACTCGGGATGAAACCATTCAGCTATTTTCTCTCAATGAGAAGGGCGAGTTGAATGCCATCTCCCATATTCCAGCCGTTTGTGAATATCAAGACGTCTTTCCAGAAGAGCTTCCAGGAATACCTCCTCACCGGCCAGTTGAATTCGTTATCGATCTTGAGCCTGGCACGGAACCTGTTTGCAAACGTCCTTACAAGCTTGGACCAAAGGAATTGAAGGAATTTAAGAAACAGCTCAATGAACAAGAGTGTCTGGGTCTGATCAGACCGAGTTCATCTATGTGGGGTTGTGGTGTTCTTTTTGTCCAGAAGAAGGATGGCATGGACCGACTTTATGTCGACTACCGCCCATTGAACAAGAACACAATAAATAACAAGTACCCACTTCCCAACATCAATGAGCTTTTCTAGAAACTTAAAGGTGCTCAAGTTTTCTCCAAGCTTGACATCCGTATGGGTTATCATCAGATTCGCATTCGAGAACAAGATATCCCCAAGACAGCATCCAGAACAAGCTATGGTTCTTATGAATATACAGTCATGCCTTTAGGCCATGTCAATGCTCCTCCAATGTTCTCTCGCATGATGAACTTCATCTTCAACCCTTACACAAATGATTTCGTATTGGTGTATCTAGATGATATTTTGGTCTTTTCCAAGAATAAGGAGGACCATGCCAAGCATTTGAGATTGGTACTCGACAAACTCAGAGAACATAAATTCTATGTGAAGTTTTCAAAGTGTGAGTTTTGGCTCGATGAGGTTCTCTACCTTGGCCATATCATCTCCGCCAAGGGCATAGCTGTTAATCCTGAGAAGATGTCTACAATTGTGAACTGGGAACCGCCTCAGAATGTGAAGCAGCTACGTAGTTTTCTTCGGCTTCCAAGCTATTGTCGAAGATTCATTGAGAATTTCTCTAAGATTGCAAAACCTCTTTCCAACCTCTTCCGGAAACATGTTAAGTATGTCTGGATGCCTGAATGTGACATCTCTTTCAACACCCTCAAGGAGAAGTTAGTCACAGCTCCTGTTTTGACTCCTGCTGATGAATCCAAACCATTCGAAGTTTTCTGTGATGCTTCCCTGCAAGGTCTCGCTGCTGTGTTAATGCAAGAGAAGAATGTTGCAGCCTATACCTCTCGCCAGTTGAAGACCAATGAAAGGAACTACCCCACTCACGACCTCGAGTTGGCGGAAGTTTTCCATGCTCTTTTAACATGGAGACATCTCTTGTTGGGAAGGAAAGTGGACATCTTCACTGATCATAAGAGCCTCAAGTACATCTTCACTCATCCCAACCTCAACATCAGGAAGACTCGTTGGGTCGAAATGATTCAAGAGTATAATCCGAGTATTGAATACACTCCAGGCAAGGCCAATGTCATTGCAGATGCTTTGAGCAGGAAGGCTTACTGCAACAGCTTAATTCTCAAGCCCTTCCAACCGGACCTTTGTGAAGCTTTCTGCAAACTTAACCTCCAAGTTTTTCCTCAAGGCTTTCTTGCCAACCTACAAGTCTCTCCTACTTTGGAGGATCAAATTCGTGAGGCACAACTTCTTGATGCCATGGTGAAGAAGGTGAAAAATGGGATTGCCAAGAACCAACCCAAGTACAAGTGCTATCGCATTGATAACAAAGATACTCTTTTCTTCGAGGATCAAATTGTGGTTCCTGAAGGTGATCTACGTAAAGTCATTATGAACGAGGCTCACAATTCCCTCCTATCCATTCATACTGGAGTATGAAGATGTACCATGACCTCAAGCAGTCGTATTGGTGGACTCGAATGAAGCAAGAAATTGCTCAGTTCGTGAATCAATGTGATGTCTGTAGAAGAGTGAAGGCAGAACACCAACGACCTGCTGGTCTCCTCCAACCTCTTGCCATTCCAGAATGGAAGTTTGACCATATTGAGATGGACTTCGTGACTGGATTTCCGAAGTCCAAGCGTGGAAATGATGCTATATTTGTTTTCATCAACAAGCTTACGAAAGTGGCTCATTTTCTTCCTATCAAAGAATCTATCACAGCAGCTTAGTTGGCAGAGCTATATACCTCCAGGATTTTCTCCTTGCACGGCAATCCACAATTGATATCTTCAGATCATGGAAGCATATTTACTTCTAAGTTCTGGGACTCCTTTCTGAAGGCCATGGGCACCAACATTCGCTTCAGCACAACCTTCCATCCTCAAACTAGTGGCCAAGTCGAGCGAGTCAATCAAATCCTTGAAGATATGCTCAGGGCTTGTGTCATTTCCTTCGGTATGAAGTGGGAAGATTGTCTTCCATATGTCGAGTTCTCCTACAACAACAGCTTCCAAGTGAGTTCGGGCAAGGCCCCATTCGAGATTCTCTATGGCAGAAAGTGTCATACTCCTCTTAATTGGTTAGAGACTGGTGAACACCAATGTCTTGGCAATGAGTTAATCACAGAGGCTGAAGAAATGTGCAAAGTCATCCGTGAAAATCTTAAAGCCGCGCAATCGCGCCAGAAGAGTTACTATGATAGCAAGCATCGTGACTTTGCTTTCGGGATCAGAGACCATGTCTACCTCCGCGTGTCCCCAATGAAAGGTACTCGTCACTTCAGTATCAAAGGGAAGCTTGTCCCTAGATACGTGGGTCCTTTCAAGATCATTGGCAAAAGAGGCGATCTCGCCTATCAACTTGAGCTTCCGTCCAACTTTGCAAATGTGCACGACGTGTTTCACGTGTCACAGCTTCGCAAGTGCTTCAAGACTCCTGACCGCACCATCAACTTCGAAGAGATTGATCTCCAAGAAGACCTATCTTATCACGAGCATCCCGTTGCAATTCTTGAAGAAACCGAGCGCAAGACTCGCAACAAGTCTATCAAATTCCTGAAAGTGAAGTGGTCACACCATTCCGACCGAGAAGCCACCTGGGAACGCGAGCACCACCTCCGTTCCGAATATCCGGAGTTCTTTCTGTCCTAGATCTCGGGACGAGATCCTTTTGTAGTGGTTGAGTGTTGTAACACCCCGGATGTAACTTGCCATATTTGTACTCTGACTTTTGCCATTTTTGGCTCTAAGTTATGAGATTCCCTTCGTGGTTGGGTTCTTGTCTTTGTTTTGCTTTCTGTCCAAGTCATGCATTTCATATCATGTCATCATGTGCATCTCATGCATCTGAGCATTTTTCCCGTTGTCCGTTTTGCAATCCGACACTCCCACGTGCATCGGTGTTCCCCTTTTGTCTCTTTTCGTGAGAGGGTGTTAAACATTCTCGGAATGGACCGAGAGTTGCCAAGTGGCCTGGGTACACCGAGAGTTATGTGCCATTTGGAATCCGTTTGATACTCCAACGGTTAACCGGGGAACTGTAAAGGCCTCATGTGTGTTGCAGCCCAACGCCCCTCCGAAACGGCTCAACAACCCATCCAAACCTCTCCCATGTCATCCGTCGGATCAGGATCGCGTGGTCGAAAACTACACCTCTTTTTGACACTTCTACCTCCTTCTAGGTATAAATATGTCCTCCCCGTCCAAATCCGGGTCCAAAACCCTAGCCCCGCTCCTCCCGCGCCGCCGGACACGTCCGTGTCCGCCGGACATGTCTACCATCGCGCCCGCACCTACCGGATCCTGCCACATGGCAGACCACTGCCGCCGCCGGCCCGCAAGCCTGAGGCGGGCCTGCCGAGCCCATCCATCGCCGCCCCGCGTCTACCTCGTCCACCGCGCGCCCGCACCTCCTCCTCCTCGCCGCCCGATGCCGTCACGGTTTCACCGCGCCGCCGTAGCCTGCCCTCGCCGGGGACCGCGCCCGGGAGCCGCCGCCTCCACTAACGTCCGCCACCTCGTCGCCCGCGCTTCCCCGCGCCTACCCGTCGCCGCCCTACCTCGTCCCGGATCCGGCGACCCCGGAGCTCCGGCGAGCTCCGCGCAAGCTCCGGCCACCGCCTCTCCTTCCTCTCCGGTGAACTATTCATGCCACCTCGACTTCCGTGCCCGGATCCAGATCTGGAAGACTAGGGTTGACCTTGTTTTCATATCTAAGTCTTTTTCTGCTATATTTTTAGCCCATGTTCATCATGCCATAAATTCTTGTATGTAGCTCCGTTTTGTGGGTGCAATATATCAAAATGTTCATCATGGTGTACTATTCATTTTGCTCCATTGTGACATGCTTGTTTGAGTCCATCTTAATGCCCAAATCACTGATGTAAGAGTTCTATAAGTTGTTAGGTGCTGATTCTTATCAGAGTATGAGGATTTGTCATTTTTGCTACATTTGTTGTGTGCTGCATATGGGCATGAGCTCTACATGTATTTTAATCTATGACATGTCATCTTTACAGGGGTGCTTCCCATGTATTTTTGTGATCTTTCTGGTGACTAGCACAAGCATGTTGGGGAACATAGCAGAATTTTAAATTTTCTACGCATCACCAAGATCAATCTATGGAGTCATCTAGCAACGAGGGAGAGGGGAGTGCATCTACATACCCTTGTAGATCATGAGCGGAAGCGTTCAAGAGAACGGGGTTGATGGAGTCGTACGCTTCGTGATCCAAATCACCGATGACCAAGCGCCGAACGGACAGCACCTCCGCGTTCAACACACGTATGGTTGGGAGAGACGTCTCCTCCTTCTTGATCCAGCAAGGGGAGAGGAGAGGTTGATGGAGATCCAGCAGCATGACGGTATGGTGGTGGAAGCAGCAGGATCTCGGCAGGGCTTCGCCAAGCACCAACGAGAGGGAGAGGTGTCACGGGGGGGAGAGGGAGGAGCCAGGGACTTGGGTGCGGCTGCCCTCCCTCCCCTCCACTATATGTAGGGGGCCTGGGGGGTGCCGGCCCCTACAGATCCCATCTAAGCGGAGGGGGCGGTGGCCTAGGGTTGGCTTGGCCCCCAAGGCAGGTGGAGGCGCCCCTACCCCCTTAGGGTTTCCAACCCTAGGCACAAGGGAGGCCCAAGGGGGGCGCACCAGCCCACTAGGGGCTGGTTCCCTTCCCACTTCAGCCCATGAGGCCCTCCGGGATAGGTGGCCCCACCCGATGGACCCCCGGGACCCTTCCGGTGGTCCCGTACAATACCGATGACCCCCGAAACTTTCCCGATGGCCGAAACTGGTCTTCCTATATATAAATCATTACCTCCGGACCATTCCGGAACTCCTCGTGACGTCCGGGATCTCATCCAGGACTCCAAACAACTTTCGGGTTACCGCATACTTATATCTCTACAACCCTAGCGTCACTGAACCTTAAGTGTGTAGACCCTACGGGTTCGGGAACCATGCAAACATGACCGAGACAACTCTCCGGCCAATAGCCAACAGCGGGATCTGGATACCCATGATGACTCCAACATATTCCATGATGATCTCATCGGATGAACCACGATGTCAAAGATTCAATCAATCCCGTATTCAATTCCCTTTGTCAATCCGTACGTTACTTGCCCGAGATTCGATCGTCGGTATCCCAATACCTCGTTCAATCTCGTTACCGGCAAGTCACTTTACTCGTTCCATAACACATCATCCCGTGACCAACCCTTAGTCACATTGAGCTCATTATGATGATGTTTTACCGAGTGGGCCCACAAATACCTCTCCGTCATGCGGAGTGACAAATCCCAGTCTCAATTCATGCCAACCCAACAGACAGTTTTGGAGATACCTGTAGTGCACCTTTATAGCCACCCAGTTACGTTGTGACGTTTTGTACACCCAAAGCATTCCTACGGTATCCGGGAGTTGCACAATCTCATGGTCTAAGGAAAGGATACTTGACATTAGAAAAGCTCTAGCAGACGAACTACATGATCTTGTGCTATGCTTAGGATTCGGTCTTGTCCATCACATCATTCTCCTAATGATGTGATCCTGTTATCAATGACATCTAATGTCCATAGTCAGGAAACCATGACTATCTGTTGATCAACGAGCTAGTCAACTAGAGGCTCACTAGGGACATGTTGTGGTCTATGTATTCACACATGTATTACGATTTCCGGATAACACAATTATAGCATGAACAATAGACAATTATCATGAACAAGGAAATATAACAATAACCATCTTATTATTGCCTCTAGGGCATATTTCCAACAGTCTCCCACTTGCACTAGAGTCAATAATCTAGTTACATTGTGATGAATCGAACACCCATAGAGTTCTGGTGTTGATCATGTTTTGCTCGAGGAAGAGGTTTAGTCAATGGATCTGCGACATTCAGGTCCATATGCACTTTACAAATATCTACGTCTCCATTTTGAACATTTTCACGAATGGAGTTGAAGCGGTGCTTGATATGCCTAGTCTTCCTGTGAAACCTGGGCTCCCTGGCAAGGGAAATAGCTCCAGTGTTGTCACAGAAGAGAGTCATCGGGCCCGACGCATTGGGAATAACTCCTAGGTCGGTAATGAACTCCTTCACCCAGATTGCTTCTTGTGCTACCTCCGAGGCTGCCATGTACTCCGCCACGACACTTTGCTTGCAACTGCACCAGCTGACTGCCCCACCATTCAATATATATATGTATCCGGTTTGTGACTTACAGTCATCCAGATCTGTGTCGAAGCTAGCATCGATGTAACCCTTTACGACGAGCTCTTCATCACCTCCATAGACGAGAAACATATCCTTAGTCCTTTTCAGGTACTTCAGTATATTCTTGACCGCTGTCTAGTGTTCCAAGCCAGGATTCCTTTGGTACCTTCCTACCAAACTTACGGCAAGTTTTACATCAGGTCTGGTACACAGCATGGCATACATGATAGACCCTATGGCCGAGGCATAGGGGACAACACTCATCTTTTCTCTATCTTTTGTCGTGGTCGGGCATTGAGCCGTGCTCAATCTCATACCTTGTAATACAGGCAAGAACCCCTTCTTGGACTGATCCATATTGAACTTCTTCAATATCTTGTCAAGGTATGTACTTTGTGAAAGACCAATGAGGCGTCTTGATCTATCTCTATAGATCTTGATGCCTAATATATAAGCAGCTTCTCCAAGGTCCTTCATTGAAAAAAACTTGTTCAAGTAGGCCTTTATGCTTTCCAAGAATTCTATATCGTTCCCCATCAATAGTATGTCATCCACATACAATATGAGAAATGCTACAGAGCTCCCACTCACCTTCTTGTAAACGCAGGCTTCTCCATAAGTCTGTGTAAACCCAAACGCTTTGATCATCTCATCAAAACGAATGTTCCAACTCCGAGATGCTTGCACCAGCCCATAGATTGAGCATTGGAGCTTACACACCTTGTCAGCATTCTCAGGATCGACAAAACCTTCCGGCTGCATCATATACAATTCTTCCTTAAGGAAACCATTAAGGAATGCTGTTTTGACGTCCATTTGCCATATCTCATAATCATAGAATGCGGCAATTGCTAAAATGATTCGAACGGACTTCGGCTTCGCTACGGGTGAGAAAGTCTCATCATAGTCAACCCCTTGAACTTGTCAATAACCCTTAGCGACAAGCCGAGCCTTATAGATGGTCACATTACCATCCGCGTTTGTCTTCTTCTTAAAGATCCATTTATTTTCTATGGCTCGCCGATCAACGGGCAAGTCAGTCAAAGTCCATACTTCGTTTTCATACGTGGATCCTATCTCGGATTTCATGGCTTCCAGCCATTTGTCGGAATCTAGGCCCGCCATCGCTTCTTCATAGTTTGAAGGTTCACCATTGTCTAACAACATGATTTCCAGGACAGGGTTGCTGTACCACTCTGGTGCGGAACGTGTCCTTGTGGACCTTCGAAGTTCAGTAGCAACTTGATCTAAAGTTTCATGATCATCATCATTAACTTCCTCCCTAGTCGGTGCAGGCACCTCAGGAACAATTTCTTGAGCTGCGCCACTCTCCGGTTCAAGAGGCAAAACTTCATCAAGTTCTACTTTCCTCCCACTTACTTATTTCGAGAGAAACTCTTTCTCTAGAAAGGATCCATTCTTGGCAACAAAGGTCTTGCCTTCGGATCTAAGATAGAAGGTATAACCAAAAGTTTCTTTTGGGTATCCTATGAAGACGCATTTTTCCGATTTGGGTTCGAGCTTTTCAGGTTGAAGTTTCTTGACATAAGCATCGCATCCCCAACTTTCAGAAATGACAGCTTAGGTTTCTTGCCAAACCACAATTCATACGGTGACGTCTCAAAGGATTTCGACGGAGCCCTATTTAAAGTGAATGCGGCAGTCTCTATAGCATACACCCAAAATGATAGCGGTAGATCGGTAAGAGACATCATAGATCGTACCATATCCAATAGGGTGCGATTACGACGTTCGGACACACCATTACACTATGGTGTTCCAGGCGGCGTGAGTTGTGAAACTATTCCACATTTCCTTAAGTGCGTGCCAAATTCGTGACTCAAATATTCTCCCCCACGATCTGATCGTAAGAACTTGATTTTCCTGTCACGTTGATTCTCAGCCTCACTCTGAAATTCCTTGAACTTTTCAAAGGTCTCAGACTTGTGTTTCATTAAGTAGACATACCCATATCTACTTAAGTCATCAGTGAGGGTGAGGACATAGTGATAGCCACCGCGAGCCTCAACGCTCATTGGACCGCACACATCAGTATGGATGATTTCCAATAAGTTGGTTGCTCGCTCCATTGTTCCGGAGAACGGAGTCTTGGTCATTTTACCCATGAGGCATGGTTCGCACGTGTCAAATGATTCATAATCAAGAGACTCCAAAAGTCCATCTGCATGGAGTTTCTTCATGCGTTTGACACCAATGTGACCAAGGCGGCAGTGCCACAAGTATGTGGGACTATCATTATCAACCTTACATCTTTTGGCATTCACACTATGAATGTGTGTAACATCATGTTCAAGATTAAATAAGAATAAACCATTGACCAGCGGGGCATTACCATAAAACATGTCTCTCATATAAATAGAACAACCATTATTCTCAGATTTAAATGAGTAGCCATCTCGCCTTAAATGAGATCCAAAAAGAATGTTCATGCTCAAAGCTGGTACTAAATAACAATTATTGAGGTTTAAAACTAATCCCGTAGGTAAATGCAGAGGTAGCGTGCCGACGGCGATCACATCGACCTTGGAACCATTCCCGACGCGCATCGTCACCTCATCCTTTGCCAGTCTCCATTTATTCCGTAGTTCCTGTTTTGAGTTACAAATATGAGAAACTGCACCGGTATCAAATACCCAGGAGCTACTACGAGAACTGGTTAGGTACACATCAATAACATGTATATCACATATACCTTTGGTATTGAAGACCTTCTTATCCGCTAAGTACTTGGGGCAGTTCCGCTTCCAGTGACTGTTTCCCTTGCAATAAAAGCACTCAGTCTCAGGCTTGGGTCCATTCTTTGACTTCTTCCCGGTAGCTTGCTTACCGGGCGGGGCAACTCCCTTGCCGTCCTTCTTGAAGTTCTTTTTAACCTTGCCTTTCTTGAACTTAGTGGTTTTATTCACCATCAACACTTGATGTTCCTTTTTGATTTCCACCTCCGTTGATTTCCGCATTGAATATACCTCAGGAATGGTCTTTTCAATCCCCTGCATATTGAAGTTCATCACAAAGCTCTTGTAGCTAGGTGGGACCGACTGAAGGATTCTGTCAATGACCGCATCATCCGGGAGATTAACTCCCAGCTGAGACAAGTGGTTGTGCAACCCAGACATTTTGAGTATGTGCTCGCTGACAGAACTATTCTCCTCCATCTTACAACTGTAGAACTTGTCGGAGACTTCATATCTCTCGACCCGGGCGTGAGCTTGGAAAACCATTTTCAGCTCTTGGAACATATCATATGCTCCGTGTTGCTCAAAACGCTTTTGGAGCCACGGTTCTAAGCTATAAAGCATGTCGCACTCAACCAGGGAGTAATCATCACTACACGTCTGCCAAGCGTTCATATTGGTTTTCTCTAGGAACGCGTTGAAGTTGAGGGCAACATTAGCGTGGGCCATTTGATCTAAAAGACATATTGTAAAGATTTTAGACTATGTTCATGACAATTAAGTTCATCTAATCAAATTATTAATGAACTCCCACTCAGATAGGCATCCCTCTAGTCATCTAAGTGATACATGATCCGAGTCAACTAGGTCGTGTCCGATCATCACGTGAGACAGACTAGTCATCATCAGTGAACATTTTCATGTTGATCGTATCTTCTATACGACTCATGTTCGACCTTTCGGTCTTCCGTGTTCCGAGGCCATGTCTGTACATGCTAGGCTCGTCAAGTCAACCTAAGTGTATTGCGTGTGTAAATCTAGCTTACACCCGTTGTATGCGAACGTTAGAACCTATCACACCCGATCATCCCGTGGTGCTTCGGAACAACGGACCTTAGCAACGGTGCATAGTTAGGGGGAACAATTTCTTGAAATTATTGCGAGGGATCATCATATTTATGCTACCGTCGTTCTAAGCAAATAAGATGTAAAACATGATAAACATCACATGCAATCAAATAGTGACATGATATGGCCAATATCATTTTGCTCCTTTTGATCTCCATCTCCGGGGCGCCATGATCATCGTCGTCACCGGCATGACACCATGATCTCCATCATCATGATCTCCATCATCATGATCTCCATCATCGTGTCTTCATGAAGTTGTCTCGTCAACTATTACTTCTACTACTATGGCAAACGGTTAGCGATAAAGTAAAGTAATTACATGACGTTTATGTTGACACGCAGGTCATAAATAAATTAAGACAACTCCTATGGCTCCTGCCGGTTGTCATACTCATCGACATGCAAGTCGTGATTCCTATTACAAGAACATGATCAATCTCATACATCACATATATCATTCATTACATCCTTTTGGCCATATCACATGACATGGCACATGCTGCAAAAACAAGTTAGACGTCCTCTAATTGTTGTTGCAAGTTTTTTACGTGGCTGCTATAGGTTTCTAGCAAGAACGTTTCTTACCTACGCCAAAACCACAACGTGATATGCCAATTTCTATTTACCCTTCATAAGGACCCTTTTCATCGAATCCGATCCGACTAAAGTGGGAGAGACAAACACCCGCTAGCCACCTTATGCAACTAGTGCATGTCAGTCGGTGGAACCAGTCTCACGTAAGCGTATGTGTAAGGTCGGTCCGGGCCGCTTCATCCCACGATGCCGCCGAATCAAGATAAGACTAGTAACGGCAAGTAAATTGACAAAATCAACGCCCATAATAACTTGTGTTCTACTCGTGCATAGAAACTACGCATAGACCTAGCTCTGATACCACTGTTGGGGAACGTAGCAGAATTTTAAATTTTCTACGCATCACCAAGATCAATCTATGGAGTCATCTAGCAACGAGGGAGAGGGGAGTGCATCTACATACCCTTGTAGATCGCGAGCGGAAGCGTTCAAGAGAATGGGGTTGATGGAGTCATACTCGTCGTGATCCAAACCACCGATGACCAAGCGCCGAACGGACAGCACCTCCGCGTTCAACACACGTACGGTTGGGAGAGACGTCTCCTCCTTCTTGATCCAGCAAGGGGAGAGGAGAGGTTGATGGAGATCCAGTAGCACGACGGCGTGGTGATGGAAGCAGCGGGATCTCGGCAGGGCTTCGCCAAGCACCAACGAGAAGGAGAGGTGTCATAGGGGGAGAGGGAGGCGCCAGGGACTTGGGTGCGGCTGCCCTACCTCCCCTCCACTATATATAGGGGGCCTGGGGGGCGCCGGCCCCTACAGATCCCATCTAAGGGGAGGGGGCGGCGGCCTAGGGCTAGCTTGGCCCCCAAGGCAGGTGGAGGCGCCCCCACCCCCTTAGGGTTTCCAACCCTAGGCGCAAGGGAGGCCCAAGGGGGGCGCACCATCCCACTAGGGGCTGGTTCCCTTCCCACTTCAGCCCATGAGGCCCTCCGGGATAGGTGGCCCCACCCGGTGGACCCCCGGGACCCTTCCGGTGGTCCTGGTACAATACTGATGACCCCCGAAACTTTCCCAGTGGCCGAAACTGGTCTTCGTATATATAAATCTTTACCTCCGGACCATTCTGGAACTCCTCGTGACATCCAAGATCTCATCTGGGACTCCGAACAACTTTCGTGTTACCGCATACTTATATCTCTACAACCCTAGCATCACCGAACCTTAAGTGTGTAGACCCTACGGGTTCGGGAACCATGCAGACATGACCGAGACAACTCTCCGGCCAATAGCCAACAGCGGGATCTGGATACCCATGTTGACTCCCACATATTCCACAATGATCTCATCAGATGAACCACGATGTCGAGGATTCAATCAATCCCGTATTCAATCCCCTTTGTCAATTGGTACGTTACTTGCCCGAGATTCGATCGTCGGTATACCAATACCTCGTTCAATCTCGTTACCGGCAAGTCACTTTACTTGTTTCGTAACACATCATCCCGTGACCAACCCTTAGCCACATTGAGCTCATTACGATGATGTTTTACCGAGTGGGCCCAGAGATACCTCTCTGTCATGCGGAGTGACAAATCCCAGTCTCAATTCATGCCAACCCAACAGACACTTTCGGAGATACCTGTAGTACACCTTTATAGCCACTCAGTTACGTTGTGACGTTTGGTACACCTAAAGCATTCCTACGGTATCCGGGAGTTGCACAATCTCATGGTCTAAGGAAAGGATACTTGACATTAGAAAAGCTCTAGCAGACGAACTACACAATCTTGTGCTATGCTTAGGATTGGGTCTTGTCCATCACATCATTCTCCTAATGATGTGATCCCGTTATCAACGACATCTAATGTCCATAGTCAAGAAACCATGACTATCTGTTGATCAATGAGCTAGTCAACTAGAGGCTCACTAGGGACATGTTGTGGTCTATGTATTCACACATGTATTACGATTTCTGGATAACACAATTATAGCATGAACAATAGACAATTATCCTGAACAAGGAAATATAATAATAACCATTTTATTATTGCCTCTAGGGCATATTTCCAACAAAGCATGCAAAGTAGCCTTCATGATATTGCTGATTTCAGGGACTTACGATTTTGCTAAGTCCTTGCTCTGCTGTTATTTTTATGCCATGTATCCATGATGCTACAGTGAGATCCATGCTTTATTTGAGTTGCTTCAGTAAGGATTATTTGGACATATGGATGAGATCTATCCATTAATTCCCCTGTTTGCAATTATGCAGTGCCCTAGCATGACTTAATCATGCTCTACTTTTGCTTTAAAATGTTCCTGGCAGATTGTTTACTTGTTAATCAATTTTGCCACAGATGTTGTAGTTGACCCAAGCATGCTATAAACTTGTTCTTGCCTTGGTTAGCTTCATGAACATGTCTTCTTGCTATTTCTATGCTTAGTTTGTCATGCAAGGATTTGTGATGAGTTAATCGAGCTCGCAAAGATGCCTTCATAATTCTGTTTATGCCATGCTCAGTTTTCTGCCAAGTCTGAATCCGTTAACGAAACTTGCTATGTTTACTTGGGTGCCATCATATCTTCTTTGCTTTTTTGGCTCATGATCAGTAAGGGACTTTTGTTCTATGCATTTAGTAGATTCATGCCATGCCTTGGTTTTCTATGATATGCTCCTGTAGCATGTTGTTAGTTTGCTCTAAACATTGCTTCCTGATGTTATTCCTGGCATGCTAGTATTCTCACAAAGTCTGTGATGCTGATATCTTTTGCACTTTTGCCATGCTTGTTTGAACCAGCTCTTGTGTGATTTAGCCATAGCTCAGTGTTCCTATTTTGTCAAGCATCTTGGGTAGATCACTGCCATGTGCTTTGTTGCTATGTTGGAGTGCAGTAGCATAATTTCTTGTTGCATTCTAGATGGCATCGTGCTGTTAATCGCAGAATTGTGACATTCTTGTTTTGCTTGCCATTTGCAAACCATGCATCTGATTCTGGTGATCTTTATATCGATTTCGACCGAAATCAACTCATCTTTCCAGCGGCACACTTGGTTTGCCAAGTTGAGGCCTGGTTCAATCTTTCCCTTCCGAAGCACGCATATGCATTGCATATCACATCCCACATGTCATGTCATGTTTTGCATCATATTTATTGTGCATTGCACCATGATTGGTTGTTGGTACTGTGCTTGTGTTATTGCTTTGGGTAGAGCCGGGAGACGAGTATGTGATCGAGGAACCTGTTGAGTACGCTAACGAGGATCAAGCTTGCGTCAACTCTGAGAACTTTGCCGGCAAGATGATCATACCCTCGAAATCACTTGTATCTTTGATTGCTAGTTGTTCGCTCTTTTGCTATGCCGCGATACCTACCACTTGCTATATCATGCCTCCCATATTGCCATGTCAAGCCTCTAACCCACCTTTCCTAGCAAACCGTTGTTATTCAGTAATCGCTGGTGGGTTCTGATACATCTGGACGGAACTGAACTTCTAAACATGCAGAGGCATGTTAGATAGATATATATTATATATTATATATACCATAGTAGTCCCTCGACGCCGGTCAATATCCTTGCCGGAGCCTCACCTGCTGGCTCCTTGGAGCACGCTATCCGCCGGTGGACACCCAATTGTGTGCGAAGCCGCCAAGGACTGACCTCGCCACCTCTGTGCCTCCCCCAGGATCTCCGTCAGCGCCTTGTGCTGTTGTGCGCAAAGATACCGCTGCCTCTCCCTGGTACATCCATCTCCACTCCCTCGGGGCGCTGCTCGCAGGCTCATGACCTGCTATAGAGTTGACGTTTGCGCACACAAGTTCCCCTGTCTGGCTCTGCCAGCTCCCGTAGTTGAGTAGAGCGAGGAGATCGACAGAGGAACTACTCACTAGATTTTGCAAATTATGTTGGGCATGGAGATTGATCTGTTATTTTTGGTTGTCCCTGGATTCAAGGATAACAGCGCCCAAACCTTTCCCTGATGTTTGGGCAAAGGCATGTGTGTCTGATGCGTGAGCAAAGCGACAAAACAATGGTTGCTGGTTATGTATCTCGCGGGACTCGACGGTTACAGTTTCGGGAGCAGCACTGTTGCTTGCTAGCATATTTTTTTCTTACATATATGAACTGATGATGCTTTATTTGGTGTTGTTTCCCATGGCAGTACATTATGGCTTTGTTGACGATGATTTCTGCTAATGTGCATACTTGAGTTTCTTTTTCACTTCCAATTTAAGGTAGGTGCAAGTAAAACGATGACTTCACATTGGCTAGATCACTTACTGTTGTTTATTCTCATGCAGCAGCAGAGGAATAGACCCGGCAAGGAAGAGAGCTACACCAATGTAGTCGGTGGAATTAACAAGCAAAGTAAATCCTGAAGCTCCTGGTTGTAACAAGAGATAATTCCCCGTTTTCCATGCACAATGCATTAGTTGATACAGAGTATTTGTGCGTCCAAATAGCAACATGAATTTGGTTTTAGTAGTTTTTGAATTCAAGTGTCAGAAAAATTATGCTGCTTATTTTCGTAGCATTTGTGATGGATCGATTTTGTGTTGGAGGCCGAGGATTGGGTCTGCACCTCTTACCACAGTCAATTGTCATCGGTGGCCAGCCAGTGACACTGGTGAAGGAATGAGTGTGGCTGGAGATCGTTTGGTGACATCCGGTGCATATCACATGACAGAGTGGAGGCGCAGACTCCCCTGCCCTAGCTTTGGCACCGCCACCTACCAATGCGCAGCACAAGCCTGACTGACACAGCCCAAATCTTGATTGTAATTTTCTCATCTTCTATCTCTTTTTCATGTGGTCACATTGATTTTGCCTTTAGAGAAAGGGTTGAAAGAAGATTCTTTGCTTCAGACAACTGAATGTCCAGTAATATCATCAACCTTCAGCGAGCAGCGGCTCAGAACTCCATCACCTCAAACGGCTTAGGATAGATTGATGTTTCATTCCACTTGCTTTCTGATCCAAGTTTCAACTGGTCCCGACCCAGCATCTATCTTCACTTCCAGTTAACGAACTGTAGACTATGAAACTGAGGAAGACCCTAGGCTTTTGTGTTTTTACTAAAAAGTTTGATTCTAAAAATATGCCCAGCAATATACAAGTTGTTTGCTAGCTAATGGATCATTTATACAGATCTCGAGAGGGGAGTTGGACTGTGCCTTGATAGAGCTAGACAAACTGATAAAGATTATTTGAAAGGCTCTTTGCAAGCATAAAGTGAATCTGTAATGGTCAACTTGTTAATATAGGTTGGCAAGTACTGTGTTTATGTTTCTGAAAATATATCACCATTGTAGGTTGGCAAGTAATTTTCTCTACCAATGTTCATATTTCGAAATACACGGTGTCATGCAAGGTAATAAAAAATAAACTACACTGTATCATATTTTAGCTTTCATGGATAAGAAATAAGTTATGGCTATATAAAATAATGAGAGGCTAATCATTTGAAATGGCATGGAGCAGCGGCACCATCACAGAGCATGACGAGGCGTTGCAGTGAAGCTATAGAGCGCGTTGTTCCATGGTGAGCTCCCAAATTCACATGGTGGATTCTAGATTACTGGAGCTATACAAGGCAGCCATGTGACAACAGAGTAAACTGGAGTGAAATAAAGTGATGGAGCCAACGCAAGAGTGTAGGGCAGTCACGTGGCATACACAAGGTGAAAGTTCTACATAAAGACTAACAGAAACATGGGAAAATCACAAGGATGTTCCATTCAATACAAACATGTACATGTTACAAAATTGTTGTTTTGCAGTGTAATTTGGTTGAGTTTAGTTCTAGAGAATGAGTATGTTCGTTCGGTAGTTAGCTTTTAGCAGTATGTAGAATATGAAAGGATTTGCTGGAAATTGGGATAAACAATATGCGTGTGAACTAAATTTTTTCTTTGAGCTCATACTAAACGAGAAAATGCTTCAAATTTATGAGGTTGCCTGGGAAGCTAATGAAGACAGACCAGTGAATGTTCATGCTTGAGAATTCTTGGATTTCTCTGCCACATACATATGGTCGTGGACCATCAATATGAATTTATTTAATTTTTTTCTCCCTTTGCAAGGCACGGGCATTTTTCCTATACCTCAAAAAGATAGATGTGTTGATTTAGTTCACCTGTATTGAACATATTACTTTCTGCTATGACATGCACATTCAGAATCATGGGGTCAGGAAAGCAATGAAAGTTAGCAACGGGAGATCGTAGCGATGTCTGAACGGCCGTCTGCTACTGAAGCTCGTCCACCGTCCTCGCTCTGATGAGATCAAAAGCCACGATATGTATGCATGTTGAGAAAAAAAATTAGGATGTGTGTTTTATCATATAGTTCAACCAATACATATTTGTTTATGGATTATTCGCATTTGGCAAGTACTCACACTACATTTTCAGCTATGCATGTGAATGCTTGGGAAGACACTACATGGCATAGTTAACTTTTGTTCTGGTTCAATTATATGTTTTTACTGACGCTTTCCTACTGAGAATGCTTTTCCATTAATTTTTCTCCCTGTTGATCTATTTTTCCTCTTAGCATCATCCATCATCATTGCCCCATGACCCGACTTGCTTTCCCAAATGCACGAACAAACATCTACTCTGTATGCACGGCAAACTTTAGTTCCATTCAATGCCATCACATGGTCCCCTTACAGTATGTGAACAAAGTTGTATTCCTTTGGTTCAGATGTGACATTTTCTCATTTGATTGTTTATTAAATTTGCAAGCGAGCTATTTTAGTTAGATGCTCTAAAAGAAAATGAAGGGTCGTTCCAAGAGGTTAGTGTCAAATAAAAAAATTCCAAAGAAATGTAGTGCAAAAGAATTTGTACAGCTTTTTTTATAGGATTAATTCACTCATACAAATAGGTGAGGCCCATAGAAAACAATCATATGAACTCAACCCTCTGAATTTTCCATGAAAATATTTTGAATCAAAGAGACCCAAAGGTGGAATAAGAAGATTACCATGGCCACAACCATTAGCAAAATGTTTCTCAGATGTGGAAATATGGAGGGGAAGGATCCTCGACCATCATGCCACGTCCCTCGACCAGAATCTCCACCAAATCCTGTTGCATTTCAACTTTCAGAGTAACGTCCTATGTCGCCAGCAGAGGAAAACCATCCGTCGAGCCGTCCAATGTCGAGTTCACCGGTGAAAGAAGAATATCCGTCGAGCCGTCCATCGCCTGAGGCGGCTACACCAGAGGTATGTCTCCCATTTTTGACATCTAAACGCATAACCAATATTGTTTTCCTACCAATATGCTTGTGTAGGGAGCCCAATCGGTGGAAGGTGATTTTTCAAAGAGAATTCTAGCAGCCAACAGTTAACAGGCGGTGAGCAGGGAGACAATGAGCTGGAGTTTTTTTAGAAAGCAAAGCTGGAGTTTGGTTTGTACTTAAGACATCACTTAAGAAGTTCTTCACCACATGTAAATTCTTTTGGAGCTTCCAAGGATATACATTTTTTGGGTTGCCAATTATAAGAGTTAATGGAGTGCTTTAAAATTTGATGTTTGTGGGTTCTGAAATGATAATATTGAGTTTCTATATAAACAGACAATTTCTTTGAATAGCATGTACTGCTTGTGTGTGTCGGTCAAGTCTTTCAATGGGCCAAGCCCAAAAAATAGTGCAAAATAAATTACAAATGAAATATAATATTCCAAAAAATGTCCGTCACCATAGAAATGATTCCATTTAAAAAAGTATTCTTGAAAATAAAAAATACCTTCTCAAAATAAATATATATTCATGTTTTTCTGAATAACAAAAAATAAAATTGATTGAAAGACTATTCAATAGACAACTACTCTTTCATCGGGGAGCTGAAATGGGACATGACAAATATTGCTAGGGTACGTCCAAATTTCATGGTCCAAAAGGAAATAACCTTATTTCTAACGTTTCCAAAAATTGAATTAAAAAGTGTTGCATAATGGCGTATGGAGCAAGTTATGTTTAATATTTCACCCGATGCAACGCACGGGCATCTGTACTAGTATATAATGTTATTATTCATCATCCAGGGTGCAGAATAAGTTATTCTTCACCCGAGGTAATCTTACGATCGCTTTCTAAATAAATTACGTTTAGAATATAAATAGTTACATGCATATTGATTCAATATGTAAAATTTTGTATAAAAAACAAAAATGTAGGTGATAAGATCAGAAAAATCATATTTTATGTATGTTTTACACTATGTTTTTACATTCGTAATTTTACGTAACATAAAATATTTTTTATGACGAGTACATATTTTCTTACATTCTCTTTTTATGTATGAAATAAGACAAAATTTACGAAATGTAAAAATATGGTGCATTGATGTCCAAATAGAGAGGGGGTGAAGAATAACTATTCCTCACCCAGGGTGACGAATAGCATGACCCTATATATATACGATCGGTTCTACGAGAAATTCTATCTATATATATGCATAACGTGTACAATATGTAGTATCGTAAAATACCAGCAAACAAAAAATAATTAAATGGAAAACACAAAATTAAAGGAAAAATAAAAAATAAACCCAAAACCCCCCAAACCTTTTAGTACTGGTTGGTGTTACCAACCGGTACTAAAGGGCTCCCCGCCCCTGGCGCTGGCTCGTGCCACGTGGTGGCCCTTTAGCGGCGGTTTGTGTAGAATTAGTACTAAAGGGGGAGACCTTTAGTCCCCACTATTTAGTGCCGGTTGCAGAACCGGCAATAAAGGCCCTTACGAACCGGTGATACATCCCGGTTCTGCACTAGTGATATGATCCAAGAAGAGAAAGTATGTTAGCATATGCCTCTCCCTCAAATAAAATTGCAATAATGATTGCTACCTCTTGAGCACTGCGTTGGTTTTCCCCAAAGAGGAAGGGATGATGCAGCAAAGTAGCGTAAGTATTTCCCTCAGTTTTTGAGAACCAAGGTATCAATCCAGTAGGAGGCTACGCGCGAGTCCCTCGTACCTGCACAAAACAAATAAATCCTTGCACCAACGCAAGTAGGGGTTGTCAATCCCTATAAGGCCACTTACGAGAGTGAGATCTGATAGATATGATAAAGATAATATTTTTGGTATTTTTGTGATAAAGATGCAAAGTAAAATAAAGGCAAAGTAAATAACTAAGTAGTAGGAGATCAATATGATAAAGATAGACCCGGGGGCCATAGGTTTCAGTAGTGGCTTCTCTCGAGAGCATAAGTATTCTACGATGGGTGAACAAATTACTGTTGAGCAATTGACAGAATTGAGCATAGTTATGAGAATATCTAGGTATGATCATGTATATAGGCATCACGTCCGAGACAAGTAGACCGACTCCTGCCTGCATCTACTACTATTACTCCAGTCATCAGCCGCTATCCAGCATGCATCTAGAGTATTAAGTTAAAAACAGAGTAACGCCTTAAGCAAGATGACATGATGTAGAGGGATAGACTCATGTAATATGAAGAAAACCCCATCTTGTTATCCTCGATGGCAACAATACAATACGTGCCTTGCTTCCCCTACTGTCACTGGGAAAGGACACAGCAAGATTGAACCCAAAGCTAAGCACTTCTCCCATTGCAAGAAAGATCAATCTAGTAGGCCAAACCAAACTGATAATTTGAAGAGACATGCAAAGATAACCAATCATACATAAAAGAATTCAGGGAAGATTCAAATATTATTCATAGATAGACTTGATCATAAACCCACAATTCATCGGTCTCAACAAACACACCGCAAAAAGAAGATTACATCGAATAGTTCTCCACAAGAGAGGGGGGACATTGTATTGAGATCCAAAAAGAGAGAAGAAGCCATCTACCTACTAACTATGGACCCGTAGGTCTGAGGTAAACTACTCACACTTCATCGGAGGGGCTATGGTGTTGATGTAGAAGCCCTCTGTGATCGATGCCCCCTTTGGCGGAGCTCCGAAACAGGCCCCAAGATGGGATCTCGTGGATACAGAAAGTTGTGGCGGTGGAATTAGGTTTTTGGCTCCATATCTGATCATTTGGGGTACGTGGATATATATAGGAGGAAGGAGTACGTCGGTGGAGCAACAGGGGGCCCACGAGGGTGGAGGGCACGCCTGGGGTAGGCAGGCGCGCCCCCCTACCTCGTCGCCTCCACTCTTGTGCCTTGACGTAGGGTCCAAGTCTCCTGGGTCTTATTCGTTGAGAAAATCAAGTTCCCGAAGGTTTCATTCCGTTTGGACTCCGTTTGATATTCCTTTTCTTTGAAACCCTAAAACAGGCAAAAAAAACAGCAATTCTGGGCTAGGCCTCCGGTTAATAGGTTAGTCCCAAAAATAATATAAAAGTGGATAATAAAACCCGTTAACATCCAAAAATAGATAATATAATAGCATGGAACAATAAAAAATTATAGATACATTGGAGACGTATCAAGCATCCCCAAGCTTAATTCCTGCTCGTCCTCGAGTAGGTAAATGATAAAAACAGAAATTTTGATGCGGAGTGCTACTTGGCATAATTTTAATGTAATTCTTCTTAATTATGGTATGAATATTCAGATCCGAAAGATTCAAGACAAAATTTCATATTGACATAAAAATAATAATACTTCAAGCATACTAACAAAGCAATTATGTCTTCTCAAAATAACATGGCTAAAGAAAGTTATCCCTACAAAATCATATAGTCTGGCTATGCTCTATCTTCACCACACAAAATATTTAAATCATGCACAACCCCGATGACAAGCCAAGCAATTGTTTCATACTTTTGACATTCTCAAAACTTTTTCAATTTTCATGCAATACATGAGCGTGAGCCATGGATATAGCACTATAGGTGGAATAGAATGGTGGTTGTGGATAAGACAAAAAGGGAGAAGATAGTCTCACATCAACTAGGCGTATCAACGGGCTATGGAGATGCCCATCAATAGATATCAATGTGAGTGAGTAGGGATTGCCATCCAATGGATGCACTGGAGCTATAGTATATGAAAGCTCAAAAAGAAACTAAGTGGGTGTGCATCCAACTTCCTTGCTCATGAAGACCTAGGGCAATTTGAGGTAGCCCATCATTGGAATATACAAGCCAAGTTCTATATAATGAAAAATTCCCACTAGTATATGAAAGTGATAACATGAGAGACTCTCTACTATGAAGATCATGGTGCTACTTTGAAGCACAAGTGTGGTAAAAGGATAGTAGCATTGTCCCTTCTCTCTTTTTCTCTCCTTTTTTTATTTGGACCTTTTCTCTTTCTTTTTTTATGGCCTCTTTTCTCTTTTTTTCGTCCGGAGTCTCATCCCGACGTGTGGGGGAATCATAGTCTCCATCATCCTTTCCTCACTAGGACAATGCTCTAATAATGATGATCATCACACTTTTATTTTTCTTACAACTCAACAATTACAACTTGATACTTAGAACCAAATATGACTCTATATGAATGCCTCTGGTGGTGTACCGGGATATGCAATGAATCATGAGTGACATGTATGAAAGAATTATGAACGATGGCTTTGCCACAAATACTATGTCAACTACATGATCATGCTAAGCAATATGACAATGATGGAGTGTGTCATAATAGACGGAACGGTGGGAAGTTGCATGGCAATATATCTCAGAATGGCTATGGAAATGCCATAATAGGTAGGTATGGTGGCTGTTTTGAGGAGGGTATATGGTGGGTGTATGATACCAGCAAAAAGGTGTGCGATATTAAAGAGGCTAGCAAAGGTGGAAGGGTGAGAGTGCGTACAATCCATGGACTCAACATTAGTTATAAAGAACTCATATACTTATTGCAAAAATCTACAAGTTATCAAAGCAAAGTATTACATGCATGCTCCCAGGGGGATAGATTGGTAGGAAAAGACCATCGCTCGTCCCCGACCGCCACTCATAAGGAAGACAATCAATAAATAAATCATGCTCCGGCTTCATCACATAACGGTTCACCATACGTGCATGCTACGGGAATCACAAACTTCAACACAAGTATTTCTCAAATTCACAACTACTCAACTAGCACAACTTTAATATCACCATCTTCATGTCTCAAAACAATTATCAAGTATCAAACTTATCATAGTATTCAACACACTCATAAGAAAGTTTTATTATTAATCTTGTATACCAAGCATATTAGGATTTTAAGCAAACTATCATGCTATTTAAGACTCCCAAAATAATCTAAGTGAAGCATGAGAGATCAATAGTTTCTATAAAACAAATCCACCACCGTGCTCTAAAAGATATAAGTGAAGTACTAGAGCAAAATTATATAACTCAAAAGATATAAGCGAAGCACATAGAGTATTCTAACAAATTCCAAATCATGTATGGCTCTCTCAAAAGGTGTGTACAGCAAGGATGATTGTGGTAAACTAACAAGCAAAGACTCAAATCATACAAGACGCTCCAAGCAAAACACATATCATGTGGCGAATAAAAATATAGCTCCAAGTAAAGTTACCGATAGAAGTAGACAAAAGAGGGGATGCCTTCCGGGGCATCCCCAAGCTTTGGCTTTTAGGTGTTCTTAGATTATCTGGGGGGTGCCATGGGCATCCCCAAGCTTAGGCTCTTGCCACTCCTTGTTTCATAATCCATCAAATCTTTACCCAAAACTTGAAAACTTCACAACACAAAACTTAAAGTAGAAAATCTCGTGAGCTACGTTAGCGAAAGAAAACAAAAGACCACTTCAAGGTACTGTAATGAACTCATTATTTATTTATATTGGTGTAATACCTACTGTATTCCAACTTCTCTATGGTTTATAAACTATTTTACTAGCCATAGATTCATTAAAATAAGCAAACAACACACCAAAAACAGAACAGTCTGTAGTAATTTGTAGCTAGCGCAAGATCTGAAACCCCGAAAATTCTAAAATAAATTTCTGGACGTGAGGAATTTATCTATTAATCATCTTCAAAAAGAATTAACTAAATATCACTTTCCAAATAAAAATGGCAGTAGTTCTCGTGAGCGCTAAAGTTTCTGTTTTTTACAGCAAGTTCAACAAGACTTTCCCCAAGTCTTCCCAACGGTTCTACTTGGCACAAACACTAATTAAACACAAAAAACACAACCAAAAACAGAGGCTACATAAATTATTTATTACTAAACAGGAGCAAAAAGCAAGGAATAAAAATAAAATTGGGTCGCCTCCCAACAAGCGCTATCGTTTAACGCCCCTAGCTAGGCATAACAAACAAGAATAGATCTAGGTATTGCCATCTTTGGTAGGCAATTATTCAATTAGGCATCTACCATCTTTATTTTTATTAATTACCAAACTTTTAGGCACAAGATCTAAAAATTCATTTGTAACAAATGGTTCCTTAATGACAGCAAAAAGATTGGAATGAATACTTATAGATTTGAGATCTACATCCTTACTGGAGGATTCACCCTTATTTTTAGGAACGTACATAAGCTTGCAACTTTAGTGGAAGGACTTGGAGTATTATTTATGGAAGAAAAAGTGGTTCCCAAGTTGGTAATGATATTCTCAAGTTTATCGATCCTAATGGAATCGTGATTTATTTTCTCATTAACTATGGGTTCCTTTTCTTTAATATATTTCAAAGTAACTCCTACTTTAGATCCATATTGAGAGATTCGGCTGTGGATCTTTTTATCCAAATTTTCAATTAATTTTACGGCAGCAACTTATTTTCAATAATTTCGAGCCTTTGCATTACATGCTCCAAAGTTAATATAGTTCCATTAACCAATAGAGGAGGTGAGCCAAATAAATCTAACATAGCATTGTAAGAATCAAAAGTATGGCTACCCAAAAAATTCCCTCCGGTAATAGTATCTAGAACATAACGGTGCCAAGGAGTAATGCCTACATAAAAATTGCGAAGAAGAATGGAAGTAGATTGCTTCCTAGTAGATCTATTTTGAGCATTGTGAATTCTATACCAAGCATTTTTAGATTTTCTCCCTCCCTTTGCTTAAAATTTAGAATTTCATTCTCGTGAGACAATGGAGAAGATAAGGGACTAGCCAAACGACAAGCAAGCAAACTAACACGCAAGCAAACAAAAAGCAAGCGGGCAAAAAAGAGGAAAATAGAGAAAGAGAGGGAGGATAGAGAGAGAGGGCGAATAAAATGGCAATGGTGAAGTGGGGGAGAGGAAAACGAGAGGCAAATGGCAAATAATGTAATGCGGGAGATAAGGGTATGTGATGGGTACTTGGTATGTTGACTTTTGCGTAGACCTCCCCGGCAACGGCGCCAGAAATCCTTCTTGCTACCTCTTGAGCACCGCGTTGGTTTTTCCCGAAGAGGAAGGGATGATGCGGCAAAGTAGCGTAAGTATTTCCCTCAGTTTTTGAGAACCAAGGTATCAATCCAGTAGGAGGCTACGCGCGAGTCCCTCGTACCTGCACAAAACAAATAAATCCGCGCAACCAATGCAAATAGGGGTTGTCAGTCCCTATAAGGACACTTACGAAAGTGAGATCGGATAGATATGATAAAGATAATATTTTTGGTATTTTTGTGATAAAGATGCAAAGTAAAATAAAGTCAAAGTAAATAACTAAGTAGTAGGAGATCAATATGATAAAGATAGACCCGGGGGCCATAGGTTTCACTAGTGGCTTCTCTCGAGAGCATAAGTATTCTACGGTGGGTGAACAAATTACTGTTGAGCAATTGACAGAATTGAGCATAGTTATGAGAATATCTAGGTATGATCATGTATATAGGCATCAAGTCCGAGACAAGTAGACCGACTCGTGCCTGCATCTACTACTATTACTCGACTCATCGACCGCTATCCAGCATGCATCTAGAGTATTAAGTTAAAACAGAGTAATGCCTTAAGCAAGATGACATGATGTAGAGGGATAAACTCATGCAATATGAATAAAACCCCATCTTGTTATCCTCGATGGCAACAATACAATACGTGCCTTGCTGCCCCTACTGTCACTGGGAAAGGACACCACAAGATCGAACCCAAAGATAAGCACTTCTCCCATTGCAAGAAAGATCAATCTAGTAGGCCAAACCAAACTGATAATTCGAAGAGACTTGCAAAGATAACCAATCATACATAAAAGAATTCAGAGAAGATTCAAATATTATTCATAGATAGACTTGATCATAAACCCACAATTCATCGGTCTCAACAAACACACTGCAAAAAGAAGATTACATCGAATAGTTCTCCACAAGAGACGGGGAGAACATTGTATTGAGATCAAAAAAGAGAGAAGAATCCATCTACCTACTAACTATGGACCCATAGGTCTGAGGTAAACTACTCACACTTCATCGGAGGGGCTATGGTGTTGATGTAGAAGCCCTCCGTGATCGATGCCCCCTCCGGCGGAGCTCCGTAACAGGCCCGAAGATGGGATCTCGTGGATACAGAAAGTTACGGCGGTGGAATTAGGTTTTTGGCTCCATATCTGATCATTTGGGGGTACGTGGATATATATATAGGAGGAAGGAGTACGTCGGTGGAGCAACAGGGGGCCCACGAGGGTGGAGGGCGCGCCTGGGGTAGGCAGGTGCGCCCCCCTACCTCATGGCCTCCTCTCTTGTGCCTTGACGTAGGGTCCAAGTCTCCTGGGTCTTATTCATTGAGAAAATCACGTTCCCGAAGGTTTCATTCCGTTTGGACTCCGTTTGATATTCCTTTTCTTCGAAACCCTAAAACAGGCAAAAAACAGCAATTCTAGGCTGGGGCTCCGGTTAATAGGTTAGTCCCAAAAATAATATAAAAGTGGATAATAAAGCCCAATAATTTCCAAATAGTAGATAATATAGCATGGAGCAATCAAAAATTATTGATACGTTGGAGACGTATCAATGACTACCGGTCTAGTTATCGATTGCCTAGGGACAAATACTTTCTTGTGTGACAACAAGCTCTCTACTAAAACTAACTTAGTTGTGTCTTCATCTAAAACAACCCCTAGCTTTTATTTACGTGCTCTTTATTATCTTGCAAACCTAGCCTACAACACCTACAAAGTACTTCTAGTTTCATACTTGTTCTAGGTAAAGTGAACGTTAAGCGTGCATAGAGTTGTATCGGTGATCGATAGAACTTGAGGGAATATTTGTTCTATCTTTAGCTCCTCATTGCGTTCGACACTCTTACTTATCGAAAGAGGCTACAATTGATCCCCTATACTTGTGGGTTATCAATATACCCAATTGGATGTAAGTTATCATCATCGTCATCACCATCGATCCTCTCATCGGGAGGGGGTCAATCTCCATCAACATCTTCACCAGCACCATCTCATCTCAAACCCTAGTTCATCTCTTGTATCCAATCTTTGTCTCAAAACCTCGGATTTGTACCTGTGGGTTGCTAGTAGTGTTGATTACTCCTTGTAGTTGATGCTAGTTGGTTTATTCGGTGGAAGATCATATGTTCACATCCTTTATGCATATTAATATCCCTCTGATTATGAACATGAATATGCTTTGTGACTAGTTATGTTTGTTCCTGAGGACATGGGAGAAGTCCTGCTATAAGTAGTCATGTGAATTTGGTATTCGTTCGATATTTTGATGCGATGTATGTTGTCTCTCCTCTGGTGGTGTCATGTGTGTTGGGGAACGTAGTAATTTCAAAAAAATTCCTACGCACACGCAAGATCATGGTGATGCATAGCAACGAGAGGGGAGAGTGTTGTCTACGTACCCTCGTAGACCGAAGCAGAAGCTTTGACGCAACGTAGAGGAAGTAGTCGTACGTCTTCCCGGTCCGACCGATCCAAGCACCGTTACTCCGGCACCTCCGAGTTCTTGGCACACGTACAGCTCGATGACGCTCCCCGGGCTCCGATCCAGCAAAGCTTCGGGTATGAGTCCCGTCAGCACGACGGCGTGGTGACGATCTTGATGCTCTACCGTCGTAGGGCTTCGCCTAAGCGCTGCTACAATATGACCGAGGTGGAATATGGTGGAAGGGGGCACCGCACACGGCTAAGGAACGATCACGATGATCAACTTGTGTGTTCTAGGGTGCCCCCTGCCCCCGTATATAAAGGAGCAAGGGGGAGGCCGGCCGGCCCTTGGGGCGCGCCAAGGAGAGGGGGGAGTCCTCCTCCTAGTGGGAGTGGGACTCCCCTATCCTAGTCCAACTAGGAATAGAGAGGGGGGAGGAAAGAGAGGGAGAGGGAGAGGGAAAGGGGGGCCGCCCCCCCCCCTCCTAGTCCTATTCGGACTCCCCATGAGGGGGGCACGCCACCTCCTGGGCTGCTGCCCTCTCTCTCCCCTCAAGCCCACTAAGGCCCATTACTTCCTCGGGGGGTTCCGGTAACCCCTCCGGCACTCCGGTTTTATGTGAAATCACCCGGAACAATTCCTGTGTCCGAATATAGTCGTCCAATATATTTATCTTTATGTCTCGACCATTTCGAGACTCCTCGTCATGTCCATGATCACATCCGGGACTCCGAACAACCTTCGGTACATCAAAATACATAAACTCATAATGAAACTGTCATCGTAACTTTAAGCGTGCGGACCCTACGGTTCGAGAACAATGTAGACATGACCGAGACACGTCTCCGGTCAATAACCAATAGCGGGACCTGGATGCCCATATTGGCTCCTACATATTCTACGAAGATCTTTATCGGTCAGACCGCATAGCAGCATACGTTGTTCCTTTTGTCATCGGTATGTTACTTGCTCGAGATTCGATCGTCGGTATCCAATACCTAGTTCAATCTCGTTACCGGCAAGTCTCTTTACTCGTTCCGTAATACAACATCCCGCAACTAACTCATTAGTCGCAATGCTTGCAAGGCTTAAGTGATGTGTATTACCGAGAGGGCCCAAAGATACCTCTCCGACGATCAGAGTGACAAATCCTAATCTCGAAATACGTCAACCCAACATGTACCTTTGGAGACACCTGTAGATCACCTTTATAATCACCCAGTTATGTTGTGACGTTTGGTAGCACACAAAGTGTTCCTCCGGCACATGGGAGTTACATAATCTCATAGTCATAGGAACATGTATAAGTCATGAAGAAAGCAATAGCAACATACTAAACGATCGGGTGCTAAGCTAATGGAATGGGTCATGTCAATCAGATCATTCAACTAATGATGTGACCCCGTTAATCAAATGACAACTCTTTGTCCATGGTTAGGAAACATAACCATCTTTGATTAACGAGCTAGTCAAGCAGAGGCATACTAGTGACACTCTGTTTGTCTATATATTCACACATGTATTATGTTTCCGGTTAATACAATTCTAGCATGAATAATAAACATTTACCATGATATAAGGAAATAAATAATATCTTTATTATTGCCTCTAGGGCATATTTCCTTCAGTCTCCCACTTGCACTAGAGTCAATAAACTAGATTACACAGTAATGATTCTAACACCCATGGAGCCTTGGTGCTGATCATGTTTTGCTCGTGGAAGAGGCTTAGTCAACGGGTCTGCTACATTCAGATCCGTAAGTATCTTGCAAATCTCTATGTCTCCCACCTGGACTAGATCCCGGATGGAATTGAAGCGTCTCTTGATGTGCTTGGTTCTTTTGTGAAATCTGGATTCTTTTGCCAAGGCAATTGCACCAGTATTGTCACAAAAGATTTTCATTGGACCCGATGCACTAGGTATGACACCTAGATCGGATATGAACTCCTTCATCCAGACTCCTTCGTTTGCTGCTTCCGAAGCAGCTATGTACTCTGCTTCACATGTAGATCCCGCCACGACGCTTTGTTTAGAACTGCACCAACTGACAACTCCACCGTTTAATGTAAACACGTATCCGGTTTGCGATTTAGAATCGTCCGGATCAGTGTCAAATCTTGCATCAACGTAACCGTTTACGATGAGCTCTTTGTCACCTCCATATACGAGAAACATATCCTTAGTCCTTTTCAGGTATTTCAGGATGTTCTTGACTGTTGTCCAGTGATCCACTCCTGGATTACTTTGGTACCTCCCTGCTAAACTTATAGCAAGGCACACATCAGGTCTGGTACACAGCATTGCATACATGATAGAGCCTATGGCTGAAGCATAGGGAACATCTTTCATTTTCTCTCTATCTTCTGCAGTGGTCGGGCATTGAGTCTGACTCAACTTCACACCTTGTAACACAGGCAAGAACCCTTTCTTTGCTTGATCCATTTTGAACTTCTTCAAAATCTTGTCAAGGTATGTGCTTTGCGAAAGTCCAATTAAGCGTCTTGATCTATCTCTATAGATCTTTATTCCTAATATGTAAGCAGCTTCACCGAGCTCTTTCATTGAAAAACTCTTATTCAAGTATCCCTTTATGCTATCTAGAAATTCTATATCATTTCCAATCAGTAATATGTCATCCACATATAATATCAGAAATGCTACAGAGCTCCCACTCACTTTCTTGTAAATACAGGCTTCTCCGAAAGTCTGTATAAAACCAAATGCTTTGATCACACTATCAAAGCGTTTATTCCAACTCCGAGAGGCTTGCACCAGTCCATAAATGGATCGCTGGAGCTTGCACACTTTGTTAGCTCCCTTTGGATCGACAAAACCTTTCGGTTGCATCATATACAAGTCTTCTTCCAGAAATCCATTTAGGAATGCAGTTTTGACATCCATCTGCCAAATTTCATAATCATAAAACGCGGCAATTGCTAACATGATTCGGACAGACTTAAGCATTGCTATGGGTGAGAAGGTCTCATCGTAGTCAACCCCTTGAACTTGTCGAAAACCTTTTGCGACAAGTCGAGCTTTGTAGACAGTAATATTACCGTCAGCGCCAGTCTTCTTCTTGAAGATCCATTTATTCTCAATTGCTTGCCGGTCATCGGGCAAGTCAACCAAAGTCCATAATTTGTTCTCATACATGGACCCCATCTCAGATTTCATGGCTTCAAGCCATTTTGCGGAATCTGGGCTCACCATCGCTTCTTCATAGTTCGTAGGTTCATCATGATCTAGTAGCATGATTTCCAGAACAGGATTACCGTACCACTCTGGTGCGGATCTTATTCTGGTTGATCTATGAGGCTCAGTAGTAACTTGATCTGAAATTTCATGATCATTATCATTAAATTCCTCACCAATTGGTGTAGGTGTCGCAGAAACCGATTTCTGTGATGAACTACTTTCCAATAAGGGAGCAGGTACAGTTACCTCATCAAGTTCTACTTTCCTCCCACTCATTTCTTTCGAGAGAAACTCCTTCTCTAGAAAGGATCCATTCTTAGCAACGAATAGCTTGCCTTCGGATCTGAGATAGAAGGTGTACCCAACAGTCTCCTTTGGGTATCCTATGAAGACACATTTCTCCGATTTGGGTTCGAGCTTATCAGGTTGAAGCTTTTTCACATAAGCATCGCAGCCCCAAACTTTAAGAAACAACAACTTTGGTTTCTTGCCAAACCATAGTTCATAAGGCATCGTCTCAACGGATTTTGATGGTGCCCTATTTAACGTGAATGCGGACGTCTCTAAAGCATAACCCCAAAATGATAGCGGTAAATCAGTAAGAGACATCATGGATCATACCATATCTAGTAAAGTACGATTACGACGTTCGGACACACCATTACGCTGTGGTGTTCCGGGTGGCGTGAGTTGCGAAACTATTCCACATTGCTTCAAATGTACACCAAACTCGTAACTCAAATATTCTCCTCCACGATCAGATCGTAGAAACTTTATTTTCTTGTTACGATGATTTTCAACTTCACTCTGAAATTCTTTGAACTTTTCAAATGTTTCAGACTTATGTTTCATTAAGTAGATATACCCATATCTGCTTAAGTCATCTGTGAAGGTGAGAAAATAACGATATCCTCCACGAGCCTCAATATTCATCGGACCACATACATCTGTATGTATGATTTCCAACAAATCTGTTGCTCTCTCCATAGTACCGGAGAACGGTGTTTTAGTCATCTTGCCCATGAGGCACGGTTCGCAAGTACCAAGTGATTCATAATCAAGTGGTTCCAAAAGCCCATCAGTATGGAGTTTCTTCATGCGCTTTATACCGATATGACCTAAACGGCAGTGCCACAAATAAGTTGCACTATCATTATCAACTCTGCATCTTTTGGCTTCAACATTATGAATATGTGTGTTACTACTATCGAGATTCATCAAAAATAGACCACTCTTCAAAGGTGCATGACCATAAAAGATATTACTCATATAAATAGAACAACCATTATTCTCTGATTTAAATGAATAACCGTCTCGCATTAAACAAGATCCAGATATAATGTTCATGCTCAACGCTGGCACCAAATAACAATTATTTAGGTCTAATACTAATCCCGAAGGTAGATGTAGAGGTAGCGTGCCGACCGCGATCACATCGACTTTGGAACCGTTTCCCACGCACATCGTCACCTCGTCCTTTCCCAGTGTCCACTTAATCCATAGTCCATGTTTCGAGTTGCAAATATTAGCAACAGAACCAGTATCAAATACCCAGGTGCTACTGCGAGCTCTAGTAAGGTACACATCAATAACATGTATATCACATATACCTTTGTTCACCTTGCCATCCTTCTTATCCGCCAAATACTTGGGGAAGTTCCACTTCCAGTGACCAGTCTGCTTGCAGTAGAAGCACTCAGTTTCAGGCTTAGGTCCAGACTTGGGTTTCTTCTCTTGAGCAGCAACTTGCTTGCTGTTCTTCTTGAAGTTCCCCATCTTCTTCCCTTTGCCCTTTTTCTTGAAACTAGTGGTCTTGTTGACCATCAACACTTGATGCTCCTTTTTGATTTCTACCTCCGCAGCTTTCAGCATTGCAAAGAGCTCGGGAATAGTCTTATTCATCCCTTGCATATTATAGTTCATCACGCAGCTCTTGTAGCTTGGTGGCAGTGATTGGAGAATTCTGTCAATGACGCAATCATCTGGAAGATTAACTCCCATCTGAATCAAGTGATTATTATACTCAGACATTTTGAGTATATGCTCACTGACAGAACTGTTCTCCTCCATCTTGCAGCTATAGAACTTATTGGAGACTTCGTATCTCTCAATCCGGGCATTTGCTTGAAATATTAACTTCAACTCCTGGAACATCTCATATGCTCCATGACGTTCAAAACATCGTTGATGTCCCGATTCTAAGCCGTAAAGCATGGCACACTGAACTATCGAGTAGTCATCAGCTTTGCTTTGCCAGACGTTCATAACATCTGGTGTTGCTCCAGCAGCAGGCCTGGCACCCAGCGGTGCTTCCAGGACGTAATTCTTCTGGGCAGCAATGAGGATAATCCTCAGGTTACGGACCCAGTCCGTGTAATTGCTACCATCATCTTTCAACTTTGCTTTCTCAAGGAACGCATTAAAATTCAACGGAACAACAACACGGGCCATCTATCTACAATCAAACATACATAAGCAAGATACTATCAGGTACTAAGTTCATGATAAATTTAAGTTCAATTAATCATATTACTTAAGAACTCCCACTTAGATAGACATCTCTCTAATCCTCCAAGTGATTACGTGATCCAAATCAACTAAACCATAACCGATCATCACGTGAAATGGATTAGTTTTCAATGGTGAACATCATTATGTTGATCATATCTACTATATGATTCACGCTCGACCTTTCGATCTCCGTGTTCCGAGGCCATATCTGCATATGCTAGGCTCATCAAGTTTAACCTGAGTATTCTGCGTGTGCAAAACTGGCTTGCACCCGTTGTAGATGGACGTAGAGCTTATCACACCCGATCATCACGTGGTGTCTGGGCACGACGAACTTTGGCAACGGTGCATACTCAGGGAGAACACTTCGTGATAATTTAGTGAGAGATCATCTTATAATGCTACCGTCAATCAAAGCAAGATAAGATGCATAAAAGATAAACATCACATGCAATCAATATAAGTGATATGATATGGCCATCATCATCTTGTGCTTGTGATCTCCATCTCTGAAGCACCGTCATGATCACCATCGTCACCGGCGCGACACCTTGATCTCCATCGTAGCATCGTTGTCGTCTCGCCAATCTTATGCTTCTACGACTATCGCTACCGCTTAGTGATAAAGTAAAGCATTACAGGGCGATTGCATTGCATACAATAAAGCGACAACCATATGGCTCCTGCCAGTTGCCGATAACTCAGTTACAAAACATGATCATCTCATATAATAAAATTTAGCATCATGTCTTGACCATATCACATCACAACATGCCCTGCAAAAACAAGTTAGACGTCCTCTACTTTGTTTGTTGCAAGTTTTACATGGCTGCTACGGGCTTAAGCAAGAACCAATCTTACCTACGCATCAAAACCACAACGATAGTTTGTCAAGTTGATGCCGTTTTAACCTTCGCAAGGACCGGGCGTAGCCACACTCGGTTCAACTAAAGTTGGAGAAACTGACACCCGCCAGCCACCTGTGTGCAAAGCACGGCGGTAGAACCAGTCTCGCGTAAGCGTACATGTAATGTCGGTCCGAGCCGCTTAATCCAACAATAACGCCGAACCAAAGTGTAACATGCTGGTAGGCAGTATGACTTATATGGCCCACAACTCACTTGTGTTCTACTCATGCATATAACATCAAACCATAAAAACTAGGCTCGGATACAATGTTGGGGAACGTAGTAATTTCAAAAAAATTCCTACGCACACGCAAGATCATGGTGATGCACAGCAACGAGAGGGGAGAGTGTTGTCTACGTACCCTCGTAGACCGATGCGGAAGCGTTGACGCAACGTAGAGGAAGTAGTCGTACGTCTTCCCGGTCCGACCGATCCAAGCACCGTTACTCCGGCACCTCCGAGTTCTTGGCACACGTACAGCTCGATGACGCTCCCCGGGCTCCGATCCAGCAAAGCTTCGGGGATGAGTTCCGTCAGCACGACGGCGTGGTGACGATCTTGATGTTCTACCGTCACAGGGCTTCGCCTAAGCGCTGCTACAATATGACCGAGGTGGAATATGGTGGAAGGGGGCACCGCACACGGCTAAGGAACGATCACGATGATCAACTTGTGTGTTCTAGGGTGCCCCCCTGCCCCCGTATATAAAGGAGCAAGGGGGAGGCCGGTCGGCCCTTGGGGCTCTCCAAGGAGAGGGGGGGAGTCCTCCTCCTAGTGGGAGTAGGACTCCCCTATCCTAGTCCAACTAGGAATAGAGAGGGGGATGGAAAGAGAGGGAGAGGGAGAGGGAAATGGGGGCCGCCCCCCTCCTAGTCCTATTCGGACTCCCCATGAGGGGGGCGTGCCACCTCCTGGGCTGCTGCCCTCTCTCTCCCCTCAGGCCCACTAAGGCCCATTACTTCCCCGGGGGGTTCCGGAAACCCCTCCGGCACTCCGGTTTTATCAGAAATCACCCAGAACAATTCCGGTGTCCGAATATAGTCGTCCAATATATCGATCTTTATGTATCGACCATTTTGAGACTCCTCGTCATGTCCATGATCACATCCGGGACTCCGAACAACCTTCGGTACATCAAAATACATAAACTCATAATGAAACTGTCATCGTAACTTTAAGCATGCGGACCCTACGGTTCGAGAACAATGTAGACATGACCGAGACACGTCTCCGGTCAATAACCAATAGCGGGACCTGGATGCCCATATTGGCTCCTACATATTCTACGAAGATCTTTATCGGTCAGACCGCATAACAGCATACGTTGTTCCTTTTGTCACCGGTATGTTACTTGCCCGAGATTCGATCGTCGATATCCAATACCTAGTTCAATCTCGTTACCGGCAAGTCTCTTTACTCCTTCCGTAATACAACATCCCGCAACTAACTCATTAGTCGCAATGCTTGCAAGGCTTAAGTGATGTGTATTACCGAGAGGGCCCAGAGATACCTCTCCGACGATCGGAGTGACAAATCCTAATCTCGAAATACGTCAACCCAACATGTACCTTTGGAGACACCTGTACAGCACCTTTATAATCACCCAGTTACGTTGTGACGTTTGGTAGCACACAAAGTGTTCCTCCGACACACGGGAGTTACATAATCTCATAGTCATAGGAACATGTATAAGTCATGAAGAACGCAATAGCAACATACTAAACGATCGAGTGCTAAGCTAATGGAATGGATCATGCCAATCAGATCATTCAACTAATGATGTGACCCCGTTAATAAATGACAACTCTTTGTCCATGGTTAGGAAACATAACCATCTTTGATTAATGAGCTAGTCAAGTAGAGGCATACTAGTGACACTCTGTTTGTCTATATATTCACACATATATTATATTTCTGGTTAATACAATTCTACCATGAATAATAAACATTTACCATGATATAAGGAAATAAATAATATCTTTATTATTGCCTCTAGGGCATATTTCCTTCAATGTGAACATTGACTACATGACACTTCACCATTGTTTGGGCCTAGGAGAAGGCATTGGGAAGTAGTAAGTAGATGATGGGTTGCTAGAGTGACAGAAGCTTAAACCCCAGTTTATGAGTTGCTTCATAAGGGGCTGATTTAGATCCATATGTTTCATGCTATGGTTAGGTTTACCTTAATACTTCTTTTGTAGTTGCGGATGCTTGCAAGATGGGTTAATCATAGTACCCAAGCACCGGTCCACCCACATATCAAATTATCAAAGTATAGAACGCGAATCATATGAACGTGATGAAAACTAGCTTGACGATAATTCACATGTGTCCTCGGGAGCGCTTTCCTTTATAAAAGAGTTTGTCCAGGCTTGTCCTTTTCTACAAAAACGATTAGGACATCTTGCTGCACCTTATTTACTTTTATTACTTGTTACCCGTTACAAATTACCTTATCACAAAACTATCTATTACCGATAATTTTAGTGCTTGCAGAGAATACCTTACTAAAAACTGCTTATCATTTCCTTCTGCTCCTCGTTGGGTTCGACACTCTTACTTATCGAAAGAACTACGATAGATACCCTATACTTGGTCATCAGATAACAACTGGCGAGAGCGGCACAGCAGCTGTCCGTTCCGCAGCGGTGGCCTTAGTGAAGGAAATATGCCCTAGAGGCGATAATAAAGTTGTTATTTATATTTCCTTATATCATGATAAATGTTTATTATTCATGCTATAATTGTATTAACCGGAAACTTTATACATGTGTGAATACATAGACAAACAGAGTGTCCCTAGTATGCCTCTACTTGACTACTCGTTAATCAAAGATGGTTAAGTTTCGTAGCCATAGACATGTGTTGTCATTTGATGAACGAGATCACATCATTAGAGAATGATGTGATGGACAAGACCCATCCGTTAGCTTAGCACTATGATCATTTAGTTTGTTGCTACTGCTTTCTTCATAACTTATACATGTTCCTATGACTATGAGATCATGCAACTCCCGAACATCGGAGGAACACTTAGTGTGCTATCAAACGTCACAACGTAACTGGGTAATTATAAAGATGCTCTACAGGTGTCTCTGATGGTGTCTGTTGAGTTTGCATAGATCGAGCTTAGGATTTGTCACTCCGATTGTCGGAGAAGTATCTCTGGGCCCTCTCGGTAATGCACATCACTATAAGCCTTGCAAGCAATGTGACTAAAGAGTTAGTTACGGGATGATGCATTACGGAACGAGTAAAGAAACTTGCCAGTAACGAGATTGAACTAGGTATGATGATACCGACGATCAAATCTCGGGCAAGTAGCATACCGATGACAAAGGGAACAACGTATGTTGTTATGCGGTTTGACCGATAAAGATCTTCGTAGAATATATGGGAGCCAATATGAGCATCCAAGTTCCACTATTGGTTATTGACCGGAGATGAGTCTCGGTCATGTCTACATAGTTCTCGAACCCGTAGGGTCCACACGCTTAACGTTCAATGACGATCGGTATTATGAGTTTGTGTGTTTTGATATACCGAAGATAGTTCGGAGTCCCAGATATGATCACGGACATGACGAGGAGTCTCGAAATGGTCGAGACATAAATATTGATATATTGGACGATGTTATTCGGACACCGGATGAGTTTCGGGGTTCACCGGATAAATATTGGAGTGCCGGGGGGTTATCAGAACCCTCGGGGGAACTAATGGGCCTATATGGGCCTTAGTGGGAAGAGAGGAAGGGCCAGGAGGGGCTGCCCCCTGGGTCCGAATTGGACTAGGGGAAGGGGGGCGGCGCACCCCCTTTCCTTAACTTCGCCCTCTTCCTTCCTTCCCCCTCTCTTCCTTGTTGGAAACCTACTAGGAATAGGATTCCTATTCCTAGTAGGAATCCTACTTGGGGCGCGCCCCTATAGGGTCGGCCGGCCTCCCCCTTGCTCCTTTATATACGGGGGTAGGGGCACCCTAGAACACACAAGTTGACAGTTGTCTTAGCCGTGTGCGGTGCCCCCTCCACAGATTTCCACCTCGGTCATATCGTTGTAGTGCTTAGGTGAAGCCATCCGTCGGTAACTTCATCATCACCGTCATCACGCCGTCATGCTGACGAAACTCTCCCACGGCCTCAACTGGATCAAGAGTACGAGGGACGTCACCGAGCTGAACGTGTGCAGATCGCGGAGGTGTCGTGCGTTCGGTACTTGATCGGTTGGATCGCGAAGACGTTCGACAACATCAACCACATTACTTAACGCTTCCGCTTTCAGTCTACGAGGGTACGTGGACACACTCTCCCCTCTCGTTGCTATGCCTCTCCTAGATAGATCTTGCATGATCATAGGAAAATTTTTGAAATACTGTGTTCCCCAATACTTAGCCTTGATGGTGGCCGCCCACGCCCAGCTCCTGGCGGTCACCACACAAATCAAACGAAGCTTCTCCGACAATGGTCAGCAACCCACGGCCGAAGAGCTGGAAATCGCCGAGAGCGTTCGAGCAACCGTCCGTTCCTTCGCCGCATACCTTGCAACGACGGAGTCCGTCCAAACCCAGATCGCGTCCGCCCACGCCCAGCTCGTGGCGGCCTTTTCCAAAGAGATGGCGGACGTGGATGGTGAGACGCTTGACGATTATGGTGCGATGGATGCCATGGAGCCCGTTCCCCAGGATACTGTCGGGCGCGAGTTGGACATGGAGGCGGCGGCGGAGATCGACGAGCACCAGCCGTAGTAGTACTCTCTGTTTTGTTTAATTAAGAGCGCTGGTCTTTAATTTGTTAGAGTAATGTTTAGGTCAGCTAGCTCTGTTTAATTGTTGAACTTGCTCGATTAAGAAGTGTGGGTGTGCTGTAATCTCCTTTGTGTACCCAAATTATGCAATGACACGGATGACCACTGTAACCATGGAAATACGAACCAAAATTTTTGACGTTCAAACTCATCACACACGGGTTAAGCTATCTGAATCGTTTGTGATGTTCACATATCGTACACAGCTCTGAATAAGGGACCATGTCTGATGACCCTTTGCGCGCCAGTTTTTTCGCTGAAGCGATTCCAAATTTTCGGCTTTCGCGGAAATATCTACCTCCCTGCCCCCTCCCCCTTACCAAAAGCCACATTTCCCCTGTTTCCGCCTTCCTTTCCAAGTTTAAACCTTCACTCCTTGCTTGCAGCACCGCCTCCTTGTCGGCGACCCTCCTTCACGCTGCTCGGCCTCGCCTATCCAGGCAGGTAATCCACACCCGACCCCCATCCTCCTCCTCCTTCCACATCCCACATGCCCCGATCGCCGGTGCAAGCGCGACACCTTCCACCCAAATCACCGACCCTCCAACAAATAAGCGCCACCCTAAGCCATGGTGCACGCAATATAGCTAGGATCTCAAGGACCATTTGGCAGCGGAGAAGCAAATCGCGGTCGCACGCACGGATGAGGTCGCGATGGCTGTCATTCGTGTCGACCCCAAATCTTGGAGGAGCACCTCGCCGTCGAGGCCACCGTTGACGCCTCGTGCGCCCATGCTGCGACACTGTTGGCTACTTTAAAGGACAGTTCGTGGCATTTTCTCGAGGCCACCGTCGGTGCCTTCGACAAAGACTATGAGGTGTTTTCTCAGCGTGCATGTGCTTACCTCATCTCGAGAGCCAGTAGGTTGGTGCCCAGCGTGGCTCAAGCAACTCACCACTACAACGAGGGCACCCACGATGCGGAGGCCTTGCCCTCTTCCATGTCCAAGGAGCCAATCGTCATCGATATGTCCGACAATGAGAAGTAGCTTGTCTTATTAGCTCACTATAAGGACCCATGTTTAGTTTGCTAGCTACTGTCTTTCCTTAACAAATTCTAGTGAATTGTGCTACCTACTTTTACCATGCAATCTTCTGCTATAGTGTATATGTTATATATGTCATGCAATGTGGTGTTCAGTTAACTGCTTGGTTCAATTCTGCAAATGTGATGTTCAATTCTTCAGGGTGCAATATTTCCAAGTTGTTAAGCATGCTTGGTTTGGTTAACTATCTGATCTTCTATTACGAGTATGTTATATTGTGCAATGTGGTTCTCAGTTAACGTTTGGTTCATTTGTTGTTGTGTTTAGTTAACTGCTTGGTTCAATTCTGCAATGCGATGTTCAATTGTTGTGGTTGCATTCTGTTATTGTATACCACATGAGGAATAAATCGAATTTGGCTGTACTAGATACATGAGAAACAAATACAATTGCTATATTTCCAAGTTGTTAAGCATGCTTGGTTTGGTTAACTGTCTGATCTTCTATTAGGAGTATGTTATATTGTGCAATGTGGTGCTCAGTTAACGTTTGGTTCATTTGTTGTGGTGCTTAGTTAACTGCTTGGTTCAATTCTGCAATGCGATGTTCAATTTTTGTGACTGCATTCTGTTATTGTATACCATGTGAGGAATCAATCGAATTTGGCTGCACTTAATACATGAGAAACATATACAAGTGCTATATTTCCTAGTTCTTAATCATGCTTGGTTTGGATAAATGGGTTTTATATGTGGCTTGAATTAATCTGATGAATCTACAATGTGCTTATTTTTCATTAACATATTTTACTGATAGCATGTGAACCCTTACTTAACCTGATGACTAACTATCTTATACGTGTTGAAGGGAAACAATGAGAAGCATTGAGGTTTACAATCCAGGTTAGCACATGCATGGTCCGTTGTCTAATAGCACATTATTGTGCAATTGCAGGAACCATTCTAATATTTAGGTTTTTAACAATTTGGTCTTGCACATGTAGGTCCTGCTGTCAGAGGTTTTGACCCACTGTTCGACCCTTTTTGCATATGGGCAAATGAGTTGTCCATGAATATCTATCAAATCAAGAAACTCAGAAAGATTGTTAGGATAAAGAAATTAGCGACAAAAACAACAAGATCTTTGTCTGCACAATGAAAAAGATATCAGTTCACTACAAGATGGTACTAACTATTATATCTTGCCTTTTTTATTCCTTTGCCCCATTTCCAATATAGAGAAGATACTTATGCACATTCTTGTTTCCAGGCCTTTCCAAAGTAGTTCACTGATGATTACCTCTCAAACCACCTCTATGGTCAAGAGGCGAGGAAGGTTTTCATACAACACCCATGGTTCAATATTGAAGTATTCCTGAAGAGGACGAAGGACGGACTGTCAATCATCCACTAGCACTAGCCTAAAGTTGCAAAGACCTTCAACATGAATGAAGGCTCAATATTCGCCTTCCGCTTCAGCAGTTTTCCAGATGAGATGCATCTGTCTATATACCATCTATGATGCTAATTTCGAAAGGTTCTATATGTTGCATGTGAAACTTTGTGCTGGTGTAGTTGTGTAATGGGGTAGCTGAGTGCTGAAGCTATATCATGTTGTACTCTGATGTATTTCAATTATGAAATTATGCTTCTGAAATATAATTATGTGCTTAATATGAATGTCAATTAGATTAATAAATGGATTATTAATAATAGGGCAATTAGCCTGCTAATTGGGCTTTGCTATTGCAAACGGTTGTTGAAAAAATACTGTGGGCGATGACCTCAGGAAACGCACACAGTTTTTAGGAATAAACCGTGTTGGATCAATGAACAATCACACATGACTTTCTCTTGAAAACTGTCTGTGTTAGGCCACCTTGCGCAAACATTTACCACATAAAAACTGTGTGTGATGGTAGCCTTTGCCACACAGTTTCTTCTACGAACCTTGTGTGATACATTCAATAACACAAACGATTGAACGGGAAAAATTGTGTGTGATGTACCTATGAACGGAAACGTTTTCCTTGGAGCGACTATGTGAAATGTACATACGAATGGAAACGTTTAGCGGGGACTGACTGTGTGGGATGTACTTGCGACCGGAAACAGTTTCGCCGTATAATTGTATTTTTGAGCTTTATTGTACGTATTTCCGTATTTGAGCGCTCGGCGATCGCACACGACCTCATTTTGCCAAGCGTGTGTGCCAGGGGGGGCATATCCCCGACGGTTTCTGGGTCGTGTGGGAAGGACCCCCTATCGCCCACACTCACTAGGCGACGGTTCCAAATGTCATCACGGAAGGGGTTAAAAACCGTTTATATAGGACCGACACGTACCAGTATATGATAAATGATGATTTTAATCATTCCAGGGTTCCTTGATTGCCTACCATGTATTTACAGCGGGGGTGACAGCCATTTAAAGGAATGTCGGCAACATGTGGGAATTGTATCATATATGAACATTGATTAATTTTTTTATCATGGTTAATGTGATTGTTGGCATTTCTTTGTGTGCAATCAGTCTTTGTGAGGACTCGGGAGATTGTCATGGTTAGATATTGCTGGAAACCTTGATTAATTTGTAATGCTGAAGGTGAAATTGGACTCACTCGCAATGTTATTGCTTGACGAACCATGAGAACATAACACAAAGCTGTTTGCGCTGTAGGTGAACCAGGCAACAGATACTAGAACATACATTGATGAGCTTGATGGAAACTAATTACTAGCTATTACATGGAGGACCATGCTGAAATGAAACATTACTGGGCAGTGATTGCCGTTCGACGATCTGGAAATGGGTCACAGCAAAATGAGTAAGCCAACGAGGATGATTGCTTGGGTTTGAGTTTCAGTGGTTGTAGACGAAGAGCACGGCGAGGACGACCAGATTGGTAAGGCACATGATGAATATGTTCTTCAGCCAAGCTTGGTTGTCCTCAAGAAGTGAGATGTGGTGGTGGTAGACCGTGGAGTACAAGATCAGGTGTCGGTGCACAGACCATGGAGTGCAAGAGGTGGTGGTAGACCGTGGACTGAATATACCTGTCTTCCCACTTACAGAGCATGCATCCTCCTACATGCAACGAATTTTGTTAGCTGGGATGAGTGCACGGGATGGATTGAAAAATCGATGATGAACTTACACCATGACATGCAGCCATCCATAAGCACCGGCCTCACTCGTGGCTTTCACACTGATGGAGGTGGTGTGGTGTGGCGCTGCGCTGGGACATGTATGAACACATGCTTGTGAACTCTTGACAGACTCTGAGGAATGAAGAGTGAGCATGAACAAGAATGGTTGGGCAGCAGAAACAAGCAAGCTGGAGGTTTAAAACGAGTGAGGGTAGCGTGGTGTAGATAGCCACTGGGACTGACATGTACTCAATACACGTCTCGATTCAATGCATGACGATGCCTTGTGGGCCATCTGCTGGCGAGGTCAGAGATAATAAGCAAGCTATACAACTTGTATAGAGTAAATTGCATAAAACCATCACTTTGAGGGCTAGGTTTGCGAAAAACACTAGGATACATTTTCGCTGCAGAAAACACCACGTCTCGCGTAATGGTCTTGCAAAAACCACTGTTCGGCGGATGTGGCTCGTTTAAGTGCATTTATGATAGATGGGTCTCACTTTTCGCTGATGTGGCAAAACATTTTACCAAAAAAATGCTAGATGGGTAAAAAAGCGAAAACCCCCTCAACAATTTTCCCCTGTGCTACCCAGGGCCTTCCCTGTCCGGCGACCACAGTCAGCCACGACGCCCGCCCTTGCCTGGCCGGCTGTGCGCGCCCCTACCGGCCTGCCGCGCACGCCCCTGCCCGACCAGCCGCGTGCGCCCCTGCGCTCACCTCCTGCCAGTCGCCCACGCTCCTGGCCGGCTGCGCTCACCTCCTTGCCCCTCCGTGCTCACCTCCTTGCCCCACTGCGCCCGCCTCTGCCCGGCCGTGTGCCCACCTCTGCTAGTCCGTGCCCGCCGCCCTGCTCCGCCCACGCCCGCTGCTCTACAAGCCGCGTCACCGCCGCACTGCTCCACCCATGCCATCCCACACTGCTTCCCCCATCTCCCTAGATAAATCTCGAGCTCGGGAGGACTGCGGCCATGGCGGGAATACGCGGGAGGGTGATGGAGCTCCACCCGCCCGACTTCCTCCCTACTCGCGCCCGTGTGCGGTGGCCGTTGCGCTCGCTCCCGTGCACCTTCTGTTGCTCAAGTGTACACGTGTGTACCTCCCTGCTCGCGCTTGTGTTCGGCCGCTGCCACCGCTGCTCGCACATGTGCACCTGTGCGGCACAGGATGGTCGGCAAGGAGGTTAAAGGGCTAGGTGGGTGGCTGCAGGCCCTCACCGGCAGGGGAAAGAGAGCGGAGGGAGGAAGGAGAAGGGAAGAAGGGGAGGGAGCTGATTGCTTTTTTCTATTTGATTTAGGGGTGTTTGTGCAAAATATATGGACTAGTTTCTAAATTTAGACTAGAATTGATCTAGCATGAAATGTTACGCCACGTAGGTAAAAAAAGGGGCCCATCTGTCATAATCTCACTTAACTGAGCCAGATCCGCCGATCAGTGGTTTTTGCAAGACCATTACGCGAGATGTGGTGTTTTCTGCAGCGAAAATGTATCCTAGTGTTTTTCGCAAACCTAGCCCTCAAAGTGGTGGTTTTATGCAATTTACTCACTTGTATACAATCAATGGAATTCATTATACAGGCTTGATGTATTGCGTGAAGATTGAAAAAGTTTGAGAACATTAAAAGTATGAAACAATTTCTTGGCTTGTCATCGGGTTGTGCATGATTAAATACTTTGTGTGATGAAGATAGAGCATAGCCAGACTATATGATTTTGTAGGGATAACTTTCTTTGGCCATGTTATTTTGAAAAGACATGATTGCTTTATTAGTATGCTTGAAGTATTATTGTCTTAATGTCAAATGATAGACTATTGCTTTGAATCACTCGTGTATTAATATTCATGCCATGATTAGATTACATGATCAAGATTATGCTAGGTAGCATTCCGCATCAAAAATTATCTTTTTTATCATTTACCTACTCGAGGACGAGCAGGAATTAAGCTTGGGGATGCTGCTACATCTCCGTCATATCTATAATTTTTGATTGTTCCATGCCAATAGTATACAACTTTCTTATACTTTTGGCAAATTTTTATACAATTTTTGGGACAAACATATTGATCAAGTGCCCAGTTCCAGTTCCTATTTGCTGCAGGTTTTTTGTTTCGTAGAAAATCCATATCAAACAGAGGCCAAACGGGATAAAAACTGACCGAGATTTTTTTGGAATATATGTGAATTTTGGCAAGTGAAATCAATGCAAGACGATGCTCGAGGGGCCCACGAGGCAGGGCAGGCGCCCCCTTGACCCTCGTGGACACCCCGTAAGGTGGTTGGTGCCCTTCTTTCGCCGCAAGAAAGCTAATATCCGGATAAAAATCGTGTCCAAAATTCAGCCCAATCAGAGTTACGGATCTCCAGGAATATAAGAAACAATCTTGAACACAGAAACAGAGAGACAGATCCAATCTCGAAGGGGCTCTCACCCCTCCCATGCCATGGATGCCATGGACCAGAGGGGAAACCCTTCTCCCATCTAGCGAGAAGGTCAAGGAAGAAGAAGAAGAAGAAGAAGAAGAAGGGGGCTCTCTCCCCCTCTCTCCCAGTGGCGCCAGAACGCCGCCGGGGCCATCATCATCACCGCAATCTACACCAACAACTTCACCGCCATCATCACCAACTCTTCCCCCCTCTATGCAGCGGTGTAACCCCTCTTTTACCCACTGTATTCTCTACTTAAACATGGTTCTCAATGCTATATATTATTTCCCAATGATGTATGGCTATCCTATGATGTTTGAGTAGATCCATTTTGTCCTATAGGTTAATTGATGATCGTGATTGGTTTGAGTTGCATGTTTTATTATTGGTGTTGTCCTATGGTGCTCTCCGTGTCACGCAAGCGTGAGGGATCCCCGCTATAGGGTTTGCAATATGTTCATGATTTGCTTATGGTGGGTGGCGTGAGTGATAGAAACACAGACCCGAGTAAGTAGGTTGTTTGCGTATGGGAATAAAGAGGACTTGATGCCTTATAATGCTATGGTTGGGTTTTACCTTAATGGTCTTTAGTAGTTGCGGATGCTTGCTAGAGTTCCAATCATAAGTGCATACACTAGTAGAAAAAGGGTCAAATGTGAAGCACATTAGTGTCGGTTTGAATTTGAGCCGGCACTAATGTGTCCATTAGTGCCGGTTCCAATGGCTAGCCGGACCGCTCTCATTAGTACCGGTTCGTGGAGAACCTTTAGCACCGGTTCGTGCCATGAACCGGTACTTAAGAGAGTGGTGGAAGGATGTTGTCAGTATGGGGCCCCTCCAGCACCTTTAGTACCGGTTAGTGTCACGAACTTGTACTGAAGGTCGTCCTACATAAACCTTCATCCACCCGAGCTCTCTCTATTCTTCCCCTTTCCCCTCTCCTCTTTGTTCTTCCCCTCTTCCTCTCGATCTCATCACACATTTTTCCCAAAAAATTTCAAGATTTGAAGGCCCCCATCCATTCAAATGATCACAAAGGTTAGCAACTTTGTCCTTTCATCTCTCATTGCTAGATTAGCTCTTGCAATGCTTTATATAGTGATTAATTTGTGAGTTTAGTAATGTGGGAGAAATTATATGTGATAGTATTTGATTTATATGCAATTTTAGGTCAAAAATAACACTTAGTTTGCATATGTAGGTGTGGTTTACTTAGTGCCTTCTAAATCTCCGTCGTAACCGTCGTCGATCGCCCGCACCGTCCCGTCGCCGGCACCACCTTGTGGTGAGCCTCTTGTTCCTGAATGTTTTATATAAAAAATTGATGTTTGTGTGATTTGGATATATAGTTACTCGTATAATTATCTTACCCGTACGTTGTTTGTTATACATAGTGCCATGGTTTTGATATCCGTCCCCGTCGACCCTCGTCCTTGTTATGATTCGGATGTGGTATATTCTCTTTTAAAACTATTTGTTGCATTTCGTGTTTATGAAAAATTATGCCCATCAAGTTGACATAGATATTTGTATGTAGGAGGTATGTGAACCAGAAATTCCAACCGACCCTATTGTCGAGAGATTAAATTTAGTTGAAAGGGAAAACGAGGATTTGAAAGAAAAATTGAAAAGAATTGAGGGGGAGAAGATGGAATTGGAGTTCCATGCTGCCGATATCGTCAATGATCACAAGATCAAGATGGAGAAAATGCGCTTGAAGATTAGAAAGATTAGAAAATATGCCATTCATAGTGAAGCTTGGTATCATTATGTTGTTGGATCAATTGTTACCTTTGTTGCAATCTTGATCGCATTTGTTGTTGCATTTAAATGCTTTAGCTAGAGAATTATTTGTTTGTTGCATTTAAGTGTTGTATGAACTTTATATATGTATGAAATTTATGTATGGACTTGTATTAATTTGGTCTTTTTGGTGTTGTGTAATGAAGATGAGCCAACAATGGATGTACGATGACCGATGCTCTCCCGAGTTCATTAATGCCGTGCAAACTTTTCTGCTTGCGGCTGAGGCAAACAAGAGGGCGGATGGCTTTATGCCTTGTCCATGTGGTGGCTGTAAGAATGATCATAATTACTCTAAGTCAAGAACCATTCACATCCACCTGTTTGAGTCCGGTTTCATGCCCCACTATAATGCTTGTACCAAGCACGGAGAAAGAGGGGTTATGATGGAAGACAATGAAGAAGAAGAGAACAACGATAGCTATCATGGCCATGGGTTCACTGAATACGATGATACAACAATGGGGGGAGAAGCTGAGCCGGCAATGCGGGAAGAAGCTGAAGAAGAGGCATCGGATGAGCCCGCTGATGATCTAGGTCGGGCCATTGCCGATGCAAAGAGAAATTGCGCAAGTGATTTCGAGAAGAAGAAGTTGCAGCGCATGTTAGAGGATCACAAGAAATTATTGCACCCGAATTGTGAAGCTGACAAGAAAAAGTTGGACACCACACTAGAATTTATGCAATGGAAGGCGGAGAATGGTGTATCTGACAAGGGATTTGGAAAGTTGCTGGTAATGATAAAGAATATGCTTCCAAAGGACAATGAATTGCCCTAGAGTATGTACGAAGCAAAGAAGGATGTCTGCCCTCTAGGGTTAGAGGTGCAGAAGATACATGCATGCCCTAATGACTGCATCCTCTACCACGGTGATCAGTACGAGGATTTGAACGCTTGCCCGGTATACGGTGCATTAGCTATAAGATCAGCCGCGATGACCCTGGTAATGTCAAGGGCGAGCGCCCCAGGAAGAAGATTCCTGCCAAGGTGATGTGGTATGCTCCTATAATACCACGGTTGAAATGTTTGTTCCAAAACAAAGAGCATGCCAAGGCGATGTGATGGCACAGAGAAGACCGTAAGAAATACGGAAAGTTGAGAGTACCCGCTGACGGGTCGCTGTAATGCCCCGAGACCGATGTGCCAGGTGTCGTGCAGTTATTCGCTGTTGTTTCCTTGTCATTGCTTGCGTGTCATGCATTTCATATCATGTCATCATGCGCATTTCATTTGCATACGTGTTCGTCTGATGCATCTGAGCATTTTCCCCGTTGTCCGTTTTGCAATCCGGCGTTCCGCTCTCCTCCGGTGGTCATTTCTACCTTTCTTCTTGTGTGGGGATTAAACATTTCCGGATTGGACCGAGACTTGCCAAGCGGCCTTGGTTTACTACCGGTAGACCGCCTGTCAAGTTTCGTACCATTTGGACTTCGTTTGATACTCCAACGGTTAACCGAGGGACCGAAAAGCCTCGTGTGTGTTGCAGCCCAACACCCCTCCAATTTGGCCCAAAACCCACCTAACTCTGCTCCATCATCTAGATCGTTCGATCACGACCGCGTGGCCGCAAACCGCACCTCATTTGGACTCTCCTAGCTCCCTCTACCTATAAAAGAGCACCCCTCCCCAAAATTTTGGATCAATTCGCGGATGAAACCCTAGTCTTCTTCCTCCACCGCGCATCCGGACGCGTCCGCGCCGCGCCGGACATGTCCGCTCACTCCCGCCACCTCACTTCGTCCAATCAGGGGAGGCCACGTCATCCCCGCCGCCGCTCCAGGCCAATCGGGTGCCGCCACCTCACCCGGCCAGCTCTCTCTCACCACCGCGGCCCGCGGGGCCCGAGGCCGGCCCGCGCGGGTCCATCTCCCCGCGCCGCCGCCCGGGAGGCGCCGCCTTCGTCCTCCCCGACGCCGTCCGCCGCCCGCCGCCTGTCTCCACCGCGCTTCGACCCCGCCGGACTTCTCCCGTGCCGCCACCTACCAAGCTCCCCGCCGGCCCCGTGTTGCCGCGTCGTCGCCGGATCCGGGCCTTCCCTCGTCGGATCCGCCTCTCCTCATCCCCGCTTCTTCCCGTGCCGCAGCCGGGGAAGCCCCGCCGTCCCTCGCCGGCATCACCATCGGGCGCCGCCGCCCCTGCCTCCCCGATCCGATCGGGATCGAGGGAGACGAGCCCCTCCTCGTGGGCCTCCGCACCAGCCCAGCTCGCCCATGCCCCGCCTTTGGCCCAGATCCGCGGCCAGCACCGCCGGCCCAGCTCCCCGCGGTCCAGCCTCCCGCGCCTCCAGGCCCAGCGCAGCGCCCCGCCTGGCCTGCCTCTCCCTCCGACTGGGCCAAGCCCGTGGGTGAGCAGCCCCCCAAGCGCCCCTCCTCTCGCTTTTTTTTCTTTCTTTCCTTCTGCTGTTGGGCTTACCCCAGTTTTGGCCCGCTTATGTTTTTTTTCAGCGTCTTCGATTTTAGCTATTTTCCGGAGATTGCCAGTTTTGCAGAATAGTCCCTGTTGTTCATGCATTTAATAACTAATTAACCGTGCATCGGTTTAAAATGATTTATATATGAAACTTGCTCAGAATTTTGTGTAGATTAATAATATTCAACTTTCACCTATGTTTGAAATATTTAAAATGTTGTTTGCATTAAATTTTCTCTATGCCATGCTAAAATGATTTAATTCATAACTAAATAACCGTAACTCTGATTTTAATAAACTTTATATGTAAATGGGGTAGAATTTTGTCTAGTTTATCATGGTCGCTTCATCTTGCATGTTTAACAACTGTAAAATTATGTTTAGGGCAGAACGGTACCAAACCTAATATATGCATATGAGGAGTTTCCGGAATTGTTGTTTGTTGTTCCGGCCTCATTTAAATTTGCCTGGATAGGTAGTTTTCATTTGCTTCACCTCTTGCCATGTTAATCAACATTTAATATTGTTGGGTACATAAAGGAGAGAGAACTAAATAATTGACGTGGTGTTTCGTCAATATGCAACTCGTTGCATATTGAGCTCCACTTAACTCGTAGTGTTGTTTGTGCATTTTGCCATACCATGCATAATTAAACTGGACATGCATCATACTTGATTGTGCATCATGCCATGTCTATGTGGTGGTTGTTTACCATGTTTGTTTGCTTCTTTCCGGTGTTGCTTCTTCGGGTTGGTTCCGGTAACGTCGAGTTTGTGAGGACCCGTTCGTCTACGTCCGTTTGTCTTCTTCATGGACTCGTTCTTCTTCCTTGCGGGATTTCAGGCAAGATGATCATACCCTCGAAATCACTACTATCTTTGCTATGCTAGATGCTCGCTCTTTGCTATGCCAATGCTACGATGCCTACCACTTGCTTGTCAGCTTCCCAAATTGCCATGTCAAACCTCTAACCCACCATGTCCTAGCAAACCGTTGATTGGCTATGTTACTGCTTTGCTCAGCCCCTCTTATAGCGTTGCTAGTTGCAGGTGAAGATTGGAGCCGTTCCTTGTTGGAATATTTATTTACTTGTTGGGATATCACTATATAACTTATTTAATTAATGCATCTATATACTTGGTAAAGGGTGGAAGGCTCGGCCTTATGCCTGGTGTTTTGTTCCACTCTTGCCGCCCTAGTTTCCGTCATATCGGTGTTATGTTCCCGGATTTTTGCGTTCCTCACGCGGTTGGGCTATAATGGGAACCCCTTGACAGTTCGCCTTAAGTAAAGCTTTTCCAGCAATGCCCAACATTGGTTTTACCATTTGCCACCTAGCCTTTTCTTTTCCCTTGGGGGTCGCGCGCCCAAGGGTCATCATTATTTTACCTCCCCGGGCTAGTGCTCCTCTGAGTGTTGGTCCAACTTGTCAGCCGCCGGTGGCCACCAGGGGCAACTCTGGGCTGGCCTACCGGAAGTTTAGACAATCCGGTGTGCCCTGAGAAAGAGATATGTGCAGCTCCTATCGGGATTTGTCGGCACATTCGAGCGGTGTTGCTGGTTTAGTTTTACCCTGTCGTAATGTCTTGTTGTACGAGGATACCGAGTCTGATCGGAATGTCTCGGGTGGAGGTCTATTCCTTCGTTGACCGTGAGAGCTTGTGATGGGCTAAGTTGGGACACCCCTGCAGGGATTTGAACTTTCGAAAGCCGTGCCTGCGGTTATGGGCAGATGGGAATTTGTCAACGTACGGTTGTAGAAAACCTGAACTTGACCTTAATTAAAATGAATCAACAACGTGTGTAACCGTGATGGTCTCTTTCCAGCGGAGTCCGGGAAGTGAACACGGTTGTTGGAGTTATGCTTGACGTAGGTTGCTATAGGATCACTTCTTGATCATAGATTTCTCGACCGTGCCTTGCCTTCTCTTCTCGCTCTCTTTTGCGTATGTTAGCCACCATATTTGCTAGTCGCTTGCTGCAGCTCCACCTCATGCCTTACCTTACCCATTAAGCTTAAATAGTCTTGATCGCGAGGGTGCGAGATTGCTGAGTTCCCTGTGGCTCACAGATACTTCCAAAACCAGCTTGCAGGTGCCGATGAGTCCGTGCTTATGATGCAACCCAGCTCAGGAGGAGCTCGATGAAGATCTTGTCCTTTGTGTTGTTCCGTTCTAGTTGATCAGTAGTGGAGCCCAGTTGGGGTCGATCGGGGACCTTTGTCGCATTTGGGGTTCTTCTTTTATTTTGGTTCCGTAGTCGGACCATGAGTGTATTTGATTGATGTAATGTTTATTCATGTATTTGTGTGAAGTGGCGATTGTAAGCCAACTATGTATCTTTTTCCTTATTATATTACATGGGTTGCGTGAAGATTACCTCACTTGCGACATATGCCTTCAATGCGATTATGCCTCTAAGTCGTGCCTCGACACGTGGGAGATATAGTCGCATCGAGGGTGTTACAGTCGCAGTGGAGAAAATTGAGAGAAAGTACAGGAAGGAGTTTGCAGGTGGTGCAAGGAACGTATGGTTTGGTCTAAGCACAGATGGCATTAATCCTTTTGGGGAGCAAAGCAGCAACCATAGCACCTGGCCTGTGACTCTATGTTTGTATAACCTTCCTCCTTGGTTGTGCATGAAGCAGAAGTTCATTATGTTGTCAGTGCTCGTCCAAGGCCCTAAGCAACCCAGCAACAACATTAATGTGTACCTAAGGCCATTAGTTGAAGAACTCTTACAGCTATGGAATGGAACAGGTGTACGTGCGTGGGATGAGCACATGGGGAAGAATTTGACATAAAGGTGTTGTTGTTCGTGACCATGAATGATTGGCCTGCTCTCAGTAACCTTTCAGGACAAACAAACAAGGGATACCGCGCATGCACGCACTGCTTGGATGATACCAACAGTATATATTTGGGTAATTGTAGGAAGAATGTGTACCTGGGACATCATCAATTTCTTCTGAGCAGGCATCCCATAAGAAAGAAAGGCAATCATTTCAAAGGTGAGGCGGATCACCGGAGGAAGCCTCACCACCGTACTTGTGCTGATGTACATGATATGGTCAAGGATTTGAAGGTAGTCTTTGGAAAGGGTCATGGCGGACAACCTGTTCCGAATGACGCTGACGGACGCACGCCCATGTGGAAGAAGAAATCTATATTTTGGGACCTACCCTATTGGAAAGACCTAGAGGTCCGCTCCGCAATCGACGTGATGCACGTGACGAAGAATCTTTGCGTGACCCTGCTTGGCTTCTTGGGCATGTATGGGAAGACAAAAGATACACCTGAGGCACGGGAGGACCAGCAATGTATGCACAGAAAAGACGGCATAGATCAGGGTCATGCCAGCTACGCTCTTACCAAAGAAGAGAAGGAAATCTTCTTTGAATGGCTGCTTAGTATTAAGGTGTCGTCTGGCTTCTCGTCGAATATAAAGGGAATAATAAATATGGCAGTGAAAAAGTTCCAGAACCTGAAGTCTCATGACTGCCACATGATTATGACGCAACTGCTTTCGGTTGCATTGAGGTGGCTTCTACCGGAAAACGTTCGATTAGCCATTGTGAAGCTATGTGCATTCCTCAATGCAAACTCTCAGAAGGTAATCGATCCAGAAATCATACCAAGGTTAGAGAATGATTTGGTGCAATGTCTTTTTAGTTTCGAGTTGGTGTTCCCACCATCATTCTTCAACATCATGACGCATGTCCTAGTTCACCTATGCGAAGAGATTAACATTTGGGGTCCTGTATTTATACACAATATGTTCCCCTTTGAGAGGTTCATGAGAGTCTTAAAGAAATATGTTCATAACCGTGCTAGGTCAGAAGGAAGCATCTACCAGGGCCATGAAAATGAGGAAGTCATTGAGTTTTGTATTGACTTTATTCCTGACCTTAAGCCGATTGGTGTTCCTGAATCGCGGCATAAGGGCAGACTGGATGGAAAAGGCACACTAGGAGGGATCAAATAATATGTATGGACGGACATTCTCTCACTGATGTACACTACACAGTTCTACAGAATTCCGCCTTGGTGGCTCCGTATATGGACGAACACAAGAATTTTCTACGCTCCAAACACCCGGAGCAGTCTGATGACTGGATTACACGTGAACAAACGAGGACTTTCGCTGGCTGGTTGCAGACATGTACCATGCATGATGCCTCTATTGAAGATGACATGTACTCGCTGTCCCAGTTACCATCTTCGAATATAATGACTTTCAAAGGGTACGAGATAAATGGGAATACAGTTTACACGATCGCCCAAGATAAGAAGAGCACCAACCAAAACAGTGGTGTCCGCTTTGATGCGGCAACCAAGACGGGAAAGGAAACATATTATGGTTACATAGAGGACATATGGGAACTTGACTATGGACGTGGTTTGAAGGTCCCTTTGTTTCGGTTCAAATGGGTCAATATGACACGAGGCGGGGTAACGGAAGACCCATAGTACGGAATGACAACAGTGGATCTCAAAAATCTTGCGTATGCACAAGAACCATTCATCCTAGCCAATGATGTGGCACAGGTTTTCTATGTGAAGGACATGTCTACCAAGCCGAGAATAAGAAAAGATGAGGAAGCGAATGCATCATACAATGAGCCAAAGTGCCACATAGTTCTTTCTGGGAAGAGAAACATCGTGGGAGTGGATGACATGTCAGAAGATTATGAAAAGTTTGACGCAATTGCTCCATTCACAGTGAATATTGACCCGAGCATCCAGTTAAATGATGTAGATTTTCCATGGTTACGGCGCAAAGGGACACACGCGAAGAAAAAGTTTCACACCCAACGATCTGGGATGTGATCGGCTTCACTATCATCACTTTCTTCTGTGTTTCACACCTAGGAGGGAATCTCTATAATAGTTAGGGTAGTTATGTGTTTTGGAATTTGAAACGCGAAGAAATTTTATGTGCAAACAAATTCTTTCATGCATTTACTGATTTTTTTCAGCTAAATGACCCTGAAATTTAAAGCACTTCAAATGAACTTAGAAAAGGTTGAAAGTTGGCGTGGTATCATAATTTCACCCACATAGCTTATGCAAAAAAGTAGAGAGGGTTACGGCAAAAACTGGATGCACTTCGTGTACAAAATGGACAATCTCTTTCGAAGTATGAGGGTTTCGGACAAAAACTCATCTATTACAAAAGCATTTCATTTTTAAAATAACCTAAGCATTACCAAATTGAATATAATGATAAAAACACTAATATCAAACATAAGGAAAAAGAATCACTGGAAAATCTATTTTCAAAGTTAAGTTATTCACAAACTAGTGATTCACACAAATTTCAAATAATTCAAAATTTAAACTATTCAAATTTGAAAAGTACAAGCACTAACAGGAAGTTTGTAATTTTTTGTACCTAGAGGAAAAATATTCACAAAGAAACTCTAAATACAGAAAACAACAACTCAAAAATAAAAAAATAAAAATAAATAAAGCAAAAAAATAAGAAAATAAAAAAGACCGCCTACTGCGCCACAGCGGCCTGCATACGACTAGAAACCCAACTTGTTGTCGAGTCAGGATGCAGGCCTGCAAAGGCCCAGTAGGCCCACAGGGCAGCACAGAATAGGTAGGCCCAGTAGGCCTGCTTTCGAGAGGAGTGTAACACCCTCGATGCGGCTATATCTCCCACGTGTCGAAGCACAACTTAGAGGCATAACCGCATTGAAAGCAATATCGCAAGTGAGGTAATCTTCACACAACCCATGTAATACATAAGGGAAAGAGTTACATAGTTGGCTTACAATCTCCACTTCACACAATACATGAATAAAGCATTACATCATCCAGATACAATCAAGGTCCGACTATGGAACCAAAATAAAAGAAGACTACCCCAAAAGCTACACAGATCCCCGATCATCCCAACTGGGCTCCACTACTGATCGACTGAAATGAAACAACACAATGGACAAGATCTTCATCGAGCTCCTCCTCAGCTCAGTTGCATCACCTACACAGAATCATCGGCACCTGCAAACTGGCATGTCAAAGTATGCATAAAAGTAACTGGGATTAGGGTTTCGGGGGAAAGTCAACCGGATCAGATCTGGATCCAGATCCAGCACTGTAGCGGCACGGCTCTCGAAGTTCATCGGCCGGAGATGGGGTCGCCGGAGAGGAGTCGGGCATCGCCGGAGGAAGGAGAGGAAGGAGAGGCGGCCCGCGGTGGAGGAGGCCGGCGTTGGCGCGGGGCTCGGTGGTCCTTGCTCCGGTCGGCGAGGAGGTGAAGTACGGCGAGGTGCGATGGAGCGGCGACCGGCTCCGGCGATGGCGATGCGGTGGCGCCGGGCGGCTCGGGCGGCCGGAGATGGAGGAGAAGGGCGGCGCGGGCGTGAGGAGGCGCGGCCCAGATCGGCTGCGGGGAGGGCCGGCCTCGGGCCCGTGCGGGCCGCGGCGGCGGCGGGCGTCGGGTGCCACGTGGCGTGCGGCTACTGGCTGGGTGCGGCGGCGCGGTGTGTCCAGCCCGGGACGGACATGCCCGGCGGCGCCGCAAGGGTTTTTTCTAGGGTTTGGAAAAAGGAGATCCGGGATTTCGGGGAGGGGGCTATTTATAGAGGTAGAGGGAGCTAGGAGAGTCCAAATGAGGTGCGGTTTTCGGCCACGCGATCGTGATCGAACGATCTAGAGGATCGAAGGGGTTTAGGTGGGTTTTGGGCCACTTTGGAGGGGTGTTTGGCTGCAACACACACGAGGCATTTTTGGTCCCTCGGTTAACCGTTGGAGTATCAAATGAAGTCCAAATGGCACGAAGCTTGACAGGCGGTCTACTGGTAGTAAACCAAGGCCGCATGACAAGTCTCGGTCCAATCCGAAAACGTTTAACACCCGCACACGAAAAGAGGTAGAAAGGGACACCGGGTGACATAGGAGCGCCGGATTGCAAAACGGACAACGGGGAAAATGCTCGGATGCAAGAGACGAACATGTATGCAAATGAAATGCACATGATGACATGATACGCAATGCATGACACGCAAGCAATGACAAGGCAATAACAGCGAATAACTGGAAGACACCTGTCACATCGGTCTCGGGGCGTTACAAGGAGCTTGAGAGAGCTACCGCACTGGGGCTTATAAACCAGTGCGGACGCCCCTCGGCTAGCGAGGTGGGACTAAACTTACCGCACTGCACCTACGCCAGCGCACCCCCTGTAGTACCGGGTCGTGGCTTCAACCGGTACTAAAGGGGGGTCTTTAGTACCGGTTGGAGCCACCACCCGGTCTTTAGTACCGATTGAAGCCACGACCCGGTACTAAAGGGGGGGGGCGCTTCCCGCCGCTTGGCCTGGCCAAAATTGACCTTTAGTACCGGTTGGTGGCTCCAACCAGTACTAAAGGCCCATCCTATATAAGAAAACACTTCAAAAAATTTAGTTTCTCATCTGCTTCTTCTCCTCTGCCCCGTCGCCCGCTGCCCCCCGTCGACGCCCCCGTCGCCACCCCTCGTCGATGCCCCCGTCGACGCTCCCGTCGCCGCCTCGTCCCCGTCCCCGTCCCTGTCGTCGCCGCCCCGGCCGTCCCCATCCCCATCGTCGCCATCCCAGTTGTTGCCGCCCGTCGCTGTCCCCGTCGCCGCCCCCCGTCGCCTCGCCTCGCCGGTGAGCTCCTGCCCCGGCCGCCATGTCCACACACACACACACACATTGTTAATTAGTTGTAAAATTGTTAGTATTTTTTATGTTTTTAGTTATAGAAATATTTATAGAAATGTTAGAATTTTTTCTTTTTTATTTATAGAAATATTAGAAATGTTATAGAATGTTAGTTATATAGAAATGTTAGAAATTTTAGAAATGTTAGTTTTAGCTAGATGAATTAGATTAAGGTCAAATTGTTAGACGATGATCGGTGTTTTTTTAGTTTCTTCTAATTTTAGTTATAGAAAAATTTAGAATTTGCATATAGAATTTTAGTTATCACAATCCAATAATTTAGAAAATGTTACTTTTTGCGGGCATATAGTATTTGTTTTCGACGATGCCCGGCCTGCATCTTCGCCGTCGACCTGTTCGCGACAACGTCCTGCTTTAGAGGACCCATGTCCGGGACTGGGCTCCGTCGGGCTGGCACTGGGAGGTGCTACCTTCAGGGGCACGCCGCTTGGTGAGGAACCCGGCACCGGGTCCCGTCGTCAACCCTAATCTCCTTTGGTGGCATTTGCGTGGGCCACATTCGGTGCAGAGGGAGCCGGCCCCGCCGAAGGTGGTGCGTCACCGTGTCAGGGAGGAGGACGAGCACGTCTGTCCCTACATGGCTGCTATGGACGTCAGGTTCTCCAATACCTGGCAGGTTCTTTGGGTAGATGACCGGAGATATGATCCTGTGATGGTTTCTTCTCTTTGGGTGTCCACCGCCCGCGCATCAGGAACCGCGAGTGGCCTAGATTCTTCTGTAGTATTCGATCTTTATTAGCTAGCTAGCTAGTGATGTATTCGATATATAATATTCGAGACAATGTATTCGAGATTATATATATTATTAGAGACGATGTATTCGAGATTATATATTATTCGAGACGATGTATTCCAGATTATATATTATTCGAGACGATGTATATTATGTACTATGATTCAGTTTTCCTTATTGATTGCATCCATGCATTGTAATTTGAATACTAAATTGTTTTATATTTCTTCTGGATTAGTTAAATAAAAGCTATGGCGGGCAATACTGGCAGAGAGGGAGAAGAGACCATGTTCGAGATCATACGCAGGCCTCGCGGGCCAGATGATCAGAATGAAGATTATGACGGCTTCGAATATCTGAACAATACCGAGGAGGGTGATGAAAAGATATTCGATGTCGATGACCGAATTGATGAAGTCATGAACTATGATTATGATTATGATGATGCAGACAATGTTGATCTTGAAATAACAAAGACCAGCGAGGTATATTTATATAAGCAGGCATCTGGTGATCATCACATGTTTTTTAATTTGAAGATATATTAACGAATCGATCTTTCTTCTTTCAGCCCTCCGGATCGAGCAAATTTGCTTCTACAAACAGCAGGACAAAACGAGGCCCGGGCAAAAAGTTGAAGGATGGTGTAAAGTACAACACTGATGCCATCAAAACTAATGGCGAACCAATCACGCCTAAGAACATTGCGAACAAGTTCGTTTGTCAGTGCGGAGTTCTTGTGAAGGACCAACTCCCGATCTCCATTCAAGAATGGAATGAGCCAAAAAAATATCCAGATGTTACCTGGGTCGATGACAGAGCAAAAAAACGCTTTGGGAATCTCTAATGGAACATTTCACCCTACCAGATCATTTCACTAATGCAGATGTGCAGAAAGTCAAGGACGCTGCTCTTAGGAAGATGGCAATTGCATTCAACACCCACAAGAAAACTGTATGGGCCAAGTACATCGAAGGAGGAAGGAAGACTCCAGAATTCAAGGGAACACTTGAGAAGCAAAGAGAACACTGGCCCGCTTTCGTGAAATTCAAGGAATTAGAATTATCTAAGGAACGGTCGAGAAAAAATAAGGCCAACGCCGCAAAAAAGACGCAGTTCCATAGGCTGGGGCCAGGTGGCTACGCGGTGGCAATTCCTAAGTGGGATAAGTCTGAGCAAGAGAAGCAGGATGAAGGGGTTAATACAGTCACTAGGAGCTGGCCCCCCAGGTGCAGAACTTGGTTCTATGCGCATGGGGGCGTTGGACCCGAAGACAGGCCTGGTTTCGAAGAAGGCAAGTCTAAAAGGAGCCGAAGATAAGTTACTTCAGGCAATAGAAGATGCTCGAACAGGGGTGTTCACACCCAACAGAGAGAACGACAAGCTTACGCGCGCCCTGGGAAATCCTGAACACCCGGGAAGAACATGAGGCAAGGGCGTTGTTCCGTGGTCTGAGGGCTTTTCGGACTGGAACGCCGACTACAGAACCCGTGCAAGAAGGAAGATGGAGGAGGAGGAGAAGAGGAAGCTGGAAGAGGAGCAGAGGAAGCAGGAAGCAGAACGCCTTCAAGGCCTAGAATCAGCGCACGCGAAGATGGCACTCAAATTCCAGCGACAGCAGCATCAGATCGACTCACTTAGCCAGGAAAGGGGGTCTCGGCAGCGGCAGCAGCAAGCGGATGATCCAGCATTGGATAGCACCGTCCCATCCATGCCGAGAAGCGGCATTGGTTCCGCCCCGGGCGACGCACTGCTGGATAGATACCCTATGGATGACATCATGGAGAGCACTAACTGTGAGCTACACTTCAAAATGAAGAACATATCCATGAAGGTGGCGGACGCCATTGCTTATACAAATTCCCCCCATGCAACCTTCCATTGCAACCCGATTCCAGCCGGCTATGCTCGTGTCCAGGTTGATGAAGTGGTGGACCAATATTCGGGCCTAGAGCTTGACATTCCTGGAGGTGATGAGGAGCACACCCTGGGAGAGGCCAAATACCGTATCATCCTATGGAGAAAGGATCGCATCGTCTTTCCAAGGCCACCGACACCGCGTCAGCCGACTCCTCCTCGAAGTCCGCCACCGCGTCAGCAAACTCCCGCTCCTCCAAGTCCGCCATCGTGTCAGGCCACTACTCCTCCTCCAAGTCCAGCAAAGCGTCAGGCCACTCCTCCTACTTCAAGTCCGGCACAGCGTCAGCAGATTCCTCCTCGAAGCCCGCCACCACGTCAGCAAACTCCCGCTCCTCCAAGTCCACCAACGCGCCAGGCCACTCCTCCTCCATCAAGTCAGGCACAGTGTCAGGCCACTCCTCCTGCTCCAACTCAGCCATGTCAGCCGTCTCCGCCGCCTCAGCAATCACAAAAAGAGAGCTGCCGCAGCTATGGTGCGTAGCGCTACGAGTCGAGGTAGTACAGGAGGTATAGGCAGAGGCAATCGATATAAATATGGTCCAAACCTCGGTCCTCTTCCTCAGAGGCCTTACGACATGACCAGGAGCAAAACGCAGCCATAGTGCAGGCCCAAGTGGATGCCCATTTTGGACCGAAACCGGCACCGCCGCCAAGGGAGAAAGTGTCTGAGGAAAAGATTGACCACTTCATTCGTATGGCTAGACCACCAGCTCCCAAGCCTATTGACTCAGACTATGAGCACCAAATCAGGAAGGCACATCAAGCACGACTACAGAAGGAGTCGAGCTCGAGCTCGAGCCAAGCAGCTGGCAAAAAATGCGGGAAAATTGTTCCCCAGCTAGGAGAACAGGCGGCGCAGGCGATCGCCCCGCTTGTTGTGCCAACAACACATGAGAGTGCCGCCACCCTATATGTATGTGGGCAAACCGTTCCTCGGCTGAACAATCTGGTAATAACCGAGGAGCATATAATGCAGGCTGAAATGCTCGATATCACTGTTGGACAACTCCTCAAGATTGAGCCCATACCTTTACTTAGAGAGGAGGAAATAAAATGGAAATATGTCTGAAGCCAACCTTTGGCCGAGCCCGAGGAGGTCAAGAACCTCCCAACGAGAATGTATGAATTGCATGATTGGTACATGAAAATTACCAAGAGTTCCAATCGAGAGTCCCTCATGGTGAAGGTTAAGGAAGAGCATTACTTCCATAATCTAGATCTGTCCATTGAGTATTCAGAACTATTTCAGTTATTCAATCAAGATGCACTCGACAAATCTCTCGTTAGTTGCTATTGTCTGTAAGTGATTTCTTTCTGTAATTTAAGTCTCAAGCTAGATTTAGTGCTCATTGATCGATCATTACCTGTAATTATCCTCACTATATTCTTTTTTGGGGTACTATGTAGGATGAAGATGTATGAAATGAAAAAAGTTGGACGCTATGGCATTGGGTTCATTGACCCAAATACCATTAATGAAAAGACATGGACATATGAATATTATAAACAAGCTGTAGAGAATAAAATGCTAGAGTTCTTGAAGCGCCTCGATAGCAATGAAGATATACTACTTCCTTACAACTTCCGGTGAGTCACATTGTCTTGTACTACAAATTCTATTTTTTCTTACTAGAGCTAGCCAGATGTTAATAATTAAGTGTATAGGGTTTAGGGAAGTTGATTAGTGTTATGCACATGCCCGCTTAATTAAGACATGCAAACTTGTGCGCGTGCAGTTACCACTGGGTCTTGTTAGACATTAAAGTTGAAGAAGGAAAAGTTGAAGTACTGGACTCACTACTTAAAAAAGAAAGTGACTTCACCATCGTGAAGGGGATACTCGGCAGGTAATTTCAATCATTATTAACTATATCTCGGCCTATTTAGTTCGTCATTTCCTGATATCAACTATTTAATAACCCCTTTATTAATTTTCTTTGCCGGCGGGCAGGGCTTGGGCAAAGTTCATCAAGGTGACTCCATGCAAATGGCGACAAAAGTTGTTTTGGTATCGACCCAAGGTAAGTAATTAAGTAGTACTAACTAGCTACCATCTCTTTAATTCTTGTTTCAATATCATTAATTAATTAATTATCATGCTTGATTAATAATTATCTGATTAAATTATATTCTCGTAAAGGCCCTGAAGTAGGCGCCGGGGACTGATGTGTGTGCATACTACGTTTTCGAGAACATTCGCATGATGGCCTCCGAAAGGAGCAAATCTCAAAGACAGAAATGGGTATGTTTGCCAGAACACTATTCACAATTTTTACATGATTATCGATATCTAGTCACACAACTAATACACATGCATATTGATCTCCTTCTTAACAGTTCAAAGAGGTGCGGGACCAGCTCCTACAACCGGAGCGCATACGAGCACTTCAAGAGGAAATAGCGGGATTTTTGCTCGACCAGGTCATAGATCTCAAAGGAGAATACTATTACCCGCTACCGCCCCCATGAACCACTCCCAATTGTCATCGTGCTCCAAAGGCACCAAGGCAACATGTAGGAGAAATTATATATATCTCTCCCTAATAATAAAGCACGGATTGACTCTGTGGGTTCACCGTCACAATACGCTTTCTTCTCATGTCATAATACACTTTCACGATTTGTATGGACAAAATAGTAATATAAACGAGGTGGTACTAATTTGAGGTACGCACTAAAGATTTCGTCAAAATTCCTTATTAGAATGTTCTCTCGCTCCCCGCAAAAAAAAGAATGTTCTTTCGCTCACGGGCTTGGGCTATGTTCTTCCGTTAACGCTTGGGCCATTACTTTTTATTGGGCCTGGGAAAAAGGAAAATAGACAAGCAAGCAAACCTGCGACGCATGGGCAAGAAGTTGACTAAAAAAGAAACACACGAGCACAGCCTATCCTCGATGTGCATGGTACAGCCGCCGCCACCACGCGCGGCCGGTCTTCCACTCCGTCTTACCGCCGCCCTGCTTCCCCTTCCCATCGGTCGGCACAGCTGAGGTTGGGTACGCTGTCGTCCAGCGCCGGCGGCGAGCATGCTCCCCTGATGTAACCTTCTCAACCTCTGCATCTGCTCCCGTGTATGATTTGGATGGAATTGCAGTCTAATTGTCCAACACAAATCGATTTGGATGGATTGCAGTCCATGTCCTTGTCCAACGCAAATCAATGGAGCTGCCGACCCGGATTGTTGTTGGCTGCTATAAGAAGGGAGGGTCCTCGGCTCGAATAGCCATCAGGTCAATTGTGGACGAAGCATCCAACGTCGACACCGAGTTCAACGCAGGAAGAAGCGCCGAGTTCGCCGGAGGTAGAAGAAGCGCCGAGTTTGCCGGAGGTATAGAAGAATAGCCGTTAATTCGTCCAATGTCTCCTTCGGCTACAGCAGAGGTATGTATCCCCTTGACCCTTGTTTTGAGTTATTTTTCTGTCCCCTGTTTCTCTGTGTACCTTCTAATATGGAGTTCAGAGGTGAAGATATTGTTGCGAAGTACGTCAGTTTAGATATTGTTGCCTTCTTGTGATTGTAGACACCCATGTTGTGTGGTTGGTCTGTTGAACAAAGCACTGGAACTGTCAGCAATTCATTCAGGTAGTGTTGTTCTCTGAGCAGAGAAAACAAAATTCAGTAATTACTGGTGGGTTCTGATCCATCTGGACGGAACTGAACTTCTAAACATGCAGAGGCATGCACTACCGGACTCGCGGGCTATGCCTACGGCCACGGGCCGTCGGCATAGGCCCCTAGGCCGTCAGCATAGATCTATATATACGGCTGTCATTGGCATAGCCCCGTCGGCGTAGATGTCGTCAGCGTAGTCTTGTCAGACCGTCGGCATAGTATAGTCATCGGCAGTGTTTTTCGTCTGACGGAAACGGACGGCGCCGTCAAAAGCGCTGACGAATCACGCAATGCCACGTCGCAGGGCTATGCCTACAGCAAAGCCGTAGGCATAGATGAATCTATGCCGATGGCTTTGCCGTCGGCATATCTCTGCCATGTGGCAGCTCCTGGTTTCTCCTGGCAGTAGGGCTATGCCTACGGCAAAGCCGTCGGCAAAGATTTTCATATATGCCTACGGCTTTGCCGTAGGCATAGATGTGCCACGTGGCAAGCCCTGGTAACTCCTGGGCGTATATATGCCGATGGCTTTGCCATAGGCATAGTTTTTTTTCCTGTTTTCTCTTTTCCAATTCATTTGACAGCATTTCAAAACAGAACAATATGAAATTATGCAGAAATATGACAATTCATCATGTAAACATACTCAAGTTCATCTAAACATACTCAAGTTCACCATCATCATCTAAACATACTCAAGTTCATCACATCATCTAAAGATCATCACCGACAGAAGTTCATGAACATAAAAGTAGTGCAAGACATGAAACATGATAAAAGTAGGAATATGAAAGGCATGGCACGATGGCCACATGCACGGAATCATCAAGCAAGAGCACCTCCGCCAAAACCACCACCTCCGCCATAACCACCACCACCTTCACCAAAAGCACCACCTTCGCCAAAACCACCACCACCACCTCCGCCAAAACCGCCATCGCGACCACCACCACTCTGCTAGATCGGAGTGACTGGGGTCAACGGAGCATGAGTCGAGCCACCGGTCCCCTACATGTTTCAGAAAAGATTCTAACGGTAAATATGATATGATAGTGTTTCATGAACGAGAACTAGTTTGCTAGTAGTTAGGCAAATGTACTAACCGGACCATCACTGCCTAGTGCCACCCATTCGTCGAACGTGGGCACGTGTGGGGGTTCTCCCGCAGGTGGTGGTGGGGGTCCCATTTGTGGTGGATTCGTGCGGTTAGTCCAAGACGCCAACATAGCCTGAATGTTAGTTAAACAAGCAAACTAGAAGATCAGAAGGAATGAAAGTGCAAAAATTTAGCTTGGTTTTAAGAGGGTAAAACTAACCGTCATCATCTGACGGTTGTAATCATCGTTTGCCTTCACTCGTTTCAAGTACTCCCGCACCTCAAGATTCCTATGCTCGACAAACTCCTTATATGCCTACATAATTTAGGTTGTTTCTAAGTGAGCAATGCTAAAAATAAACTGAGAATGCAAGATAGAAAAAGATAAAGAGGAAGTACTTACAGCATGTTGGCGGGCTAAGGGAGTCTGTGAACGCCCCGTACTCTCTAACTGGCTCGGGTTGATAGCCCGAAGCTGTGTGTACGAGATCGAAGGAGTGATCAAGCCATCGAAACACGGATACCGGCCATTCTTCTTCCCCTGGATGGCCACCACTGCCGTGTCGTCGATCTGAGACTAGGCGACCTCAGCAAAAGGAACATCCGGATGCAACTCCTGATAGTGATGAATGTAAGACCCCAGGTGCTCCTCGGTCTTGCCGTAATACTGGCTCTCGCCCTCCTTGTGATGACTCCGCTCGCGGGCCAGCTTCCACGACTCCATGTATGAGAGCGGCCTCTTCAACTTGTCCTCCTACAATGTCAAATAGAAGTCAGCCATACATAAGAACATGACGTAAAGAAGAACAAAAATGCATCATGCACATAGATATACCTTCATGGCCTTGAAGCCCAAGTGGTTCCTGTTTCCTTGGCCGTGTGTCCCGTCGTCTCCACGGTTAGCCCGGGCCTTGATGCTCTTGGCAGCAAACTCTGCATCGGCGCCAAGCCACCTATCCACCAAACTCGCCCATCCGTCATGCCTTCCATAGCACCAACGAGGAACAAGCTATGCAAATTTTGGAAGCATGACATGTGAGCAAGAAACATATAGTTGACTGCTTGAAACAATGAAAAGTGAGTAATAGTTACCATCATGAACTGCTCCTTGCTCAAGGTAAGTCGTAGCTTCTGCACTTGAGTTTTGGTCATCTTTTGGTGCAGGTAGTAGTGGTAGTACTACAAGACGACAACCCAGCGCACCTCGTACTACAACTGACGAGCTTTCTTCTTCGCAGCTGCAAGCAAGACCACGTCGGCTCTGGCCTTGTGCTCGTCAAGAACTCTATAGAGTTGCTGCAATCATGCATAAACCAGAAGCAAACAAGGCATGAGTTGAGTGATTCAATGATAAACTATGAACGAAACTGAAGACAAGTGATTCAGAAGAGAACTTACCCAAAATTTGGTGATCACGGCCTTAGCGGTCCTCCCGTACTCCGCGTTGCTGCAAGCCTCGTAGTGGGCCCAGCTCGTGGCCAAAACTCGCTGCTGCGGGTCCCTGTCTGGCCGTGGGCAGAATAGGCCAGGCCAAAACTCCTTCAACAGGACAGTGATAACGCCGTTCGATTTACGGCCCTTTCCACGAAGGATCCAGTTTCTGCAAAAGAATCAAATGATTGTCATGTGTACAATAAGAAAATGTTGTCATGTGTTGAAAATATGATTGAGAGGCACTTACTCTGTCCCCACAGGTTCAATGAGCCACTTGTGCTCCTCGATAGAAGGTGGTGTAGGTAGTCCGGCATTACCACGCAGCCACCCCTGCGAAGAACCCGGTGGCAAGTCACCCCACAATGCGGGATCAACCTCCCCTCCACCCTCCTCGCCCTCCTCCTCACCCTCCTCCTCGTCCTCCTCCTCCTCACCCTCCTCCTCGGCCTCCTCCTCCTCGCCATCAGGAACATACTCCTCCTCCTCAGACTCAGAAGGTGCCTCTGTATAGGAGGGCATCGAAGAAGACCCTCCTATTTCAGACACGGCCCGGAGTTTTTTGCCCCGGTTGCCTCTCCCCCCACCTCCTCCTCCTCTAGGGGCTCTCCCCCCACTGCCTCCTCCTCTAGGGTCTCCTCCCCCGACCCCTCCACCTCCCTGTGAGGTGTCATCCTCACGTAGTCGGGAGGGAACCTTGTGGGCTTGTCCACTCCGAGTAAGTCCTTTAAATTTACTGAGGAAACTAGCGCCGCTGGACTTGCCCATGATTAGCAAACCTGCATTGAGAAGAGAATAAACAATTAGTAAGGATATCAATTAAACAAGCATACAGGAAAAACATTAATAGCAGAAGAGCACATTAAGCATACTATTGTAATGATCATTAAAAGAACTTACATTTTCTAGAACCCATATGAATCATCACTATTGTAATCTATTTGTGGACCGGTCTCATCATCACTATCACGCATATCTTCTTTGTTGTCTGACGGAGGTGGAGGCTCTTCCTCATCGTCAGCGTCTTCATTTAACTTTTCAAGCATAATTATGTCTCTTTGATTCACAACTGCCTCACCATCAATCCGTGCGTCGTCGTCGTTTGGGTCCAGGTCAACATAACCCAAGTCATCATCCTCGTTGTTTCGGACCACGTCATCATGTTCCTCTTGATAGAACACTCCCTCGTATGTCATGGGGTTTATGTTGTAGTAATCATCATCGTTCGGGTCCGGTAGCTTACCATGCGGCGACACCTTGAACACAACTTCCCAACCCTTTAGGTACTCTTTCTGGCATGGGTAAGGCAGATAATATACTTGTGTGGCCTGGGTAGCGGCGATAAAGAGATCAGCTCCGACATAGACGGTTGATGGTTTAACTTCAACTAAACCAACAGAAGGCGTATGTCTCAGACCCTTTTTGGGGTCGAACCATCGGCATTTGAACATAGTGAGACTTAGGTGTTCGCGGCCACGTTTGAATGTAAGCTCGTATATTTTTCCTACCCTTCCGTAGTAATCTACTTCATTATCTCCTTCAGTGAAGACTCCGGTATTTATGGTTTTGGGATCAGGCCGACTGTTCTGGTGCTCCTCTGTATGGAAGCGATACCCATTCACATCATACTTTTCGCATGTCATGACGACAGGATCAAAACCCATGGAAACCCATCTCAATTCTTCATCCATTGATTCGGTCGGATCATTTCCCTACAAGTTTAATTGAAATTATAGGGTGCATGAGTTTAATTGAAATTATAGGGTGCATGAGTTTAATTGAAAGTGTGAAAAATTACTTTCTCGATGAACCACGCAACGAAATTTTTCCTTCCATCAACACCCTTTCGGAGAAGAGCAAGTGCCTCCGCTTCAGAAGGAGGCAGCATTCCCGTCCATTCTTCTTCAACGAATCAACTACAATAAGAAAAGCGGTATAAGAACTAGGCAAAGTGAACATAACGAATTGACTAAAAGAATGGTGCAAAGGTATTACCTCATCCACTCATCCTCAACTTCCTTGATGTTGTGCAAGATATAGAACATGACATCCTCCCACTCATCTCGTGGCATGAGATAAGATTTCGAGCATCCAGCCCTACTACCTTGCCCGATGAATAGCGGCAACTTGGGTTTATACTTGGGTTCTTCTGTATTGTATCGAGACACCTTACTGTGCAACATGGGAACATGGTCCGGATAGTAGGCTGTCCTGAGGTCTGCCACCTCCTCTAGGATAACTGCCTCAGCTATGGAAGCTTCAATCTTAGCTTTGTTTCCACATTTCTGTCTCAGATGCTTGTTCTGTCTCTCAGGGCCGTACTGCCAAAGATTCTGCACAGGGCCCCCCAACAATACCTCGTTCGGGAGGTGCAAAAGGAGATGTGTCGTCGGAGTAAAGAAGCCTGGCGGGAAGATCTTCTCTAGCATGCATATCAACTCCGGCGCCTTCTTATGCATTTCTTTTATCTTCTTAGGACATACATCTTTAGCACAAAGCGTGCGGAAGAAATGGCTTAACTCCGCAAGCACATGCCAGACATGCTCGGGAACATAGCCCCGAACCATCACCGGCATAATCTGCTCAATCCATACATGATAGTCATGACTCTTGAGCCCGGTCACTCTGCCCGTTGAAAGATTGACCCCCTTACTTATATTCGACGCATAACCATCAATGAACTTCACGACATGTTTCAGCCACTTGAATGTCTCCATCTTAAGATCCTTTTTAAGTACGAAGTCAGCATCTGGCTTGAACCAAGATTTTCGACTGCCTGTGGGAGGCTGCATGTGTAGACGTGGTCTATCACAAATATTCTGGTGATCAACTCTAGCATTAACATTATCCTTTGTCTTATCAGGAATGTTGAGGATCGTGTGAAAAAGGGACTCTGCGACATTCTTTTCGGTGTGCATCACGTCTATGTCGTATGGAAGTTTGAGGTCCTTAAAATAGGGAAGCTGCGTGAAGGGGGTAATGTGAGTCCAGTTGTGCGTCTCACCATATCCTTCAAAAAATTTCCCTTTACTTTTTCCTTTGCCCTCGCCCTCATCTTCGCCCGTGTCTTTGCCTTTGCCTTTGCCTTTCCCCTCACCGGCAGGCTTAAGAGCTTTCAGCTGAGCAAGCACATCCACACCAGAAAACGTTGGAATCTCGTTTACTTCATGGACAACTTTGCCTTTTGTGAAGTTCTTCTTGTCTTCCCTATCAGGATGGTCTGGAGGGAGGAACTGTCGATGCAGGTCAAATGCAACATACTTGCCACCCTTCTTCAGCCAAATGAAAATCAAGGCCTGCATGCACACTGGGCAAGGCATCTTTCCACTTGTACACCATCCGCAGAACAAGGCATAACCGGGAAAGTCATGCATGCACTATTGTAGCCAAACTTTCATCAAGAAATTTTTCTGCAGATGTCGGTCGTATGTCAACCTCGGGAAGTACCAAGAATGGTGCAAATCATCCACCAACGGCTGCATAAACACACTCAAATTCTTCCCCGGATATTCAGGCCCCAGAATTATAAGTGACAGGAACATGGTCTTGCGTTGCATTATGGCGCCGGGAGGGAGATTCAGCGGAATAACAAATACGGGCCAACAGATGTATGGATTAGACGACATACCATATGGATTGAACCCATCACCTGTTATAGCAATTCTGACATTCCCAGCCTCGGCTGCTTCCTCCGGGTACTCTATATCGAATGACTTCCATGCTTCACCTCCTGATGGATGTACAATTTTTTTTGGATTGTACCTTTTCCCTTCCTTGTGCCACTTCATCATTTTGGCAGACTCCTCGGTGATGAAAAGGCGCTGCAGTCTTTTTATAAAATCAAGATACCGAAGAACCTTCACAGGGATTTTTAGCTGCTGCTTCTGACCATGCTTATCGACCACCTCAATATACCGAGAGGAACCGCACTTCCTACAGTACTTGTCATCCGCATACTCATGCCTAAACAAAAGGCAATTCTTTGGACAAACATGTATTTTCTCATAGTCCATCGAGAGCGCCTTCATGATTTTCTTCGTACCGTACATGGTTTTCGGTAGTTCATGGCCCTCAGGCAGGCTGTTAGCCCATACTCCCAGAAATGCTTCGAAGCAACCTCGGCTACAGCCGTACTCAGCCTTGACTGCCATCAGTTGCGAGATGGCATCCAGCACAGACAGCTTGGCACCCTCATAGAGAGGTTTCTTTGACGAGGCCAAGATTTCCAGGAAGGCCTTTGCGGTTTCCTCCGGCTCCTCCGGTTCATTCGCTGAATGTGACGGAGGTGTCGGCTGTGCAGCAAAGACATCATCTAGCATGTCTCTAACCCATCGTCCTCATAACCAGCGACGCGTTCTCGTATCACATCCTCTCTACCATGGTCCCGCTGGGCAAAGTTTATCGGCATATTAAAGTTGGGCATAAATCCATGCGTGCGAAGGTGCTTAGTCATCTCACTCTTATCTCTGCGGATACGCCTCTTACATCTGGCACACGGGTATTCTGGCACCATCCTCATTGGACTACGGAATATCTCTTTCAAAAACACATCAGTTTTCTCGACCCACTCTGTTGTTACTTGATTCCGACGGAAAAACCCACTATACATCCACTGATTATCTGCCATCTCTGCTTTATTGGAAGCCACACAACAAAATTAAGGATTCATTTAAATTACTCACATCAATATTTTATTTTTTACAAGGTTGACGAGAAACGACATTTAATCCACCTACATCTCTAATAGGTAAAGATGGGTCCTAATCCCACCCGAGAATGTGTAGATTGAGTACGTTATCCATGCTCTACCCCATTCCAAGACAAAATTTCGGCAGCACCTCCCCGCTGTTCTCCAAATACACGTCTTGGCAAAATGCCGAGAGAATGTGCATCCGGAGAACAACAGGGAGGCGCCGCCGAAATCCTGTCTCGGAACGGGGTAGAGCATGAACAACGTACCCAATCTACACATCCTCGGGCTATCCGTGGAAAGCGCTGGACAATCCGAAAGAGCTGCGGTGATAAATATGCAATTGAATGCATATTTATCGATGCAACCCTTTCGGACGGGAGACCTAGGTTACGCGACTTGATGTGAAAATTTAATCTAGTGACATGGAAAAAAAGTGGACGAGGTCATGGAATTGTTGTTCACCCTCCGATGTAGTCAATCAAAGGAGACGGACGATCGTGGACCAACACCTCCAACGTCGACAATCACTCCACGAAGATGGAACACCACAAATCCTGTTAATTACACCGAGTGAAAAAAATTTAGGTCATCACCTCACATTAAGCATTGATACTTTTAACTATGAAAAAAAATCATGTTTCGTCAAGTGTCAAAAAAATTTACTCTTCCCTCTCATCTCATCTTCACAATACATATATCTATAATATTGAGTATGTATCTAAAAACATAGTAAAACTACACAAATATCCATTCATCTACCATCTATCTATCTCACATTGTGCACTTAATTTTTTTCACATTTATACTCTCTTTCATTTCATTCATCTATCTAACATCCATCTATCTAATCATCTATTACTATATATATATATATGCATTCATCTACAACATTACTACACAAAAAAAGTAAAAAAATCTTACCTACGGATGAGGGGGCGACCACCGGAGCAGGGGGGCGGCCGGTCAGGGCAGGGGACGACCACCGGAGCGGCAGGGGGCGGTCGCCGGAGGGGCCGGCCGGTCGGACCAGCAGGGGGACGGCCAGGCTAGGCCGTGGGCCGGCCGGGGCGGCGTCCACGCAGGGAGGGCCGGGGTCAAGGAGGGAGGGGCGGCTGGAGCGAGGGAGGGGCGGGGGCGGCTGGAGCGAGGCCGGCGCCGGCTGGAGCGAGGGAGGAGCGGCGGCAGGCGGCGGGTGCGGTGGGATGGGGCGGCGGCGATGCGGGTGGGGGCGGCAGGGGGCACGGGCGAGGCAGGGGCGAGTGGGGCGGCGGCGAGGGGGAGGCGGCGGCGGCAGGGGGCGAGTGCGGCCGGCGGCGGCAGGGGGCGAGTGCGGCAGGACGGCAGCAGGGGCGGGGTCGCGGGGAGCTGGAGAGAGATTGAGTGGATGAGGGTCGACGCGGAGGGGATAAGGCAAACTATGCCGACGGCTATCGTCGGCATAGTTGCCACGTCACCGATCCGCGTGACAAGTCCCCTATGGCCGCAGCTATGCCGACGGCTTTGTCATCGGCATAGTTATATTTTTCATTTTTTAAATGTTTTTAGTAGTTCATATTTTTCATTTTTAAATGTTTTTAGTAGTTCATATTTTTCCTTCTTTATGTTTTTTATTTCATATAGATTTTTTAATGTTTTTTATAGTTATATTTTTCCTTTTTTATGTTTATGATTTATATGGATTTTTAATGTTTTTTTAACGCGCTCGGCCCTCTCCTCTCCCGGAACCACACAGAGGGGAGGGGAGGCGCCAAACTCGAGCAGCTTCGTCCGCCGAGGCCGTGGCCTGGTCGCGGGTCTGGGGTCGGGGCGGCAGTGGCGGCGGACCCACATCTACATCCCCGGAGGCCCCGGAGGCCGCCGGCCACAACCGTAGACGCGCGAAGGGCAATCCGCTATGGCCGCAGAACGTCTACCCCATCATTACCGCTATGGTCATGATTTTTATCGCGCTCCGAGTATTTAATAATATTCACGCCGCATCGTTACCGCAGAATGGCTACTACCGTGTCATCGCCGTCCGTTAGGGGGGCCACGCCCCGGAGACGCGTGCCGCCTCTTCGGACATGCCACCACACCACCCCACATGAATGAGGGCCCAGTGCGACGCTCCGGTGGCATTGCTACCCCCAGGGCCCCCGACCCGCCTAACCCTGTAGCGTTTGACCACGGGATCTAGCCCTTTGACTTTGCACGGACGGGATTTGACCAGTGGACCTCTCCACCCGGTTATGTTAGGTCAGCCCATAGGAACACTTTGGAGCAACATCCGGGCTAGACCCACAGCAAGATTTGAAGGAAATATGCCCTAGAGGCAATAATAAAAAGTTATATATTTATTTCCTTATATCATGATAAATGTTTATTATTCATGCTAGAATTGTATTATCCGGAAACATAATACTTGTGTGAATACATAGACAAACCAAACGTCACTAGTATGCCTCTACTAGACTAGCTCGTTAATCAAAGATGGTTATGTTTCCTAACCATGGACAAAGAGTTGTTATTTGATTAACGGGATCACATCATTAGGTGAATGATCTGATTGACATGACCCATTCCATTAGCTTAGCACCCGATCGTTTAGTATGTTGCTATTGCTTTCTTCATGACTTATACATGTTCCTATGACTATGAGATTATGCAACTCCCGTTTGCCGGAGGAACACTTTGTGTGCTATCAAACGTCACAACGTAACTGGGTGATTATAAAGGAGCTCTACAGGTGTCTCCAAAGGTACATGTTGGGTTGGCGTATTTCGAGATTAGGATTTGTCACTCCGACTGTCGGAGAGGTGTCTCTGGGCCCTCTCGGTAATGCACATCACATAAGCCTTGCAAGCTTTGCAACTAATAAGTTAGTTGTGAGATGATGTATTACAGAACGAGTAAAGAGACTTGCCGGTAACGAGATTGAACTAGGTATTGAGATACCGACGATCGAATCTCGGGCAAGTAACATACCGATGACAAAGGGAACAACGTATGTTGTTATGCGGTCTGACCGATAAAGATCTTCGTAGAATATGTAGGAGCCAATAATGGGCATCCAGGTCCCGCTATTGGTTATTGACCGGAGACATGTCTCGGTCATGTCTACATTATTCTCGAACCGTAGGTTCCGCACGCTTAAGGTTTCGATGACAGTTATATTATGAGTTATGATTGATGTACCGAAGGAGTTCGGAGTCCCGGATGAGATCGGGGACATGACGAGGAGTCTCGAAATGGTCGAGACGTAAAGATCGATATATTGGACGACTATATTCGGACATCGGAAAGGTTCCGAGTGATTCGGGTATTTTTCGGAGTACCGGGTAGTTACGGGAGAAGTAATGGGCCTTGATGGGCTTTAGTGGGAAGAGGAAAAAGGCTGCTGCGCCCCCCCTCCCCTCTAGACCGAATTGGACTAGGGAAAAGGGGGCCGGCCACCTTTCCTACTCCTCCACTTCCTTCTCCCTTCCTCCCCTCTTGATGGACTCCTACTAGGACTTGGAGTCCTAGTAGGACTCCCATCCTGGCCGCACCAATGGCCTTGGCCGGCCTCCTCCTCCTCCATCCTTTATATACTAAGGCAAGGGGCACCCCATAGCACACAAGTTGATCAAGTTGATCGTCTATTAGCCGTGTGCGGTGCCCCCCTCCACCATAGTCCACCTCGATAATACTGTAGCGGTGCTTAGGCGAAGCCCTGCGTCGGTAGAACATCAACATCGTCACCACGCTGTCATGCTGACAAAACTCTCCCTCAACACTCGGCTAGATCGGAGTTCGAGGGACGTCATCGAGCTGAACGTGTGCTGAACTCGAAGGTGTCGTACGCTCGGTACTTGATCGGTCGGATCATGAAGACGTACGACTACATCAACTGCGTCGTGCTAACGCTTCTGCTTTCGGTCTACGAGGGTACATGGACAACACTCTCGCCTCTCATTGCGATGCATCACCATGATCTTGCGTGTGCGTAGGAATTTTTTTGAAATTACTACATTCCCCAACAGTGGCATCCGAGCCTGATTTTATGCGTTGATGTTATATGCAGGAGTAGAACACAAGTGAGTTGTGGGCGATATAAGTCATACTGCTTACCAACATTTCATACTTTGGTTCGGCGGTATTGTTGGATGAAGCGGCCCAGACCGACATTACGCGTACACTTACACAAGACTGGTTCTACCGACATGCTTTGCACATAGGTGGCTGGCGGGTGTCAGTTTCTCCAATTTTAGTTGAACTGAGTGTGGCTACGCCTGGTCCTTGCGAAGGTTAAAACGGCACCAACTTGACAAACTATCGTTGTGGTTTTCATGTGTAGGTAAGAATGGTTCTTGCTAAGCCCATAGCAGCCACGTAAAATTTGCAACAACAAAGTAGAGGATGTCTAACTTGTTTTTGCAGGGCATGTTGTGATGTGATATGGTCAAGACATGATGCTAAATTTTATTGTATGAGATGATCATGTTTTGCAACCGAGTTATCGGCAACTGGCAGGAGCCATATGGTTGTCGCTTTATTGTATGCAATGCAATCGCCCTGTAATGCTTTACTTTATCACTAAGCGGTAGCAATAGTCGTGGAAGCATAAGATTGGCGAGACGACAACGATGCTACGATGGAGATCAAGGTGTCGCGCCGGTGACGATGGTGATCATGACAGTGCTTCGGAGATGGAGATCACAAGCACAAGATGATGATGGCCATATCATATCACTTATATTGATTGCATGTGATGTTTATCTTTTATGCATCTTATCTTGCTTTGATTGATGGTAGCATTATAAGATGATCCCTCACTAAATTATCAATGTATAAGTGTTCTCCCTAAGTATGCACCGTTGCGAAAGTTCTTCGTGCTGAGACACCACGTGATGATTGGGTGTGATAGGCTCTACGTTCAAATACAACGGGTGCAAAACAGTTGCACACGCGGAATACTCAGGTTAAACTTGACGAGCCTAGCATATAATAGATATGGCCTCGGAACACGGAGACCGAAAGGTCGAGCGTGAATCATATAGTAGATATGATCAACATAAGTGATGTTCACCATTGAAACTACTCCATCTCACGTGATGATCGGACATGGTTTAGTTGATTTGGATCACGTGATCACTTAGAGGATTAGAGGGATGCCTATCTAAGTGGGAGTTCTTAAGTAATATGATTATTTGAACTTTAATTTATCATGAACTTAGTCCTAGTAGTATTTTGCATTATGTTGTAGATCAATAGCTTGCGATGTTGCTCCCTGTTTAATTTTTTATATATTCCTAGAGAAAACTATGTTGAAAAATGTTAGTAGCAATGATGCGGATTGGATCCGTGATCTTAGGATTAACCTTATTGCTGCACAGAAGTATTATGTCCTTGATGCACCACTAGGTGACAGACCTATTGCAGGAGCAGATGCAGACGTTATGCACGTTTGACAAAAGCTCGGTATGATGACTACTTGATAGTTTAGTGCACCATGCTTAAACGGCTTAGAATCGGGACTTCAAAGACGTTTTGAACGTCATGGACCATATGAGATGTTCCAAGAGTTGAAGTTAATATTTCAAGCAAATACCCGAGTTGAGAGATATGAAGTCTCCAACAAGTTCTATAGCTAAAAGATGGAGGAGAATAGCTCAAGAAGTGAGCATGTGCTCAGATTGTCTGCGTACTACAATCGCTTGAATCAAGTGGGAGTTAATCTTCCAAATAAAATAGTGATTGACAGAATTCTCTAGTCACCATCACCAAGTTAGTAGAACTTCGTGATGAACTATAATATGCAAGGGATAACAGAAACGATTCCCAAGCTCTTCGTGATGCTGAAATCGACGAAGGTAGAAATCAAGAAAAATATCAAGTGTTGATGGTAGACAAGACCACTAGTTTCAAGAAAAGGGCAAAGGGAAGAAAGGGAACTTCAAGAAGAACGGAAAGCAAGTTGCTGCTCAAGTGAAGAAGTCCAAGCCTGGTCCTAATAAGCCTGAGACTAAGTGCTTCTACTGCAAAGGGACTGGTCACTGGAAACGGAACTGCCCCAAGTATTTGACGGATAAGAAGGATGGCAAAGTGAACAAAGGTATATTTGATATACAGATTGTTGATGTGTATTTTACTAGTGTTCGTAGCAACCCCTCGGTATTTGATACTGGTTCAGTTGCTAAGAGTAGTAACGCGAAATGAGAGTTGCAGAATGAACATAGACTAGTTAAGGGTGAAGTGACGATGTGTGTTGGAAGTGGTTCCAAGATTGATATGATCATCATCACACACTCCCTATACTTTCGGGATTAGTGTTGAACCTAAATAAGTGTTATTTGGTGTTTGAGTTAAGCATGAATATGATTTGATCATGTTTATTGCAATACGGTTATTCATTTAAGTAAGATAATAAATTGTTGTTCTGTCTACATGAATAAAACCTTATATGGTTACACACCCAATGAAAATTGGTTTGTTGAATCTCGATCGTAGTGATACACATATTCATAATATTGAAGCTAAAAGATGCAAAGTTAATAATGATAGTGCAACTTATTTGTGGCACTGCCATTTAGGTCATATTGTTGTAAAGCGCATGAAGAAAATCCATGCTGATGGGATTTTGGAATCACTTGATTATGAATCAGTTGATGCTTGTGAACCATGCCTCATGGGCAAAGATGACTAAGACTCCGTTCTCTAGAACAATGGAGCGAGCAACTGACTTATTCGATATAATACATACTGATGTATGAGGTCCGATGAGTGTTGAGGCTCGCGGCGGGTATCGTTATATTTCTGACCTTCACAGATGATTTGAGCAGATATGGGTATATCTACTTGAAGAAATGTAAGTCTGAAACATTTGAAAAGTTCAAAGAATTTCAGAGTGAAGTGGAAAATCATCGTAGCAAGAAAATAAAGTTTCTACGATCTAAGATCGCAGAGGCGAATATTTGAGTTACGAGTTTGGCCTCCAATTAAAACAATGTGGAATAGTTTCACAAAACTCATGCCACCTGGAACACCACGGCGTAATGGTGTGTCCGAATGTCGTAACCATACTTTATTAGATATGATGCGATCTATGATGTCCCTTACCAATTTACCACTATCATTTTGGGGTTATGCATTAGAGACAGCTACATTCACGTTAAATAGGGCACCATCTAAATCCTTTGGGATTTTGGAATCACTATGGTTTGGCAAGAAACCTAAGCTGTCGTTTCTTAAAGTTTGAGGTTGCAATGCTTATGTGAAAAAGTTTCAACCTGATAAGCTCAAACCCAAATCGGAGAAGTGCGTCTTCATAGGATACCCAAAAGAAAATGTTCGGTACACCTTCTATCACAGATCCGAAGGCAAGATATTCATTGCTGAGAATGGATCCTTTCTAGAGAAGGAGTTTCTCTCGAAAGAAGTGAGTGGGAGGAAAGTAGAACTTGATGAGGTAACTGTACCTGCTCCCTTATTGGAAAGTAGTTCATCACAGAAATCTGTTCCTGTGACTACTACACCAATTAGTGAGGAAGCTAATGATGATGATCATGTAACTTCAGATCAAGTTACTACCGAACCTCGTAGGTAAACCAGAGTGAGATCCGCACCAGAGTGGTACGGTAATCCTGTTCTGGAGGTCATGTTACTTGACCATGACGAACCTACGAACTATGAGGAAGCGATGATGAGCCCAGATTCCGCGAAATGGCTTGAGGCCATGAAATCTGAGATGAGATCCATGTATGAGAACAAAGTATGGACTTTGATTGACTTGCCCAAAGATCGGCGAGCCATTGAGATTAAATGGATCTTCAAGAGGAAGACGGACGCTGATAGTAGTGTTACTATCTACAAAGCTAGAATTGTCGCAAAAGGTTTTCGACAAGTTCAAGGTGTTGACTACGATGAGAGTTTCTCACTCGTATCTATGCTTAAGTCTGTCCGAATCATGTTAGCAATTGCCACATTTTATGAAATCTGGCAAATGGATAAACAAAACTTACATTCCTTAATGGATTTATTAAAGAAGAGTTGTATATGATGCAAAAGAAAGTTTTGTCAATCCTAAAGGTGCTAACAAAATATGCAAGCTCCAGCGATCCATCTATGGACTGGTGCAAGCATCTCGGAGTTGGAATATACGCTTTGATAAGTTGATCAAAGCATATAGTTTTATACAGACTTGGTGAAGCCTGTATTTACAAGAAAGTGAGTGGGAGCACTACAGTATTTCTGATAAGTATATGTGAATGACATATTGTTGATCGGAGATAATATAGAATTATTCTGCAAAGCATAAGGAGTGTTTGAAAGGAGTTTTTCAAAGAAAGACTCGGTGAAGCTGCTTACATATTGAGCATCAAGATCTATAGAGATAGATCAAGACGCTTGATAAGTTTTTCAATGAGTACCTTTGACAAGATTTTGAAGTAGTTCAAATGGAACAGTCAAATAAAGAGTTTTTTCCTGTGTTAATAAGGTTGAAACTGAGTAAGACTCAAAGCCCGACCATGGCAGAAGACAAGAAAGAGACTGAAATCATCCCTATGCTTGGCATAGGTATATAAAATAGTTGCCATGCTATGTACCAAGATCTATTGTATACCCTACACTTTGTTGGCAAGGGAGTACAATAGTGATCTAGGAGTGTATCACTGGACAGCGGTCAAAATTATCCTTAGTGGAATAAGGATATGTTTCTCGGTTATGGAAGTGACAAAAAGGTTCGTCGTAAAAGGTTACGTCGATGCAAATTTTGACACTGATCCAGATGACTCTAAGTCTCAATCTGGATACATGTTGAAAGTGGGAGCAATTAGCTAGAGTAGCTCTGTGCAAAGCATTGTTGACATAGAAATTTACAAAATACATACGAATCTGAATGTTGCAGACCCGTTGACTAAACTTCTCTCACAAGCAAAACATGATCACACCTTAGTACTCTTTGGGTGTTAATCACATAGCGATGTGAACTAGATTATTGACTCTAGTAAACCCTTTGGGTGTTGGTCACATGTCGATGTGAACTATGGGTGTTAATCACATGGTGATGTGAACTATTGGTATTAAATCACATGGCGATGTGAACTAGAATTATTGACTCTAGTGCAAGTGGGAGACTGAAGGAAATATGCTCTAGAGGCAATAATTCCTAGCCATAGACATGAGTTGTCATTTGATTAACAGGATCACATCATTAAGAGAATGGTGTGATTGACTTGACCCATTCCGTTAGCTTAGCCCTTGATCGTTTAGTTTGTTGCTATTGCTTTCTTCATGACTTATACATGTTCCTATGACTATGAGATTATGCAACTCCCATTTACCGGAGGAACACTTTGTTACATGAATACCCCTACGGATATTTCCTCGCACTTGCCGAGTATCCGCTCATCCCCAGTTGTTCAGGTGTTTCACAAAGGTCTTCGAAATACCATTCGATCTCCTAAAAATCATCAACAGCCTATTGCTCTCGAAATTCTTACTCGCTTGCATTATGATTGATTCCATAAGTATGGTAATCTTATTGGCATCCTTAGTCATTATTAGTTTGAGTCGGTTGAATCAATATGTTGTGAATGCTCGCAATCCTTAATCAGATCCTTCATTTCGTCCTTCCGGCTCAAACGTCATTTTAAACATGAGCTGGATCTCGACCAATCAAATTGCCTTCGATTGTACCCCTAAGGCTATTCAACTTATCCATCCCTAATCAGAGCATTGCTTCTGATCCTTCGTTTTGGGAACCAATATTATTTCTACCTAAGCATCAGACTAATCAGGTGATTCTTGAATCTGATGTCTCTGCATTCTTTCTTTCTCTGAGTGAGTATCGATACTCACATCAGCTTTTTTGTGGATCGCCCGATCCATTGTTGGATTTTTATCCGACAGTGTCCTTCATATTCAATCACCTTGTGAGTTCTTTCCCTGATACATAATGTCTTTGGTAAATTGTATTCTCTGCTTGGCCAACCATGCTCTGCTTTCGAGCTTGTGTATTTACTTTTGAAACTTGTGGTATATGTTACTAAGATGCCCGATGGGTTGAACCTATGCCTTCCCTTAATCCGTGAGAACCCGAAAGTTTTCACAAGTCATACTCTTCCGGTGTTCTACCAGATAAAATTCCAACACCACAGTTATATCAAAGTGAGAGGTGAATGAAATGATCTGCATTAAAGAAGTGGGAGTCGACCTTGAACTTTGTGTTCATGCCCATGAAAATGATGTAGACCGTCTCGGAAGCTTCTGGCAAAATGATTATCCAACTTTGATTCGTTCGGTATTCTTGAAATTGATTCCTTACAGTTATGGTTCCGACCATGCTGTCTTGATCTGATATATCTTATGGGAATTCATTCCAGTGCCTCGTCTATTTTTGGCAAGGTTGAAGTATCTACTGTCATAGGTCAATGAATCGGTTCTACTTCTATCATGTTCTACCTTTGAGTATTACCTCCTGGTATCTTGGAGATGTCTTGCCATTGCACCACAGCTTACTAACTTTGTTGAAGTAATGTCTTTCCTTGTCGTAATCACTCTACGGGTTCTGGGTTGTTATCAACCGAGGACACCGACTAGTGAAATTATTCCGCACTACAAATCAAATACCCCTAGTATTTTTACTAGGAAATTCTGACCCAAATCTGGTCTTCCCTAGCTTATCGGCTGTAATCCTGGTCTGCTACCTTTGACTGTGCTACCTTGTCATCTCTGGTGCAACGTATTCTTCAGTGTGTGAGCACGACTACGTCAAGCTTCAACATCTTGTGTTTCCTTGGAAAGGCAACTTGTTCCGAGCTTTCCTCTTATATATTGATCCTATAACTTGCACTTCGTCATTTCTTGCTTGTTGCCATTGTTATTTGATTGCAATCCTCTTGAAACCTCCCGGCAAATTGTCGGATCACTCTCAACACTTGAACTTTTCTCCGAGATGTCAACTGTGTTCATGATGAGAATACCTCCTTGCCCTCGATGATTTTATTATCATCGACAACACCCTTGACTTCCTTTCATCGCAGAACTTGTCCATAATGAATGCAACTTGCTCTCCAGCTAGTGTTGTGTTCTGCTTGAAGTATTACTGTCTATTATGTCGAGAATGTTGTTGGGATTGCTCCACCTCTTACAAATTCTTCAGCATGATGAATACTTCTCACCATCACCATTCTTCCTTGGCCCCCATGTTGTTTTTAACCCAGGATACAATATGATACCGATGCTGTTGAGTTCTTGTTTCTAGCAACCCTATTGCTTTCTTAGACTGTTGGTTATTGAGTGTCCTCTAACATTGATCTTGCTGCCTAAGGTCATACTTCGGTCACACCTTCAACTAATGATTGATGGTATATGTTTTCCTAGAGCATACAACATTATATCATTGAATTGACAGTGTCATTTTCTTGTTCACATTATTGTGGAAAGCCATCCGTTTGGAATTCTCGATGAATTGTCGCTGAGCCCATTAGCCACCTTCTCATCCCCTCCTTGGTCTAATGATGAACTATTGTTTCAGGAACCTGCTCCCATAGTTCATTTCCTGAGAATCTTGCAATGTCATTTCGTCTATTTGTGTTGCACCTTTTCTTCTCGGACATCCTGAGTCTGAGGTATCATGACACCTATCGAATCTAAATCTCGGTCAGATATGATGGTTGGGACATTTCCAAGAGTTATAATGTTGGTCTTTATATGACCCGATAAGGTGATGTCATGCCTAGCACACCTGGCCGGAGGACCTATTGTTATAGTTTCCTTTTTGGCAAGGTTAGTCATTCTTCTGTGAGGAAATTGTAAGACTTATTCTATAAATTGTTCCTGATGGATCCTTTTTGTTTCCAAAGTCTGATCTTCACCGTATGACCATGTCAATGCTATCTCGAAGCATGTCCATGGTACTCCGATTTTGAACAGGGACAATTGAAGCCCAATGTTAAATGTTTCCTGCTCATTATCTAAACACCGCTGTATGGGTAATATGTTGGGGAACATAGCAGAATTTTAAATTTTCTACGCATCACCAAGATCAATCTATGGAGTCATCTAGCAACGAGGGAGAGGGGAGTGCATCTACATACCCTTGTAGATCATGAGCGGAAGCGTTCAAGAGAACGGGGTTGATGGAGTCGTACGCTTCGTGATCCAAATCACCGATGACCAAGCGCCGAACGGACAGCACCTCCGCGTTCAACACACGTATGGTTGGGAGAGACGTCTCCTCCTTCTTGATCCAGCAAGGGGAGAGGAGAGGTTGATGGAGATCCAGCAGCATGACGGTATGGTGGTGGAAGCAGCAGGATCTCGGCAGGGCTTCGCCAAGCACCAACGAGAGGGAGAGGTGTCACGGGGGGGAGAGGGAGGAGCCAGGGACTTGGGTGCGGCTGCCCTCCCTCCCCTCCACTATATGTAGGGGGCCTGGGGGGTGCCGGCCCCTACAGATCCCATCTAAGCGGAGGGGGCGGTGGCCTAGGGTTGGCTTGGCCCCCAAGGCAGGTGGAGGCGCCCCTACCCCCTTAGGGTTTCCAACCCTAGGCACAAGGGAGGCCCAAGGGGGGCGCACCAGCCCACTAGGGGCTGGTTCCCTTCCCACTTCAGCCCATGAGGCCCTCCGGGATAGGTGGCCCCACCCGATGGACCCCCGGGACCCTTCCGGTGGTCCCGTACAATACCGATGACCCCCGAAACTTTCCCGATGGCCGAAACTGGTCTTCCTATATATAAATCATTACCTCCGGACCATTCCGGAACTCCTCGTGACGTCCGGGATCTCATCCAGGACTCCAAACAACTTTCGGGTTACCGCATACTTATATCTCTACAACCCTAGCGTCACTGAACCTTAAGTGTGTAGACCCTACGGGTTCGGGAACCATGCAAACATGACCGAGACAACTCTCCGGCCAATAGCCAACAGCGGGATCTGGATACCCATGATGACTCCAACATATTCCATGATGATCTCATCGGATGAACCACGATGTCAAAGATTCAATCAATCCCGTATTCAATTCCCTTTGTCAATCCGTACGTTACTTGCCCGAGATTCGATCGTCGGTATCCCAATACCTCGTTCAATCTCGTTACCGGCAAGTCACTTTACTCGTTCCATAACACATCATCCCGTGACCAACCCTTAGTCACATTGAGCTCATTATGATGATGTTTTACCGAGTGGGCCCACAAATACCTCTCCGTCATGCGGAGTGACAAATCCCAGTCTCAATTCATGCCAACCCAACAGACAGTTTTGGAGATACCTGTAGTGCACCTTTATAGCCACCCAGTTACGTTGTGACGTTTTGTACACCCAAAGCATTCCTACGGTATCCGGGAGTTGCACAATCTCATGGTCTAAGGAAAGGATACTTGACATTAGAAAAGCTCTAGCAGACGAACTACATGATCTTGTGCTATGCTTAGGATTCGGTCTTGTCCATCACATCATTCTCCTAATGATGTGATCCTGTTATCAATGACATCTAATGTCCATAGTCAGGAAACCATGACTATCTGTTGATCAACGAGCTAGTCAACTAGAGGCTCACTAGGGACATGTTGTGGTCTATGTATTCACACATGTATTACGATTTCCGGATAACACAATTATAGCATGAACAATAGACAATTATCATGAACAAGGAAATATAACAATAACCATCTTATTATTGCCTCTAGGGCATATTTCCAACAGTCTCCCACTTGCACTAGAGTCAATAATCTAGTTACATTGTGATGAATCGAACACCCATAGAGTTCTGGTGTTGATCATGTTTTGCTCGAGGAAGAGGTTTAGTCAATGGATCTGCGACATTCAGGTCCATATGCACTTTACAAATATCTACGTCTCCATTTTGAACATTTTCACGAATGGAGTTGAAGCGGTGCTTGATATGCCTAGTCTTCCTGTGAAACCTGGGCTCCCTGGCAAGGGAAATAGCTCCAGTGTTGTCACAGAAGAGAGTCATCGGGCCCGACGCATTGGGAATAACTCCTAGGTCGGTAATGAACTCCTTCACCCAGATTGCTTCTTGTGCTACCTCCGAGGCTGCCATGTACTCCGCCACGACACTTTGCTTGCAACTGCACCAGCTGACTGCCCCACCATTCAATATATATATGTATCCGGTTTGTGACTTACAGTCATCCAGATCTGTGTCGAAGCTAGCATCGATGTAACCCTTTACGACGAGCTCTTCATCACCTCCATAGACGAGAAACATATCCTTAGTCCTTTTCAGGTACTTCAGTATATTCTTGACCGCTGTCTAGTGTTCCAAGCCAGGATTCCTTTGGTACCTTCCTACCAAACTTACGGCAAGTTTTACATCAGGTCTGGTACACAGCATGGCATACATGATAGACCCTATGGCCGAGGCATAGGGGACAACACTCATCTTTTCTCTATCTTTTGTCGTGGTCGGGCATTGAGCCGTGCTCAATCTCATACCTTGTAATACAGGCAAGAACCCCTTCTTGGACTGATCCATATTGAACTTCTTCAATATCTTGTCAAGGTATGTACTTTGTGAAAGACCAATGAGGCGTCTTGATCTATCTCTATAGATCTTGATGCCTAATATATAAGCAGCTTCTCCAAGGTCCTTCATTGAAAAAAACTTGTTCAAGTAGGCCTTTATGCTTTCCAAGAATTCTATATCGTTCCCCATCAATAGTATGTCATCCACATACAATATGAGAAATGCTACAGAGCTCCCACTCACCTTCTTGTAAACGCAGGCTTCTCCATAAGTCTGTGTAAACCCAAACGCTTTGATCATCTCATCAAAACGAATGTTCCAACTCCGAGATGCTTGCACCAGCCCATAGATTGAGCATTGGAGCTTACACACCTTGTCAGCATTCTCAGGATCGACAAAACCTTCCGGCTGCATCATATACAATTCTTCCTTAAGGAAACCATTAAGGAATGCTGTTTTGACGTCCATTTGCCATATCTCATAATCATAGAATGCGGCAATTGCTAAAATGATTCGAACGGACTTCGGCTTCGCTACGGGTGAGAAAGTCTCATCATAGTCAACCCCTTGAACTTGTCAATAACCCTTAGCGACAAGCCGAGCCTTATAGATGGTCACATTACCATCCGCGTTTGTCTTCTTCTTAAAGATCCATTTATTTTCTATGGCTCGCCGATCAACGGGCAAGTCAGTCAAAGTCCATACTTCGTTTTCATACGTGGATCCTATCTCGGATTTCATGGCTTCCAGCCATTTGTCGGAATCTAGGCCCGCCATCGCTTCTTCATAGTTTGAAGGTTCACCATTGTCTAACAACATGATTTCCAGGACAGGGTTGCTGTACCACTCTGGTGCGGAACGTGTCCTTGTGGACCTTCGAAGTTCAGTAGCAACTTGATCTAAAGTTTCATGATCATCATCATTAACTTCCTCCCTAGTCGGTGCAGGCACCTCAGGAACAATTTCTTGAGCTGCGCCACTCTCCGGTTCAAGAGGCAAAACTTCATCAAGTTCTACTTTCCTCCCACTTACTTATTTCGAGAGAAACTCTTTCTCTAGAAAGGATCCATTCTTGGCAACAAAGGTCTTGCCTTCGGATCTAAGATAGAAGGTATAACCAAAAGTTTCTTTTGGGTATCCTATGAAGACGCATTTTTCCGATTTGGGTTCGAGCTTTTCAGGTTGAAGTTTCTTGACATAAGCATCGCATCCCCAACTTTCAGAAATGACAGCTTAGGTTTCTTGCCAAACCACAATTCATACGGTGACGTCTCAAAGGATTTCGACGGAGCCCTATTTAAAGTGAATGCGGCAGTCTCTATAGCATACACCCAAAATGATAGCGGTAGATCGGTAAGAGACATCATAGATCGTACCATATCCAATAGGGTGCGATTACGACGTTCGGACACACCATTACACTATGGTGTTCCAGGCGGCGTGAGTTGTGAAACTATTCCACATTTCCTTAAGTGCGTGCCAAATTCGTGACTCAAATATTCTCCCCCACGATCTGATCGTAAGAACTTGATTTTCCTGTCACGTTGATTCTCAGCCTCACTCTGAAATTCCTTGAACTTTTCAAAGGTCTCAGACTTGTGTTTCATTAAGTAGACATACCCATATCTACTTAAGTCATCAGTGAGGGTGAGGACATAGTGATAGCCACCGCGAGCCTCAACGCTCATTGGACCGCACACATCAGTATGGATGATTTCCAATAAGTTGGTTGCTCGCTCCATTGTTCCGGAGAACGGAGTCTTGGTCATTTTACCCATGAGGCATGGTTCGCACGTGTCAAATGATTCATAATCAAGAGACTCCAAAAGTCCATCTGCATGGAGTTTCTTCATGCGTTTGACACCAATGTGACCAAGGCGGCAGTGCCACAAGTATGTGGGACTATCATTATCAACCTTACATCTTTTGGCATTCACACTATGAATGTGTGTAACATCATGTTCAAGATTAAATAAGAATAAACCATTGACCAGCGGGGCATTACCATAAAACATGTCTCTCATATAAATAGAACAACCATTATTCTCAGATTTAAATGAGTAGCCATCTCGCCTTAAATGAGATCCAAAAAGAATGTTCATGCTCAAAGCTGGTACTAAATAACAATTATTGAGGTTTAAAACTAATCCCGTAGGTAAATGCAGAGGTAGCGTGCCGACGGCGATCACATCGACCTTGGAACCATTCCCGACGCGCATCGTCACCTCATCCTTTGCCAGTCTCCATTTATTCCGTAGTTCCTGTTTTGAGTTACAAATATGAGAAACTGCACCGGTATCAAATACCCAGGAGCTACTACGAGAACTGGTTAGGTACACATCAATAACATGTATATCACATATACCTTTGGTATTGAAGACCTTCTTATCCGCTAAGTACTTGGGGCAGTTCCGCTTCCAGTGACTGTTTCCCTTGCAATAAAAGCACTCAGTCTCAGGCTTGGGTCCATTCTTTGACTTCTTCCCGGTAGCTTGCTTACCGGGCGGGGCAACTCCCTTGCCGTCCTTCTTGAAGTTCTTTTTAACCTTGCCTTTCTTGAACTTAGTGGTTTTATTCACCATCAACACTTGATGTTCCTTTTTGATTTCCACCTCCGTTGATTTCCGCATTGAATATACCTCAGGAATGGTCTTTTCAATCCCCTGCATATTGAAGTTCATCACAAAGCTCTTGTAGCTAGGTGGGACCGACTGAAGGATTCTGTCAATGACCGCATCATCCGGGAGATTAACTCCCAGCTGAGACAAGTGGTTGTGCAACCCAGACATTTTGAGTATGTGCTCGCTGACAGAACTATTCTCCTCCATCTTACAACTGTAGAACTTGTCGGAGACTTCATATCTCTCGACCCGGGCGTGAGCTTGGAAAACCATTTTCAGCTCTTGGAACATATCATATGCTCCGTGTTGCTCAAAACGCTTTTGGAGCCACGGTTCTAAGCTATAAAGCATGTCGCACTCAACCAGGGAGTAATCATCACTACACGTCTGCCAAGCGTTCATATTGGTTTTCTCTAGGAACGCGTTGAAGTTGAGGGCAACATTAGCGTGGGCCATTTGATCTAAAAGACATATTGTAAAGATTTTAGACTATGTTCATGACAATTAAGTTCATCTAATCAAATTATTAATGAACTCCCACTCAGATAGGCATCCCTCTAGTCATCTAAGTGATACATGATCCGAGTCAACTAGGTCGTGTCCGATCATCACGTGAGACAGACTAGTCATCATCAGTGAACATTTTCATGTTGATCGTATCTTCTATACGACTCATGTTCGACCTTTCGGTCTTCCGTGTTCCGAGGCCATGTCTGTACATGCTAGGCTCGTCAAGTCAACCTAAGTGTATTGCGTGTGTAAATCTAGCTTACACCCGTTGTATGCGAACGTTAGAACCTATCACACCCGATCATCCCGTGGTGCTTCGGAACAACGGACCTTAGCAACGGTGCATAGTTAGGGGGAACAATTTCTTGAAATTATTGCGAGGGATCATCATATTTATGCTACCGTCGTTCTAAGCAAATAAGATGTAAAACATGATAAACATCACATGCAATCAAATAGTGACATGATATGGCCAATATCATTTTGCTCCTTTTGATCTCCATCTCCGGGGCGCCATGATCATCGTCGTCACCGGCATGACACCATGATCTCCATCATCATGATCTCCATCATCATGATCTCCATCATCGTGTCTTCATGAAGTTGTCTCGTCAACTATTACTTCTACTACTATGGCAAACGGTTAGCGATAAAGTAAAGTAATTACATGACGTTTATGTTGACACGCAGGTCATAAATAAATTAAGACAACTCCTATGGCTCCTGCCGGTTGTCATACTCATCGACATGCAAGTCGTGATTCCTATTACAAGAACATGATCAATCTCATACATCACATATATCATTCATTACATCCTTTTGGCCATATCACATGACATGGCACATGCTGCAAAAACAAGTTAGACGTCCTCTAATTGTTGTTGCAAGTTTTTTACGTGGCTGCTATAGGTTTCTAGCAAGAACGTTTCTTACCTACGCCAAAACCACAACGTGATATGCCAATTTCTATTTACCCTTCATAAGGACCCTTTTCATCGAATCCGATCCGACTAAAGTGGGAGAGACAAACACCCGCTAGCCACCTTATGCAACTAGTGCATGTCAGTCGGTGGAACCAGTCTCACGTAAGCGTATGTGTAAGGTCGGTCCGGGCCGCTTCATCCCACGATGCCGCCGAATCAAGATAAGACTAGTAACGGCAAGTAAATTGACAAAATCAACGCCCATAATAACTTGTGTTCTACTCGTGCATAGAAACTACGCATAGACCTAGCTCTGATACCACTGTTGGGGAACGTAGCAGAATTTTAAATTTTCTACGCATCACCAAGATCAATCTATGGAGTCATCTAGCAACGAGGGAGAGGGGAGTGCATCTACATACCCTTGTAGATCGCGAGCGGAAGCGTTCAAGAGAATGGGGTTGATGGAGTCATACTCGTCGTGATCCAAACCACCGATGACCAAGCGCCGAACGGACAGCACCTCCGCGTTCAACACACGTACGGTTGGGAGAGACGTCTCCTCCTTCTTGATCCAGCAAGGGGAGAGGAGAGGTTGATGGAGATCCAGTAGCACGACGGCGTGGTGATGGAAGCAGCGGGATCTCGGCAGGGCTTCGCCAAGCACCAACGAGAAGGAGAGGTGTCATAGGGGGAGAGGGAGGCGCCAGGGACTTGGGTGCGGCTGCCCTACCTCCCCTCCACTATATATAGGGGGCCTGGGGGGCGCCGGCCCCTACAGATCCCATCTAAGGGGAGGGGGCGGCGGCCTAGGGCTAGCTTGGCCCCCAAGGCAGGTGGAGGCGCCCCCACCCCCTTAGGGTTTCCAACCCTAGGCGCAAGGGAGGCCCAAGGGGGGCGCACCATCCCACTAGGGGCTGGTTCCCTTCCCACTTCAGCCCATGAGGCCCTCCGGGATAGGTGGCCCCACCCGGTGGACCCCCGGGACCCTTCCGGTGGTCCTGGTACAATACTGATGACCCCCGAAACTTTCCCAGTGGCCGAAACTGGTCTTCGTATATATAAATCTTTACCTCCGGACCATTCTGGAACTCCTCGTGACATCCAAGATCTCATCTGGGACTCCGAACAACTTTCGTGTTACCGCATACTTATATCTCTACAACCCTAGCATCACCGAACCTTAAGTGTGTAGACCCTACGGGTTCGGGAACCATGCAGACATGACCGAGACAACTCTCCGGCCAATAGCCAACAGCGGGATCTGGATACCCATGTTGACTCCCACATATTCCACAATGATCTCATCAGATGAACCACGATGTCGAGGATTCAATCAATCCCGTATTCAATCCCCTTTGTCAATTGGTACGTTACTTGCCCGAGATTCGATCGTCGGTATACCAATACCTCGTTCAATCTCGTTACCGGCAAGTCACTTTACTTGTTTCGTAACACATCATCCCGTGACCAACCCTTAGCCACATTGAGCTCATTACGATGATGTTTTACCGAGTGGGCCCAGAGATACCTCTCTGTCATGCGGAGTGACAAATCCCAGTCTCAATTCATGCCAACCCAACAGACACTTTCGGAGATACCTGTAGTACACCTTTATAGCCACTCAGTTACGTTGTGACGTTTGGTACACCTAAAGCATTCCTACGGTATCCGGGAGTTGCACAATCTCATGGTCTAAGGAAAGGATACTTGACATTAGAAAAGCTCTAGCAGACGAACTACACAATCTTGTGCTATGCTTAGGATTGGGTCTTGTCCATCACATCATTCTCCTAATGATGTGATCCCGTTATCAACGACATCTAATGTCCATAGTCAAGAAACCATGACTATCTGTTGATCAATGAGCTAGTCAACTAGAGGCTCACTAGGGACATGTTGTGGTCTATGTATTCACACATGTATTACGATTTCTGGATAACACAATTATAGCATGAACAATAGACAATTATCCTGAACAAGGAAATATAATAATAACCATTTTATTATTGCCTCTAGGGCATATTTCCAACAAAGCATGCAAAGTAGCCTTCATGATATTGCTGATTTCAGGGACTTACGATTTTGCTAAGTCCTTGCTCTGCTGTTATTTTTATGCCATGTATCCATGATGCTACAGTGAGATCCATGCTTTATTTGAGTTGCTTCAGTAAGGATTATTTGGACATATGGATGAGATCTATCCATTAATTCCCCTGTTTGCAATTATGCAGTGCCCTAGCATGACTTAATCATGCTCTACTTTTGCTTTAAAATGTTCCTGGCAGATTGTTTACTTGTTAATCAATTTTGCCACAGATGTTGTAGTTGACCCAAGCATGCTATAAACTTGTTCTTGCCTTGGTTAGCTTCATGAACATGTCTTCTTGCTATTTCTATGCTTAGTTTGTCATGCAAGGATTTGTGATGAGTTAATCGAGCTCGCAAAGATGCCTTCATAATTCTGTTTATGCCATGCTCAGTTTTCTGCCAAGTCTGAATCCGTTAACGAAACTTGCTATGTTTACTTGGGTGCCATCATATCTTCTTTGCTTTTTTGGCTCATGATCAGTAAGGGACTTTTGTTCTATGCATTTAGTAGATTCATGCCATGCCTTGGTTTTCTATGATATGCTCCTGTAGCATGTTGTTAGTTTGCTCTAAACATTGCTTCCTGATGTTATTCCTGGCATGCTAGTATTCTCACAAAGTCTGTGATGCTGATATCTTTTGCACTTTTGCCATGCTTGTTTGAACCAGCTCTTGTGTGATTTAGCCATAGCTCAGTGTTCCTATTTTGTCAAGCATCTTGGGTAGATCACTGCCATGTGCTTTGTTGCTATGTTGGAGTGCAGTAGCATAATTTCTTGTTGCATTCTAGATGGCATCGTGCTGTTAATCGCAGAATTGTGACATTCTTGTTTTGCTTGCCATTTGCAAACCATGCATCTGATTCTGGTGATCTTTATATCGATTTCGACCGAAATCAACTCATCTTTCCAGCGGCACACTTGGTTTGCCAAGTTGAGGCCTGGTTCAATCTTTCCCTTCCGAAGCACGCATATGCATTGCATATCACATCCCACATGTCATGTCATGTTTTGCATCATATTTATTGTGCATTGCACCATGATTGGTTGTTGGTACTGTGCTTGTGTTATTGCTTTGGGTAGAGCCGGGAGACGAGTATGTGATCGAGGAACCTGTTGAGTACGCTAACGAGGATCAAGCTTGCGTCAACTCTGAGAACTTTGCCGGCAAGATGATCATACCCTCGAAATCACTTGTATCTTTGATTGCTAGTTGTTCGCTCTTTTGCTATGCCGCGATACCTACCACTTGCTATATCATGCCTCCCATATTGCCATGTCAAGCCTCTAACCCACCTTTCCTAGCAAACCGTTGTTATTCAGTAATCGCTGGTGGGTTCTGATACATCTGGACGGAACTGAACTTCTAAACATGCAGAGGCATGTTAGATAGATATATATTATATATTATATATACCATAGTAGTCCCTCGACGCCGGTCAATATCCTTGCCGGAGCCTCACCTGCTGGCTCCTTGGAGCACGCTATCCGCCGGTGGACACCCAATTGTGTGCGAAGCCGCCAAGGACTGACCTCGCCACCTCTGTGCCTCCCCCAGGATCTCCGTCAGCGCCTTGTGCTGTTGTGCGCAAAGATACCGCTGCCTCTCCCTGGTACATCCATCTCCACTCCCTCGGGGCGCTGCTCGCAGGCTCATGACCTGCTATAGAGTTGACGTTTGCGCACACAAGTTCCCCTGTCTGGCTCTGCCAGCTCCCGTAGTTGAGTAGAGCGAGGAGATCGACAGAGGAACTACTCACTAGATTTTGCAAATTATGTTGGGCATGGAGATTGATCTGTTATTTTTGGTTGTCCCTGGATTCAAGGATAACAGCGCCCAAACCTTTCCCTGATGTTTGGGCAAAGGCATGTGTGTCTGATGCGTGAGCAAAGCGACAAAACAATGGTTGCTGGTTATGTATCTCGCGGGACTCGACGGTTACAGTTTCGGGAGCAGCACTGTTGCTTGCTAGCATATTTTTTTCTTACATATATGAACTGATGATGCTTTATTTGGTGTTGTTTCCCATGGCAGTACATTATGGCTTTGTTGACGATGATTTCTGCTAATGTGCATACTTGAGTTTCTTTTTCACTTCCAATTTAAGGTAGGTGCAAGTAAAACGATGACTTCACATTGGCTAGATCACTTACTGTTGTTTATTCTCATGCAGCAGCAGAGGAATAGACCCGGCAAGGAAGAGAGCTACACCAATGTAGTCGGTGGAATTAACAAGCAAAGTAAATCCTGAAGCTCCTGGTTGTAACAAGAGATAATTCCCCGTTTTCCATGCACAATGCATTAGTTGATACAGAGTATTTGTGCGTCCAAATAGCAACATGAATTTGGTTTTAGTAGTTTTTGAATTCAAGTGTCAGAAAAATTATGCTGCTTATTTTCGTAGCATTTGTGATGGATCGATTTTGTGTTGGAGGCCGAGGATTGGGTCTGCACCTCTTACCACAGTCAATTGTCATCGGTGGCCAGCCAGTGACACTGGTGAAGGAATGAGTGTGGCTGGAGATCGTTTGGTGACATCCGGTGCATATCACATGACAGAGTGGAGGCGCAGACTCCCCTGCCCTAGCTTTGGCACCGCCACCTACCAATGCGCAGCACAAGCCTGACTGACACAGCCCAAATCTTGATTGTAATTTTCTCATCTTCTATCTCTTTTTCATGTGGTCACATTGATTTTGCCTTTAGAGAAAGGGTTGAAAGAAGATTCTTTGCTTCAGACAACTGAATGTCCAGTAATATCATCAACCTTCAGCGAGCAGCGGCTCAGAACTCCATCACCTCAAACGGCTTAGGATAGATTGATGTTTCATTCCACTTGCTTTCTGATCCAAGTTTCAACTGGTCCCGACCCAGCATCTATCTTCACTTCCAGTTAACGAACTGTAGACTATGAAACTGAGGAAGACCCTAGGCTTTTGTGTTTTTACTAAAAAGTTTGATTCTAAAAATATGCCCAGCAATATACAAGTTGTTTGCTAGCTAATGGATCATTTATACAGATCTCGAGAGGGGAGTTGGACTGTGCCTTGATAGAGCTAGACAAACTGATAAAGATTATTTGAAAGGCTCTTTGCAAGCATAAAGTGAATCTGTAATAGTCAACTTGTTAATATAGGTTGGCAAGTACAGTGTTTATGTTTCTGAAAATATATCACCATTGTAGGTTGGCAAGTAATTTTCTCTACCAATGTTCATATTTCGAAATACACGGTGTCATGCAAGGTAATAAAAAATAAACTACACTGTATCATATTTTAGCTTTCATGGATAAGAAATAAGTTATGGCTATATAAAACAATGAGAGGCTAATCATTTGAAATGGCATGGAGCAGCGGCACCATCACGGAGCATGACGAGGCGTTGCAGTGAAGCTATAGAGCGTGTTGTTCCATGGTGAGCTCCCAAATTCACATGGTGGATTCTAGATTACTGGAGCTATACAAGGCAGCCATGTGACAACAGAGTAAACTGGAGTGAAATAAAGTGATGGAGCCAACGCAAGAGTGTAGGGCAGTCACGTGGCATACACAAGGTGAAAGTTCTACATAAAGACTAACAGAAACATGGGAAAATCATAAGGATGTTCCATTCAATACAAACATGTACATGTTACAAAATTGTTGTTTTGCAGTGTAATTTGGTTGAGTTTAGTTCTAGAGAATGAGTATGTTCGTTCGGTAGTTAGCTTTTAGCAGTATGTAGAATATGAAAGGATTTGCTGGAAATTGGGATAAACAATATGCGTGTGAACTAAATTTTTTCTTTGAGCTCATACTAAACGAGAAAGTGCTTCAAATTTATGAGGTTGCCTGGGAAGCTAATGAAGACAGACCAGTGAATGTTCACGCTTGAGAATTCTTGGATTTCTCTGCCACATACATATGGTCGTGGACCATCAATATGAATTTATTTAATTTTTTTCTCCCTTTGCAAGGCACGGACATTTTTCCTATACCTCAAAAAGATAGATGTGTTGATTTAGTTCACCTGTACTGAACATATTACTTTCTGCTATGGCATGCATATTCAGAATCATGGGGTCAGGAAAGCAATGAAAGTTAGCAACGGGAGATCGTAGCGATGTCTGAACGGCCGTCTGCTACTGAAGCTCGTCCACCGTCCTCGCTCTGATGAGATCAAAAGCCACGATATGTATGCATGTTAAGAAAAAAATTAAGATGTGTGTTTTATCATATAGTTCAACCAATACATATTTTTTTATGGATCATTCGCATTTGGCAAGTACTCACACTACATTTTCAGCTATGCATGTGAATGCTTGGGAAGACACTACATGGCATAGTTAACTTTTGTTCTGGTTCAATTATATGTTTTTACTGACACTTTCCTACTGAGAATGCTTTCCCATTAATTTTTCTCCCTGTTGATCTATTTTTCCTCTTAGCATCATCCATCATCATTGCCCCATGACCCGACTTGCTTTCCCAAATGCACGAACAAACATCTGCTCTGTATGCATGGCAAACTTTAGTTCCATTCAATGCCATCACATGATCCCCTTACAGTATGTGAACAAAGTTGTATTCCTTTGGTTCAGATGTGACATTTTCTCATTTGATTGTTCATTAAATTTGCAAGCGAGCTATTTTAGTTAGATGCTCTAAAAGAAAATGAAGGGTCGTTCCAAGAGGTTAGTGTCAAATAAAAAAATTCCAAAGAAATGTAGTGCAAAAGAATTTGTACAGCTTTTTTTATAGGATTAATTCACTCATACAAATAGGTGCGGCCCGTAGAAAAACAATCATATGAACTCAACCCTCTGAATTTTCCATGAAAATATTTTGAATCAAAGAGACCCAAAGGTGGAATAAGAAGATTACCGTGGCCACAACCATTATCAAAATGTTTCTCAGATGTGGAAATATGGAGGGGAAGGATCCTCGACCATCATGCCACGTCCCTCGACCAGAATCTCCACCAAATCATGTCGCATTTCAACTTTCAGAGTAACGTCCTATGTCGCCGGCGGAGGAAAACCATCTGTCGAGCCGTCCAATGTCGAGTTCACCGGCGAAAGAAGAACATTCGTCGAGCCGTCCATCGCCTGAGGCGGCTACACCAGAGGTATGTCTCCCATTTTTGACATCTAAACGCATAACTAATATTGTTTTCCTACCAATATGCTTGTGTAGGGAGCCCAATCGGTGGAAGGTGATTTTTCAAAGAGAATTCTAGCAGCCAACAGTTAACAGGCGGTGAGCAGGGAGACAATGAGCTGGAGTTTTTTTAGAAAGCAAAGCTGGAGTTTGGTTTGTACTTAAGACATCACTTAAGAAGTTCTTCACCACATGTAAATTCTTTTGGAGCTTCCAAGGATATACATTTTTTGGGTTGCCAATTATAAGAGTTAATGGAGTGCTTTAAAATTTGATGTTTGTGGGTTCTGAAATGATAATATTGAGTTTCTATATAAACAGAAAATTTCTTTGAATAGCATGTACTGCTTGTGTGTGTCGGTCAAGTCTTTCAACGGGCCAAGCCCAAAAAACAGTGCAAACTAAATTACAAATGAAATATAATATTCCAAAAAATGTCCGTCACCATAGAAATGATTCCATTTTAAAAAGTATTCTTGAAAATAAAAAAACACCTTCTCAAAATAAATATATATTTATGTTTTTCTGAATAACAAAAAATAAAATTGATTGAAAGACTATTCAGTAGACAACTACTCTTTCATCGGGGAGCTGAAATGGGTCATGACAAATATTGCTAGGATACGTCCAAATTTCATGGTCCAAAAGGAAATAACCTTATTTCTAACGTTTCCAAAAATTGAATTAAGAAGTGTTGCATAATGGCGTATGGAGCAAGTTATGTTTAATATTTCACCCGATGCAACGCACGGGCATCTGTACTAGTATATAATGTTATTATTCATCATCCAGGGTGCAGAATAAGTTATTCTTCACCCGAGGTAATCTTACGATCGCTTTCTAAATAAATTACGTTTAGAATATAAATAGTTACATGCATATTGATTCAATATGTAAAATTTTGTATAAAAAACAAAAATGTAGGTGATAAGATCAGAAAAATCATATTTTATGTATGTTTTACACTATGTTTTTACATTCGTAATTTTACGTAACATAAAATATTTTTTACGGCGAGTACATATTTTCTTATGTTCTCTTTTTATGTATGAAATAAGACGAAATATATATATATATATATATACGATCGGTTCTATGAGAAATTCTATTTATATATATGCATAACGTGTACAATATGTAGTATCGTAAAATACCAGCAAACAAAAAAGAATTAAATGGAAACACAAAATTAAAGGAAAAATAAAAAATAAACCCAAAACCCCCCAAACCTTTTAGTACCGGTTGGTGTTACCAACCGGTACTATAGGGCTCCCCGCCCCTGGCGCTGGCTCGTGCCACGTGGTGGCCCTTTAGCGGCGGTTCGTGCAGAATTAGTACTAAAGAGGGGACCTTTAGTCCCCACTCTTTAGTGCCGGTTGCAGAACCGGCAATAAAGGCCCTTACGAACCGGTGATACATCCCGGTTCTGCACTAGTGATATGATCCAAGAAGAGAAAGTATGTTAGCTTATGTCTCTCCCTCAAATAAAATTGCAATAATGATTGCTACCTCTTGAGCACTGTGTTGGTTTTCCCCAAAGAGGAAGGGATGATGCAGCAAAGTAGCGTAAGTATTTCCCTCAGTTTTTGAGAACCAAGGTATCAATCCAGTAGGAGGCTACGCGCGAGTCCCTTGTACCTGCACAAAACAAATAAATCCTCGCAACCAACGCAAATAGGGGTTGTCAATCCCTATAAGGCCACTTACGAGAGTGAGATCTGATAGATATGATAAAGATAATATTTTTGGTATTCTTGTGATAAAGATGCAAAGTAAAATAAAGGTAAAGTAAATAACTAAGTAGTAGGAGATCAATATGATAAAGATAGACCCGGAGGCCATAGGTTTCACTAGTGGCTTCTCTCGAGAGCATAAGTATTCTACGGTGGGTGAACAAATTACTGTTGAGCAATTGACAGAATTGAGCTTAGTTATGAGAATATCTAGGTATGATCATGTATATAGGCATCACGTCCGAGACAAGTAGACCCACTCCTGCCTGCATCTACTACTATTACTCCAATCATCAGCCGCTATCCAGCATGCATCTAGAGTATTAAGTTAAAAACAGAGTAACACCTTAAGCAAGATGACATGATGTAGAGGGATAGACTCATGCAATATGAAGAAAACCCCATCTTGTTATCCTCGATGGCAACAATACAATACGTGCCTTGCTTCCCCTACTGTCACTGGGAAAGGACGCTGCAGGTTTGAACCCAAAGCTAAGCACCTCTCCCATTGCAAGAAAGATCAATCTAGTAGGCCAAACCAAACTGATAATTTGAAGAGACTTGCAAAGATAACCAATCATACATAAAAGAATTCAGAGAAGATTCAAATATTATTCATAGATAGACTTGATCATAAACCCACAATTCATCGGTCTCAACAAACACACCGCAAAATGAAGATTACATCGAATAGTTCTCCACAAGAGAGGGGGGACATTGTATTGAGATCCAAAAAGAGAGAAGAAGCCATCTAGCTACTAACTATGGACCCGTAGGTCTGAGGTAAACTACTCACACTTCATCGGAGGGGCTATGGCGTTGATGCAGAAGCCCTCCGTGATCGATGCCCCCTCCGGCGGAGCTCCGAAACAGGCCTCAAGATGGGATCTCATGGATACAGAAAGTTGCGGCGGTGGAATTAGGTTTTTGGCTCCGTATCTGATCGTTTGGGGGTACGTGGACATATATAGGAGGAAGGAGTACGTCGGTGGAGCAACAGGGGGCCCACGAGGGTGGAGGGCGCTCCTGGGGTAGGCAGGCGCGCCACCCTACCTCGTGGCCTCCACTCTTGTGCCTTGACGTAGGGCCCAAGTCTCCTGGGTCTTATTCGTTGAGAAAATCACGTTCCCGAAGGTTTCATTCCGTTTGGACTCCGTTTGATATTCCTTTTCTTCGAAACCCTAAAACAGGCAAAAAAACAGCAATTCTGGGTTGGGCCTCCGGTTAATAGGTTAGTCTCAAAAATAATATAAAATTGGATAATAAAGCCCGTTAACATCCAAAAACAGATAATATAATAGCATGGAACAATAAAAAATTATAGATACATTGGAGACGTGTCAAGCATCCCCAAGCTTAATTCCTGCTCGTCCTCGAGTAGGTAAATAATAAAAACAGAATTTTTGATGCGGAGTGCTACTTGGCATAATTTTAATGTAATTCTTCTTAATTGTGGTATGAATATTCAGATCCGAAAGATTCAAGACAAAAGTTCATATTGACATAAAAATAATAATACTTTAAGCATACTAACAAAGCAATTATGTCTTCTCAAAATAACATGGCTAAAAAAAGTTATCCCTATAAAATCATATAGTCTGGCTATGCTCTATCTTCACCACACAAAATATTTAAATCATGCACAACCCCGATGACAAACCAAGCAATTGTTTCATACTTTTGACATTCTCAAAACTTTTTCAATTTTCACGCAATACATGAGCGTGAGCCATGGATATAGCACTATAGGTGGAATAGAATGGTGGTTGTGGAGAAGACAAAAAGGGAGAAGATAGTCTCACATCAACTAGGCGTATCAACGGGCTATGGAGATGCCCATCAATAGATATCAATGTGAGTGAGTAGGGATTGCCATGCAACGGATGCACTGGAGCTATAAGTATATGAAAGCTCAAAAAGAAACTAAGTGAGTGTGCATCCAACTTCCTTGCTCATGAAGACCTAGGGCAATTTGAGGAAGCCCATCATTGGAATATACAAGCCAAGTTCTATAATGAAAAATTCCCACTAGTATATGAAAGTGATAACATGAGAGACTCTCTACTATGAAGATCATGGTGCTACTTTGAAGCACAAGTGTGGTAAAAGGATAGTAGCATTGTCCCTTCTCTCTTTTTCTCTCATTTTTTTTATTTGGGCCTTTTCTCTTTCTTTTTTTATGGCCTCTTTTCTCTTTCTTTTCGTCCAGAGTCTCATCCCGACGTGTGGGGGAATCATAGTCTCCATCATCCTTTCCTCACTGGGACAATGCTCTAATAATGATGATCATCACACTTTTATTTTTCTTACAACTCAACAATTACAACTCGATACTTAGAACAAAATATGACTCTATATGAATGCCTCTGGCGGTGTATCGGGATATGCAATGAATCATGAGTGACATGTATGAAAGAATTATGAACGGTGGCTTTGTCACAAATACTATGTCAACTACATGATCATGCTAAGCAATATGACAATGGAGTGTGTCATAATAGACGGAACGGTGGAAAGTTGCATGGCAATATATCTCGGAATGGCTATGGAAATGCCATAATAGGTAGGTATGGTGGCTGTTTTGAGGAAGGTATATGGTGGGTGTATGATACCGGCAAAAAGGTGTGCGGTATTAGAGAGGCTAGCGAAGGTGGAAGGGTGAGAGTGCATATAATCCATTGACTCAACATTAGTCATAAAGAACTCATATACTTATTGCAAAAATCTACAAGTTATCAAAGAAAAGTATTACGCGCATGCTCCTAGGGGGATAGATTGGTAGGAAAATACCATCGCTTGTCCCCGACCACCACTCATAAGGAAGATAATCAATAAATAAATCATACTCCGACTTCATCACATAACGGTTCACCATACGTGCATGCTACGGGAATCACAAACTTCAACACAAGTATTTCTCAAATTCACAACTACTCAACTAACACAACTTTAATATCACCATCTTCATGTCTCAAAACAATTATCAAGTATCAAACTTATCATAGTATTCAACACACTCATAAGAAAGTTTTATTATTAATCTTGTATACCAAGCATATTAGGATTTTAAGCAAATTACCATGCTATTTAAGACTCTCAAAATAATCTAAGTGAAGCATGAGAGATCAATAGTTTCTATAAACAAATCCACCACCGTGCTCTAAAAGATATAAGTGAAGTACTAGAGCAAAATTATATAACTCAAAAGATATAAGCGAAGCACATAGAGTATTCTAACAAACTCCAAATCATGTATGGCTCTCTCAAAAGGTGTGTACAGCAAGGATGATTGTGGTAAACTAACAAGCAAAGACTCAAATCATACAAGACGCTCCAAGCAAAACACATATCATGTGGCGAATAAAAATATAGCTCCAAGTAAAGTTACCGATAGAAGTAGACGAAAGAGGGGATGCCTTCCGGGGCATCCCCAAGCTTTGGCTTTTAGGTGTACTTAGATTATCTAGGGTGTGCCATGGGCATCCCCAAGCTTAGGCTCTTGCCACTCCTTGTTCCATAATCCATCAAATCTTTACCCAAAACTTCACAACACAAAACTTATAGTAGAAAATCTCGTGAGCTCCGTTAGCGAAAGAAAACAAAAGACCACTTCAAGGTACTGTAATGAACTCATTATTTATTTATATTGGTGTTATACCTACCGTATTCCAACTTCTCTATGGTTTATAAACTATTTTACTAGCCATAGATTCTTTAAAATAAGCAAACAACACACGAAAAACAGAATCTGTCAAAAACAGAACAGTCTGTAGTAATCTGTAGCTAGCGCAAGATCTGGAACCCCAAAAATTCTAAAATAAATTTCTGGACGTGAGTAATTTATCTATTAATCATCTGCAAAAATAATTAACTAAATAGCACTTTCCAAATAAAAATGTCAGTAGTTCTCGTGAGCGCTAAAGTTTCTGTTTTTACAGCAAGTTCAACAAGACTTTCCCCAAGTCTTCCCAACGGTTCTACTTGGCACAAACACTAATTAAACACAAAAAACACAACCAAAAAACAGAGGCTAGATAAATTATATATTACTAAAAAGGAGAAAAAAGCAAGGAATAAAAATAAAATTGGGTTGCATCCCAACAAGCGCTATCGTTTGACGCCACTAGCTAGGCATAACAAATAAGAATAGATCTAGGTATTGCCATCTTTGGTAGGCAATTCTTCAATTAGGCATCTACCATCTTTAGGGATTTCTTTCTTTTTATTAATTATCAAACTTTTAGGCACAAGACCTAAAAATTCATTTGTAACAAATGGTTCCTTAATGATAGCAAAAAGATTGGGATGAATACTTATAGATTTGAGATCCGCATCCTTACTGGAGGATTCACCCTTATTTTTAGGAACGTACATAAGCTTGGCAACTTTAGTGGAAGGACTTGGAGTATTATTTACGGAATAAAAAGCGGTTCCCAAGTTGGTAATGATATTCTCAAGTTTATCGATCCTAACAGAATCGTGATTTATTTTCTCATTAACTATGGGTTCCTTTTCTTTAATATCTTTCAAAGTAACTCCTACTTTAGATCCATATTGAGAGATTCGGCAGTGGATCTTTTTATCCAAATTTTCAATTAATTTTACGGTAGCAACCTTATTTTCAATAATTTTAAGCCTTTGCATTACATGCTCCAAAGTTAATATAGTTCCATTAACCAAGAGAGGAGGTGAGCCAAATAAATCTAACATAGCATTGTAAGAATCAAAAGTATGGCTACCCAAAAAATTCCCTCCGGTAATAGTATCTAGAACATAACGGTGCCAAGGAGTAATGCCTAGATAAAAATTGCGAAGAAGAATGGAAGTAGATTGCTTCCTAGTAGATCTATTTTGAACATTGCGAATTCTATACCAAGCATCTTTTAGATTTTCTCCCTCCCTTTGCTTAAAATTTAGAATTTCATTCTCGGGAGACAACGGAGAAGATAAGGGACTAGCCATAACGACAAGCAAGCAAACTAACACACAAGCAAACAAAAAGCAAGCGGTCAAAAAAGAGGAAAATAGAGAAAGAGAGGGAGGATAGAGAGAGAGGGTGAATAAAATGGCAATGGTGAAGTGGGGGAGAGGAAAACGAGAGGCAAATGGCAAATAATGTAATGCGGGAGATAAGGGTATGTGATGGTTACTTGGTATGTTGACTTTTGCGTAGACCTCCCCGGCAACGGCGCCAGAAATCCTTCTTGCTACCTCTTGACCACTGCATTGGTTTTCCCCGAAGAGGAAGGGATGATGCAGCAAAGTAGCGTAAGTATTTCCCTCAGTTTTTGAGAACCAAGGTATTAATCCAGTAGGAGGCTACGCGCGAGTCCCTCGTACCTGCACAAAACAAATAAATCCTCGCAACCAATGCAAATAGGGGTTGTCAATCCCTATAAGGCCACTTACGAAAGTGAGATCTAATAGATATGATAAAGATAATATTTTTGGTATTTTTGTGATAAAGATGCAAAGTAAAATAAAGTCAAAGTAAATAACTAAGTAGTAGGAGATCAATATGATAAAGATAGACCCGGTGGCCATAGGTTTCACTAGTGGCTTCTCTCGAGAGCATAAGTATTCTACGGTGGGTGAACAAATTACTATTGAGCAATTGACAGAATTGAGCTTAGTTATGATAATATGTAGGTATGATCATGTATATAGGCATCACGTCCGAGACAAGTAGACCGACTCCTGCCTGCATCTACTACTATTACTCCACTCATTGACCGCTATCCAGCATGCATCTAGAGTATTAAGTTAAAAACAGAGTAACGCCTTAAGCAAGATGACATGATGTAGAGGGATAGACTCATGCAATATGAATAAAACTCCATCTTTTTATCCTCGATGGCAACAATACAATACGTGCCTTGCTGTCCCTACTGTCACTGGGAAAGGACACCGCACGATTGAACCCAAAGCTAAGCACTTCTCCCATTGCAAGAAAGATCAATCTAGTAGGCCAAACCAAACTGATAATTCGAAGAGACTTGCAAACATAACCAATCATACATAAAAGAATTCAGAGAAGATTCAAATATTATTCATAGATAGACTTGATCATAAACCCACAATTCATCGGTCTCAACAAACACACTGCAAAAAGAAGATTACATCGAATAGTTCTCCACAAGAGAGGGGGAGAACATTGTATTGAGATCCAAAAAGAGAGAAGAAGCCATCTAGCTACTAACTATGGACCCGTAGGTCTGAGGTAAACTACTCACACTTCATCGGAGGGGCTATGGTGTTGATGTAGAAGCCCTCCGTGATCGATGCCCCCTCCGGCGGAGCTCCGGAACAGGCCCCAAGATGGGATCTCGTGGATACAGAAAGTTGCGGCGGTGCAATTAGGTTTTTGGCTCTGTATCTGATCGTTTAGGGGTTCGTGGATATATATAGGAGGAAGGAGTACGTCGGTGGAGCAACAGGGGGCCCACGAGGGTGGAGGGCGCGCCTAGGGTAGGCAGGCGCGCCCCCCTACCTCGTGGCCTCCTCTCTTGTGCCTTGATGTAGGGTCCAAGTGTCCTGGGTCTTATTCATTGAGAAAATCACGTTCCCGAAGGTTTCATTCCATTTGGACTCCGTTTGATATTCCTTTTCTTCGAAACCCTAAAACAGGCAAAAAAAACAGCAATTCTGGGCTGGGCCTCCGGTTAATAGGTTAGTCCCAAAAATAATATAAAAGTGGATAATAAAGCCCAATAATGTCCAAAACAGTAGATAATATAGCATGGAGCAATCAAAAATTATAGATACGTTGGAGACGTATCAATGACTACCGGTCTAGTTATCGATTGCCTAGGGACAAATAACTTTCTTGTGTGACAACAAGCTCTCTACTAAAACTAACTTAGTTGTGTCTTCATCTAAAACAACCCCTAGCTTTTATTTACATGCTCTTTATTATCTTGCAAACCTAGCCTACAACACCTACAAAGTACTTCTAGTTTCATACTTGTTCTAGGTAAAGTGAACGTTAAGCGTGCCTAGAGTTGTATCGGTGATCGATAGAACTTGAGGGAATATTTGTTCTATCATTAGCTCCTCGTTGGGTTCGACACTCTTACTTATCGAAAGAGGCTACAATTGATCCCCTATACGTGTGGGTTATCAATATACCCAATTGGATGTAAGTTATCATCATCGTCATCACCATCGATCCTCTCATCGGGAGGGGGTCAATCTCCATCAACATCTTCACTAGCACCATCTCATCTCAAACCCTAGTTCATCTCTTGTATCCAATCTTTTTCTCAAAACCTCGGATTTGTACCTGTGGATTGCTAGTAGTGTTGATTACTCCTTGTAGTTGATGCTAGTTGGTTTATTCGGTGGAAGATCATATGTTCAGATCCTTTATGCATATTAATATCCCTCTGATTATGAACATGAATATTCTTTGTGAGTAGTTACGTTTGTTCCTGAGGACATGGGAGAAGTCTTGCTATAAGTAGTCATGTGAATTTGGTATTCGTTCGATATTTTGATGCGATGTATGTTGTCTCTCCTCTAGTGGTGTCACGTGAACATCGACTACATGACACTTCACCATTGTTTGGGCCTAGGAGAAGGCATTGGGAAGTAATAAGTAGATGATGGGTTGCTAGAGTGACAGAAGCTTAAACCCCAGTTTATGAGTTGCTTCATAAGGGGCTGATTTAGATCCATATGTTTCATGTTATGGTTAGGTTTACCTTAATACTTCTTTTGTAGTTGCGGATGCTTGCAAGAGGGGTTAATGACAGTACCCAAGCACCGGTCCACCCACATATCAAATTATCAAAGTAACGAACGCGAATCATATGAACGTGATGAAACTAGCTTGACGATAATTCACATGTGTCCTCGGGAGCGCTTTCCTTTATATAAGAGTTCGTCCAGGCTTGTCCTTTGCTACAAAAAGGATTGGGACATCTTCCTGCACCTTATTTACTTTTATTACTTGTTACCCGTTACAAATTACCTTATCACAAAACTATCTATTACCGATAATTTTAGTGCTTGCAGAGAATACCTTACTGAAAACTGCTTATCATTTCCTTCTGCTCCTCGTTGGGTTCGACACTCTTACTTATCGAAAGGACTACAATAGATCCCCTATACTTGTGGGTCATCAGATAACAACTGGCGAGAGCGGCACAGCAGTTGTCCGTTCCGCAGCGGCGGCCTTAGTGAAGGAAATATGCCCTAGAGGCAATAATAAAGTTGTTATTTATATTTCCTTATATCATGATAAATGTTTATTATTCATGCTAGAATTGTATTAACCGGAAACTTGATACATGTGTGAATACATAGACAAACAGAGTGTCCCTAGTATGCCTCTACTTGACGACTCGTTAATCAAAGATGGTTAAGTTTCCTAGCCAGAGACATGTGTTGTCATTTGATGAACGAGATCACATCATTAGAGAATGATGTGATGGACAAGACCCATCTGTTAGCTTAGCACTATGATCGTTTAGTTTGTTGCTATTGCTTTCTTCATAACTTATACATGGTCCTATGACTATGAGATCATGCAACTCCCGAACACCGGAGGAACACTTAGTGTGCTATCAAACGTCACAACGTAAATGGGTGATTATAAAGATGCTCTACAGGTGTCTCCGATGGTGTTTGTTGAGTTGGCATAGATTGAGATTAGGATTTGTCACTCCGATTGTCGAAGAAGTATTTATGGGCCCTCTCGGTAATGCACATCACTATAAGCCTTGCAAGCAATGTGACTAAAGAGTTAGTTACGGGATGATGCATTACGGAACGAGTAAAGAAACTTGCCAATAACGAGATTGAACTAGGTATGATGATACCGACGATCGAATCTCGGGCAAGTAGCATACCGATGACAAAGGGAACAACATATGCTGTTATGCGGTTTGACCGATAAAGATCTTCATAGAATATGTGGGAGCCAATATGAGCATCCAAGTTCCACTATTGGTTATTGACCGGAGATGAGTCTCGGTCATGTCTACAAAGTTCTCGAACCCGTAGGGTCCACACGCTTAACGTTCAATGACGATCGGTATTATGAGTTTGTGTGTTTTGATATACCGAAGATAGTTCGGAGTCCCAGATATGATCACGGACATGACGAGGAGTCTCGAAATGGTCGAGACATAAATATTGATATATTGGACGATGTTATTCGGACACCGGATGAGTTTCGGGGTTCACCGGATAAATATTGGAGTGCCGGGGGGTTATCAGAACCCTCGGGGGAACTAATGGGCCTATATGGGCCTTAGTGGGAAGAGAGGAAGGGCCAGGAGGGGCTGCCCCCTGGGTCAGAATTGGACTAGGGGAAGGGGGCGGCGCACCCCCTTTCCTTCCCTTCCCCATCTTCCTTCCTTCCCCATCTCTTCCTTGTTGGAAACCTACTAGGAATAGGATTCCTATTCCTAGTAGGAATCCTACTTGGGGCGCGCCCCTATAGGGTCGGCCGGCCTCCCCCTTGCTCCTTTATATAACGGGGCAGGGGCACCCTAGAACACACAAGTTGACAGTTGTCTTAGCCGTGTGCGGTGCCCCCCTCCATAGTTTTCCACCTCGGTCATATCGTTGTAGTGCTTAGGTGAAGCCCTCTGTCGGTAACTTCATCATCACCGTCATCACGCCGTCGTGCTGACGAAACTCTCCCTCGGCCTCAACTGGATCATGAGTACGAGGGACGTCACCGAGCTGAACGTGTGCAGATCGCGGAGGTGCTGTGCGTTCGGCACTTGGTCGGTTGGGTCGCGAAGACGTTCGACTACATCAACCGCATTACTTAATGCTTCCGCTTTCGGTCTATGAGGGTACGTGGACACACCCTCCCCTCTCGTTGCTATGCATCTCCTTGATAGATCTTGCATGATCGTAGGAAAAAGTTTGAAATACTGTGTTCCCCAACACTTAGCCTTGATGGAGGCCGCCCATGCCCAGCTCTTGGCGGTCACCACACAAATCGAACGAAGATTCTCCGACAATGGTCGGCAACCCATGGCCGAAGAGCTGGCAATCGCTGAGAGCGTTCGAGCAACCGTCCGTTCCTCTGCCGCATACCTTGCGACGACGGAGTCCGTCCAAGCCCAGATCGCGTCCGCCCACGCCCAGCTCGTGGCGGCCTTTTCCAAAGAGATGGCAGATGCGGATGGTGAGATGCTTGCCGATTATGGTGCGATGGATGCCATGGAGCCCGTTCCCCAGGATACTATCGGGCGCAAGCTGGACATGGAGGCGGCGGCGGAGACCGACGAGCACCAGCCGTAGTAGTACTCTCTGTTTTGTTTAATCAAGAGCGATGGTCTTTAATTTGTTAGAGTAATGTTTAGGTCAGCTAGCTCTGTTTAATTGTTGAACTTGCTCGATTAAGAAGTGTGGGTGTGCTGTAATCTCCTTTGTGTACCCAAATTATGCAATGACATGGATGACCACTGTAACCATGGAAATTCGAACCAAAATTTTTGACGTTCAAACTCATCACACACGGGTTAAGCTATCTGAATCGTTTGTGATGTTCACATATCATACACAGTTCTGAATAAGGGACCATGTCTGATGACCCTTTGCGCGCCAGTTTTTTCGCTGAAGCGATTCCAAATTTTCGGCTTCCGCGGAAATATCTACCTCCCCGCCCCCTCCCCCTTACCAAAAGCCACATTTCCCCTATTTCCGTCTTCCTTTCCAAGTTGAAACCTTCACTCCTTGCTTGCAGCGCCGCCTCCTCGTCGGTGACCCTCCTTCACGCTGCTCGGCCTCGCCTATCCAGGCAGGTAATCCACACCCGACCCCCATCCTCCTCCTCCTTCCACATCCCACATGCCCCGATCGCCGGTGCGAGCGCGACACCTTCCACCCAAATCACCGACCCTCCACCAAATAAGCGCCACCCTAAGCCATGGTGCACGCAGTATAGCCAGGATCTCAAGGAGCATTTGGCAGCGGAGAAGCAAATCACGGTCGCACGCACGGATGAGGTCGCAATGGCTGTCATTCGTGTCGACCCACAAATCTTGGAGGAGCACCTCGTCGTCGAGGCCACCGTTGACGCCTCGTGCGCCGGTGCCGCGACACGGTTGGCTGCTTTAAACGACAGTTCGTGGCGTTTTCTCGAGTCCACCGTCGGTGCCTTCGACAAAGACTACGAGGTGTTTTCTCAGCGTGCATGTGCTTACCTCATCTCGAGGGCCAGCAGGTTGGTGCCCGGCACGGCTCAAGCAACTCACCACTACAACGAGGGCACCCACGATGCGGAGGCCTTGCCCTCTTCCATGTCCAAGGAGCCAATCGTCATCGATATGTCCGACAATGAGAAGTAGCTTGTCTTATTAGCTCACTATAAGGACACATGTTCAGTTTGCTAGCTACTGTCTTTCCTTAACAAATTCTAGTGAATTGTGCTATCTACTTTTACCATGCAATCTTCTGCTATAGTGTATATGTTATATATGTCATGCAATGTGGTGTTCAGTTAACTGCTTGGTTCAATTCTGCAAATGTGATGTTCAATTCTTCAGGGTGCAATATTTCCAAGTTGTTAAGCATGCTTGGTTTGGTTAACTGTCTGATCTTCTATTATGAGTATGTTATATTGTGCAATGTGGTTCTCAGTTAATGTTTGGTTCATTTGTTGTTGTGTTTAGTTAACTGCTTGGTTCAATTCTGCAATGCGATGTTCAATTGTTGTGGTTGCATTCTGTTATTGTATACCACGTGAGGAATAAATCGAATTTGGCTGTACTAGATACATGAGAAACAAATACAATTGCTATATTTCCAAGTTGTTAAGCATGCTTAGTTTGTTTAACTGTCTGATCTTCTATTAGGAATATGTTATATTGTGCAATGTGGTGCTCAGTTAACGTTTGATTCATTTGTTGTGGTGCTTAGTTAACTGCTTGGTTCAATTCTGCAATGCGATGTTCAATTGTTGTGACTGCATTCTGTTATTGTATACCATGTGAGGAATAAATCGAATTTGGCTGCACTTAATACATGAGAAACATATACAAGTGCTATATTTCCTAGTTCTTAATCATGCTTGGTTTGGATAAATGGTTTGTCTATGTGGCTTGAATAAATCTAATGAATCTGCAATGTGCTTATTTTTCATTAACATATTTTACTGATAGCATGCGAACCCTTACTTAACCTGATGACTAACTATCTTATATGTGTTACAGGGAAACAATGAGAAGCACCGAGGTTTACAATCCAGGTTAGCACATGCATGGTTCGTTGTCTAATAGCACATTATTGTGCAATTGCAGGAACCATTCTAATATTTAGGTTTTCAACAATTTGGTCTTGCACATGTAGGTCCTGTTGTCAGAGGTTTTGGCCCACTGTTCGACCCTTTTTGTATATGGGGAAATGAGTTGTCCATGAATATCAATCAAATCAAAAAATTCAGAAAGATTTTTAGAATAAAGAAATTAGTGATAAAAACAACAAGATCTTTATCTGCACAATGAAAAAGATATCAGTTCACTACAAGATGGTACTAACTATTATATCTTGATTTTTTTATTTCTTTGCCCCATTTCCAATATAGAGAAGATACTTATGCACATTCTTGTTTCCAGGCCTTTCCAAAGCAGTTCACTGATGATTACCTCTCAAACCACCTCTATGGTCAAGAGACGAGGAAGGTTTTCATACAACACTCATGGTTCAATATTGAAGTGTTCCTGAAGAGGACGAAGGACGGACGGTCAATCATCCACAGGCACTGGCCTAAAGTTGCAAAGACCTTCAACATGAATGAACGCTCAATATTTGCCTTCCGCTTCAGCAGTTTTCCAGAGGAGATGCATCTGTCTATATGCCGTCTATGATGCTAATTTCGAAAGGTTCTATATGTTGCATGTGAAACTTTGTGCTGGTGCAGTTGTGTAATGGGGTAGCTGAGTGCTGAAGCTATATCATGTTGTACTCTGATGTATTTCAATTATGAAATTATGCTTTTGAAATATAATTATGTGCTTAATATGAATGTCCATTAGATTAATAAATGGATTATTAATAATAGGGAAATTAGCCTGCTAATGGCGAATTAGCCTGCTAATTGGGTTTTGCTATTGCAAACGGTTGTTGAAAAAATACTGTGGGCGATGACCTCAGGAAACGCACACAGTTTTAAGGAATAAACCGTGTTGGATCAATGAACAATCACACACGACTTTCTCTTGAAAACTGTCTGTGTTAGGCCACCTTGCGCAAACGTTTACCACATAAAAACTGTGTGTGATGGATAGCCTTTGCCACACAATTTTTTCTATGAACCGTGTGTGATACATTCAATAACACAAACGATTTAACGGGAAAAATGGTGTGTGATGTACCTGTGAACGGAAACGTTTTCCTTGGAGCGACTGTGTGAAATGTACATACGAACGGAAACGTTTAGCGGGGACTGACTGTGTGGGATGTACTTGCGACCGAAAACAGTTTCACTGTATAATTGTATTTTTTAGCTTTATTGTATGTATTTCCGTATTTGAGCGCTCAGCAATCGCACACGACCTCATTTTGCCGAGCGTGTGTGCCAGGAGGGCATATCCCCGACGGTTTCTGGGTCGTGTGGGAAGGACCTCATATCGCCCACACTCACTAGACGACGGTTCCAAATACCGTCGCGGAAGGGGTTAAAAACCGTTTATATAGGACCGACGCGTACCAGTCTATGATAAATGATGATTTTAATCATTCCAGGGTTCCTTGATTGCCTGCAATGTATTTACAGCGGGGGTGACAGCCATTTAAAGAAATGTTGGCAACATGTGGGAATTGTATCATATATGAACCTTGATTAATTTGTTTATCATGGTTAATGTGATTGTTGATGTTTCTTTGTGTGCAATCAGTCTTTGTGAGGACTCGGGAGATTATCATGGTTAGATATTGTTGGAAACCTTGATTAATTTGTAATGCTGAAGGTGAAATTGGACTCACCCGCTGTGTTATTGCTTGACGAACCATGAGAACATAACACAAAGCTGTTTGCGCTGTAGGTGAACCAGGCAGCAGATACTAGAACATACATTGATGAGCTTGATGGAAACTAATTACTAGCTATTACATGGAGGACCACGCTGAAATGAAACATTACTGGGCAGTGATTGCCGTTCGACGATCTGGAAATGGGTCACAGCAAAATGAGTAAGCCAACGAGGATGATTGTTTGGGGTTGAGTTTCAGTGGTTGTGGACGAAGAGCACGGCGAGGACGACCAGATTGGTAAGGCACATGATGAATATGTTCTTCAGCCAAGCTTGGTTGTCTTCAAGAAGTAAGATGTGGTGGTGGTAAACCGTGGAGTACAAGATCAGGTGTCGGTGCACAGACCGTGGAGTGCAAGAGGTGGTGGTACACCGTGGACTGAATATACCTGTCTTCCCACTTACAGAGCATGCATCCTCCTACATGCAACGAATTTTGTTAGCTGGGATGAGTGCACGGGATGGATTGAAAAATCGATGATGAACTTACACCATGACATGCAGCCATCCATAAGCACCGGCCTCACTCGTGGCTTTCACACTGATGGAGGTGGTGTGGTGTGGCGCTGCGCTGGGACATGTATGAACACATGCTTGTGAACTCTGGACAAACTCTGAGGAATGAAGAGTGAGCACGAACAAGAATGGTTGGGCAGCAGAAACAAGCAAGCTGGAGGTTTAAAACGAGTGAGGGGAGCGTGGTGTAGATAGCCACTGGGACTGACATGTACTCAATACACGTCTCGATTCAATGCATGACGATGCCTTGTGGGCCATCTGCTGGCGAGGTCAGAGATAATAAGCAAGATATACAACTTGTATAGAGTAAATTGCATAAAACCATTACTTTGAAGGCTAGGTTTGTGAAAAACACTAGGATACATTTTCGCTGCAGAAAACACCACATCTCATGTAATGGTCTTGCAAAAACCACTGATCGACGGATCTGGCTCGTTTAAGTGCGTTTATGACAGATGGGTCCCACTTTTCGCTGACGTGGCAAAACATTTTATCAAAAAAAATGCTAGATGGGTAAAAAAGCGAAAACCCCCTCAACAATTTTCCCCTGTGCTACCCATGGTCTTCCCTGTCCGGCGACCACAGTCAGCCACGACGCCCGCCCTTGCCTGGCCCGCCGTGCGCGCCCATACCGGCCTGCCGCGCACGCCCCTGCCCGGCCGGCCGCGCGTGCCCCTGCGCCGCCGTGCTCACCTCCTGCCAGTCGCCCACGCTCCTGGCCGGCTGCGCTCACCTCCTTGCCCCGCTGCGCCCGCCTCTGCCCGGCCGCGCGCCCGCCTCTGCTAGTTCGTGCCCGCCGCCCTGCTCCGCCCGCCACCGCCGCCCTGCTCCGCCCGCGCCCGCTGATCTACAAGCCGCGCCACCGCCGCACTGCTCCACCCATGCCATCCCACACTGCTTCCCCCATCTCCCTAGATAAATCTCGAGCTCGGGAGGACGGCGGCCATGGCGGGAATACGAGGGAGGGTGATGGAGCTCCGCCGCTACTGCTTGCTCCGGTGCGCGCCCCGGCTTCCTCCCTACTCGCGCCCGTGCGCGGCGGCCGTTGCGCTCGCTCCCATGCACCTTCTGTTGCTCAAGTGTACGCGTGTGTACCTCCCTGCTCGCGCTTGTGTTCGGCCGCTGCCGCCGCTGCTCGCGCATGTGCACCTGTGCGGCACAGGTTGGTCGGCAAGGAGGTTGAAGGGCTAGGTGGGCGGCTGCAGGCCCTCACCGGCAGGAGAAAGAGAGCGGAGGGAGGAAGGAGAAGGGAAGAAGGGGAGGGAGCTGATTGCTTTTTTCTATTTGATTTAGGGGTGTCTGTGCAAAATATATGGACTAGTTTCTAAATTTAGACTAAAATTGATCTAGCACGAAATGTTACGCCACGTAGGCAAAAAAAGGGGCCCATCTGTCATAATCTCACTTAACTGAGCCAGATCCGCCGATCAGTGGTTTTTGCAAGACCATTACGCGAGATGTGGTGTTTTCTGCAGCGAAAATGTATCCTAGTGTTTTTCGCAAACCTAGCCCTCAAAGTGGTGGTTTTATGCAATTTACTCACTTGTATACAATCAATGGAATTCATTATACAGGCTTGATGTATTTGAACGGCATGAATCACGTGAAAGCGGGCGGCCGTGATTCCGACCTCGCGTGGATGCATGTCTACTCATGATTTATCGTATATGAAGTTTCTATTCATATGATATTCCTATCTTATGATTTAAAGAAGGCCGCGTCTAAGCACATTTACTGCTAAAAAATAGGGGACGTGGAGTATGTGATCGCGAGCACACAGTCGCTCGCTATCTGGCCCCTTCGTTCCAGCTTTGCGATTCGCTCTATTCAACGCGTTTGGCACAGCGCTGGTCAACCCCGGACAGAAGAATTGTATGCCTGCCTGGTGGGCCATTATTTGGACGGACGTTTGCACGAGGAGGACGGCGAGAGGCAGAGCCGGCGTCCTGATCCGTGGATCGGAATTCTTGCTTTCCGGTGACGACGTGAAGCTCCACAGTAAATACGTAGGTGGTCTGGAGAGGGCGGCTATCTTCCACTTCTCGTCCCTGGATCTTGGGGTCATCAGACCGGCGAAGCGGTGCAGTTAGATCTTGCGATGGAGCGACAGACAAATCCGGCCGAGTTCTTGATGCAGCCCTTAAGCAGGTACGGATCTGGTAGCTCTCGCTGCTTCCCCGCTGCCTTGTAGTTCGGTGTTTGTCGGTGGATCTAAGGGCTCTCCCCCCACATTGTTGGTGCAGCAGAACTCTGCTAGAGGAGATCAACAAAAACAACGGTCACATGAGTCCTCTTCGTTACCCTGTGACGCCGCTGCCGGCTGTTGAGCTTCCCACCACGGCGGCGTTGGGTGCAGACTAGAGGCTGGGGCGCCACCTAGTGGCGCCACCTGAGATGGGCCTATGCGCACTTATCTTGTCTGGGCATTTTCGGCTATCATGTTTGGTCATCAGTATCACTTATGTACATCAATATGGGCGTATGTTGTATTATTTGAGTTCATTAGGATCTATTAGTAGCACATCAATCAAAGTACATATACTATGGTATTTGAGTTCAGAACCATCATAGTCAATGATACGTCTAACAAGGATATATAACAATTAATTCAAAAGGAAAGACAAAGTAGAATTAAGTGCTTCAGTTTGGCCGAAGAAAGGAACCTCATGATGCCACCACGACTAAGGAACCAAATATAAAAGAGCACCTTTCAGAGTACTCCAGAGGCATGGCATCATCCATTTCCACATCAGAATCATGGGAATTCTCCTGATCTTCATTTTGATGTACCCAACACAAATGCTACATGGATTTTAGTCAGCTGCACTCCCCACTACTTCTACACTTCCCCTTTCACACACCGAGGAGCAGAGACTGATGCAAGTTGATCGAACACAGAACAACATATAATTGCCTAGAGACATGCGCTGGACTTGAAAGGCAACATACCTAGCATGCGCATGAAATGTGAGAGTAACAATAAAAAAAACATACTATTTACCAATATGATTATTATTGCATGCCAAAATGGTACGTTTTGATTTACTATTGCATGCCAATATTCTTAATCACTCCGAACAAGTTCAACCTAAACTAAATATCTAAGAGTAAGCTCTGGTTTATGTATTTTACAGAAGTTCAGTTCAGCGAAACTTCGGAAGCAAAGGTGTGAAGCTTTTATCATTCTACTTAAAGGCATTTTGATTGTGCAAAACTTACACTACTACATGAATTACTGACCAACATGAGATGCAAAGTAACAACGACATGATAATTTTTTGAAGGCACTCATATTCTAAAGCATTAAAAGAAGAATTTCAATGCTTTGATTCTGTAAAGAATCAGATCGATCACTCAACAGTTCTATTAGCGCCACTCAAATTATGAGTGCAATGTTGTGTATGTAGCTGAAATTCACCCATCAAAGACAACCTTAATAATAAGCAATGGTTAAAACAAGCAATTGTTGGAGTTAAATGTAATTATATAAGAAGTCACATTTGATAAAAGTTGAGTCACCATGAAGAGAAACAACTGATGTGAACCTCGGGTTGTAAAACAAATAGGATGAGTCGTGTGCTGATTGCAAATAATTGTACTTCTAACCAAATGACCATGCTTCATGAATAGATGACAATATAGTAACAGGAAAGTGAAGGACGGTGAAATTTTGTAAGCTACTAAGGGCATAGGCAAAGCTCACACTCCAGCTTGCACTGCTTGAAGAAATCAACCAAAAGCACCCAGAAAGATAAAGGGCATTGTGTTGTGGCATCCGATGAATGTTGGTAACTGTACCATCACACTAATTTAATCTACAAAATTCATGTCGACATCACTGATCATGATGTATCAGGTTAGGATAAAATCATGGGTTTTTCCAAAAATAAAATAAAACAAGCCCAGTTAGAAAGAAACCATAAGCCTATCAGACAATCAGGCAATTATGTTAGCATGTCAACAATCAGATAGAACAAAACCTATAGTCCTCAATTTTTTCCTTCTAAAAAAATGTGTAATGCTAGAAAAGAGAGTTAAATAAAATGTTACGCGAATCAGCATCCAGAAAATTCATAGAAGCACTGAGGAAAATATGAACAAAATTCATGTGAAAACACCTATACTTTCCCCGAGAGCAAAAATGTGTAATGTTAGAAAAGGGAGTTAAACAAAATGTTAGGAAAATCCGCATCCAGAAAATTCATAGAAGCAATGAAGCAAAGATGAGCGACAAATTTAATCTACACACACACATTCAGGCAAAGAAATTACTTCGATTGAATCCATTCCTTTGCATATATGGCATAAAGGCATCTAAGGAAAAAAAACTTGATGATGTTAGTTTACCTTGCCAAGATCATGTAATCCATCTAACTGAATAAGAAGCTCCGTCAGTGTCCGCTGGATCTCACGGTCGTCACTAGTTCCCTCACTAAATCTTCTCTCACCAATTGCATCGATTTCATCCATGAAGATAATGCATGGCTAGAAATAACAACTTGATGAAAATGAAACAAAATTTGCGAGCACCGTAAATAAACTAAATGGTGATATAAGCTAAAAGATCTCAGAAGTGCACTTTTACATATATGGAGATCAGTTTGATTTCTTCTTCTCAGGAAAAACTGATACTGAAATCTAAATCTTAAATTTTTTCTAGCCATGGATGTAGTCAAGGGGAAGGGGCTTTATAAACTGCCGCACGATATCCAAAACAGGTCCATCTCTGCGAAATGGCATAACTGAATAGTCGACACATAGGACCAGTCCCCGCTGAGTGTGTTTAAGGGTCTGCTGGGTTCCTTTCATAGATACAACACCTGACCCCATATCCGCTTTGCTTTGTGGTGAGTAAAACCCATGACCAAGTACAATCTTGCTCCAGCTAGAAGCCTCACGCACAATGACATCAAGACCCTGTAAGATCTCCCTAGCCACAGGCAGCTCCGAGAGTTGGCTTAGAGGAAGCTGCTTCTTGAACTCTACTGATACAATGTAGGTCTTTGAACGAACTCTGACACGGAATAAACCTTCTGGCAGTTGTGCAACAGTAAATAGGTTTCTCTTTCCATCAGAAGCAACAGCCGATGAAAGCTGCCGAAAGCTGTCATCCTTGAAAAGCTCGGCCTTTGCAGAAAGAAAATCTGCATTGGAGAGCTCATTGCCAGAAACCTTTGAAGATGCTGGATCAAACTTGATATCTATGTCATAGTGAAGAAAGGTTGACAGCTTTGGGTACTTGACTATGAAGTGGTTTACCAAAAGCTGGACCCTGGCTTGACATAATGTTCCACCACCATCAGGTCTTTGCATTGGCACACGTATGCCATTGGGAGACACAGCAACTGGGGGCGCTAATGGTTCTAATTTTGCCACTTCTTTGGAGCTGATGTGTTCTAGTGAAAAAGGAAGATCACTTAGAATTAGAAACAAGGTAAATCTGCACGAGCCAAATACTCAACAAAAATATATTTTTTCCTTCCAGCTTATGTTCTAATACGATTTTTTCCCAAGTCAACATAGGAAAAATTGCTAATCATTCAGAACTTTGGGTAAAATTAAACAGTGTCTGAATCTTCTTAAACTGCAAGCTGGCAAACAAAATAAGGCTACCTGAAATCCTAGTTTTCCCTTTTTCACAAGTGCTCTGTATCCTCTGAAACAAATAACTCTCATGTGGAAACAGTGGAATAAAAATTGCAAATGATTCAAAATTAGTAATTTATGTGTGTGCCTAAACAAGGCATTGCCACAAATTCCTCTCGCTTGTTTTGCATAACAACTATAGTAACAACCTTATCATCCTCAAATTAAATGCTTCCTGCAGATACAAACTTGATACAAGGTCAATCACTAACAAGTAGGAGTATGAGCCAAGATCTAGTGGAGATTATCATTCAGATAGATCTCATCTATAATTACTTGTTTCAATCCATACCTAACACAAAATTATATGAAACCTAAGCTAACTCGAGGAAGAGGATATTATGATATAATCACACAATGCTAGGATGGTACGGAAATTAATCTAGCATCTCAAGGATGAAGAATAGTGCACAAATCTGCAAGGGCCGAACAAAATACAGTGATCGCACTCCCATCATTCTAGTCAACGATGAGAAGTTCCCTGCTATACCATCGGCACAGAGAGATAAGGAACGCCTTGATCAATCGCATAAACAAGTGGAACCATACCGTGTAGACTCAATTCACCATCACAAATCCCTAGATTACTTGACGAACCGTCAAGGTACTGAACATTGCTTAGGAACAGAATATGCTAAGTTAAGCAGGATAGGGGAAAGCCCTTAGCGACGGATCCAGATGAGCCCCCCACCTCCTCGGACTCAACCCTCCTCACCACAGATGCTGGCGCCGGTGCCAGCACCCTCACCGAGGCGTAATCCCCGGGTCCTCCGGCAGGCCCTCTCCCAGGCTGCACCCACGCGTTCCCACCACGCCCACCACCGCCAGGACCACGCCCTTCCAGCCCGCCTCCGCCGTAGCCGCTGTTAAACCAGAATACAATTAGATGACATGACATCTGAGTCAAGGGAACTATCAAAGTCACAGCTTGAATCTCCACACCAGTAGATGCATAACCATCTGCTAACATACGTTTCTAACAGATAATAAGGGAATTAGGTTTAAGACCAATTAGCTTTGCAAAAAAGAAAGGCGGAGCAAAACTTACTTGGTGATCACATGCATAGCCGAACATTTCTCTAATTAAAAGCGCACTTTCTCCGATATATTTGTCAATTATAGCACTTGACACAATCTGGTTTTTAGACAACACATCAGTGTAATGTAATACTCACAGAATGAAAATACCAAGTACCATCAATCAAGTGAAAACCACAGCTCCAAAAAGTCAGCATGAATGTTACTGGACATAGCCCTTGATAATAATGACTTCCCCATAGAGTAGAACGCACTGGAAAAAGTTAAACAAACATACACTGGCTCCCATATATTGATCTTGTATCTGACAAGTGACAATTGGGCATCAACATTGTGGCTGCTGGTGTACCAATTCAGCTTGTAGCTGCCAGCTAATCCCCTGCTGAACGGTTATGCTGTTCTCACTCACGTGCTACGCCTATTCAAACTTGCTTAATTTAATTTGTTAGTACTATGTTAATGTTGACATATTAACTGGCAGAACTCATGTACTAACAGTAAATCCCAGCATACTTGCTTAATTTGCTACTATCCGGACTTGTTCTTTTAGCGAGAGGTCAGGTATCACTTGGAACAACTGAGTTTCTTTTTAATCTTTGTGGACACTACACTTGAACGCAACAACCACCTAATGGTAATGGATATGTCAGGCGGGACGGGCAGCAGCGCACCATCAATAGTTTGGCAGCAAAGTATTTTTGAAACTGTGGTAATTGAAAACCAGAGTATTCTCCTGGATGGGCATTGAATACTACAGTTTTTTAGAACAATGTTTTTCTCAGTTTTACATATGTTTGGTTGGTGCTGTTTTACTAAAATTTTGACCAAGAGTTTTAGCGTGGATGATTGATTGAGTGAGAGTAATTAGCGGCTGCGAACGGCGGTCGGCTGCATGCAGCTGCCATGCACACATCCGCCGGACCTAGATGCTAGGATCTGCAGACTACCCCTGATGCACCTACATGCATGGGCTGCTGTTTCACATAATCCACCTATATATATCCCGCTTGATTCGCTCATGGCGCTGCAGAGAAGAGATAGGACTTGCACGAGACGCCGGCTGGAAGAAGAACCTGAGAGACCTACTACTCGTAAATAGGATGAGATTGGCTATAACCAGGAGTTTATCATATAACTGAAAGTGGGAAAATAGGATCGGATCGCGGCTGATATCCTTATCTCGACGTAGACGGCAACGCCAACTGCAATCTCCCGACGATTTCTCTCCGTTCTGTTTTAAAAAAAGAGATCGGGACCTCTTTTTCAAAAACCACAAAAATACCATGGTTTTTGGCATACTGTGGTTTACAAAACTTCGGTTTTTTCTGATGCCAAACGCAGCTAAGTATTCAAAACCATGGGTTTTTTCAGAAACCACGGTATTCTCAGAAAACTTTGAAAAAACTTTGCTGCCAAACGCAGCCTAAGTTTATTTAACAGAGTAAAATTCAGTCGCAATCAGTCAATCTCAATCAGGTTCAGATTTGGACGCAACCTTGAAACGAAGCCCCAACTGGGAAGAACAAGGTTGCAAGAACAAGCAGATTGACGATGGTTCATGGAAGCTTACCAGGCAGGCAGTCCGCCCGGCGGCTTGAGCAAGTTGTTGCTGGTACCCTACGCGCAGTCGCAGTTCGCACCGGTCAGGGCGCACGGGCACTGACGCGCGCGCCGCCCGCCGCTTCACCACGCCCACGCTGTAGTCGCCACCGATTCACGGCAGGGCAGAGGGGCGTCGACCTCGTCCTCCTCCACATCATCATCGGCGACGCCTTTCCCCTCCTGACCCCAACACCATCATCCCCTCGCCGACTCGTCTCCGTACAGCGACGGCGACTCCGGAGGCTCCGAGACCTGGGACACCGACATGAGTGGCTCGTTGGCACTGGATCTCCACCACCCGACGGCCTTGTGGCAGCTCAGGCGTAGCAGTGGGCCCCGTGCTCCTTCTTCAGAGGGGGGGAGGGGACGGGAGGGAGGGACGGCTGAGGCTCGAGCTTGGGGAGGGGGGAGGGAAACGAAGGGGTGGGGCTCCAAGAAGTCCTCACCTCCAAAGACAACTTGACCGGCGGCACGGGCGGGCTAGACCTCTTCTGTGGTGAGGCCAACGTTGGCGAGGGGATGTTAGAGTTGTGTGGAATATAGTGTACAAGGTAGGTTACAGTTGGACTTGTAGTTGTATTGTGTTTAGATAGGATATGGAGTCGTGTCCAAGTAGGACACTTGTATCCTAGGCCTCTCTTATATAGCGAGGGTAGACACACGATGTAATCTATGCCAACATAATAGTACAGGCGCGCAAGGGGGAGTCGGCGGCGTGTGCCAGCGCCCGGGTGGCCGGTGTGCGGTATTGTGACGGTGTCACGGGGAGGAGCGCCCGTAGTCAGGCCCCAGAGATGTAGCCATATCGGTGAACCTCGTTAACAAATTTCGGTGTCTTGCTGGTGCGATTGCTTGGTCCTTGAAGATCGACGGAGTGCCTCGAATTTATTCTAACATGGGATGTGGTGGCGCGGGACCTTGGAGATATCTCCCCGGCGCGTGGAGCTCGTCCGGCGACGCCATTGAAGATGCCGCTGCCACGACCACCCCGATCTTCCTGCGCTGGACGCCGATCTGGACGAGGACTGAGCTAGGAGGAGGGAAGCAGGAGAGGAGAAGCGGCTGAGCCGGCGGCGCAGGGACCAGAGAGAGAAGGAGGCGATCGAAGAGGGGGGATTGACAGAGTGGCGAAGAAGCGTGCGGGCTAGGTTTACTTTTCTTTTTCTCCCAGCGCTGCACAGTCGCTTGTCTTGTAGCTTGCCGACGTGGCTATCGCGAGGGCTCGTCTTTGATGCGCACCTGAATGGTTTTCACCTCCAAAGACAACTTGACCGGCGGCACGGGCGGGCTAGACCTCTTCTGTGGTGAGGCCAACGTTGGCGAGGGGATGTGGTGGCGCGGGACCTTGGAGATATCTCCCCGGCGCGTGGAGCTCGTCCGGCGACGCCATTGAAGATGCCGCTGCCACGACCACCCCGATCCTCCTGCGCTGGACGCCGATCTGGACGAGAACTGAGCTAGGAGGAGGGAAGCAGGAGAGGAGAAGCGGCTGAGTCGGCGGCGCAGGGACCAGAGAGAGAAGGAGGCGAGCGAAGAGGGGATTGACAGAGTGGCGAAGAAGCGTGCGGGCTAGGTTTACTTTTCTTTTTCTCCCAGCGCTGCACAGTCGCTTGTCTTGTAGCTTGCCGACGTGGCTACCGCGAGGGCTGTCTTTGATGCGCACCTGAATGATTTTAATGTCCAGATGTGTGCTGCTGAATCTGCTCAAGTGGCAGGAAGTGCAGACAAGGCTAGGCTTAGCAACTCCATAGAGCAAATATACCCGAAAACTCCTGGCTGGACTAAAAGGTACATACAGATGATTTGAACTACTTTTAGTTTTGGTTAGGTCAGATAGTTAACAAATTATCTTTTTTTGGGGAGGGCGGTGTTGTGTGAGGAGAAATTACATAGAACTGATAGTAATATTCAGCATGAATATGTCTGAAGCATAGACACAGTGTAGACTTGGGGTCCTGTATGCGTGCTGCTTGTTGGTTCCTGTTCCAAACATACCATGCCTGTGGAGAAAAATTTGATGGTTAATTCATATGGTTCCGTGGTTAAATAAACTATGATGAGTAAACAGACTAAGTATATTTAAGTGCTCACGGTAGTTGTCATGCGATTTTTGGTATGGCCATGTCATAAACAAAAATGCAGTAAAAAGACAGGCAAAAAGTTGTTTGAGCAGAACAAATGAACAGATTCAGTGTGTTATCACATATGTGTTTATTCTGCATGGTTTAAAATAAAATGTGCCTCTGTACCGGTGCCAAATGTCATTTGTTTTGCAGGGTGAGGGTTGGAGCTGCTGCTCTGGGCAGAGCACCATGCCCTGATAGGATATCAGTCCTAGAGAAAACAATCAGGCAGTTTGCCAAAAATAGGTACGAGCTTTGACAAACTTGGAGAGGCGTACGATTTTTACAATTTGTATTCGTGGGAGAACGGATTCGGCGTCATATACGGAAAAAAGAGGCTAAATGTAAATCAGACAAAATGCACGCAAGAGATATTGTGTGGCTGTGAGGTACGGCGGTTTCTGATTAACTATCCTTATTCTGATTTATGACATACTCGGAAATGTGTTGCAACTAACTGAGATAGGTTGATGCTATTATTTACAGGGTAAACCAATAGCTGAAAATACTCGTTCCTGCCGTTGTGAATGCCCTCCACTGATAAGGTTATTGCGGTCGAAGGACAATGGCTCGTACATAGCTGAGCACCGGGACGAGCACAACCATGCAGGGTCCCTTACATATGGACAGGCTCTACACTGGCTATCACACAAGCATATAGATGAGTACAGCAAGGACATCGTGAAGCAGCTGAGGGAGAACAATGTGAACTTTGCAAAGGTGTACAACATCATTGGCACTTTTTTTGGTAGAATGGATAACAGTGTTGCGAAATATGTGTGGTAAAATCAGCTGTGAACAAGCAGAGGGTGATGTGAGAAAAACCATGGAAGTATTCCAGGAGCTATGTTCGAAAGACCCGCAGTTCACTTATCGAGTTCAGGCTGACAAGAATGTTGGATGAGCACTCTAATGTGGGCTACTGGCAACAGCAGGTTGCAGTACACTTTCTTCGGGGATGTTGTGAAATTTGCTACGACCTACAGGACCAATCTCTATGACATGCCGTTCGGTCTTTTTTGTGGGGGTGAACAATCATTTTCAGAGCATTATACTAGCATAGCAGGTGTGTTGGTTCGTGATGAGAAGGTAGAGACGTTTGAGTGGGTTTTTGCAGAGTTTATTAGGATGATGGGTGGGGCTGCACCACAGACAATACTGACAGGTAACGAAAAATATGAATGATTTGGCAATTAGATTTGTTTTTGTTTGTTGGTGTAGTGGCCAATAACTTTGCTATGGATATTTTGCAGACCAAAATCGAGCAATGGAAATAGCTATAAAAAATGTAATGCTGGACACAACGCATCGTTGGTGCAAATGGCATGTGCTGAAAAAGGCAAAAGAGGCTTTAGGCCCATTGTACTAAAAAAAGAGCGACTTCCGTGCTGAGTTTCACAAGGTGGTTAATCATATGCTGACTGTAGATGAGTTTGAGGAAGCTTGGAAATTTATGGTGAAGTACAACCTGAAAAACCACACCTACATGACACAATTGTTTGAGACACCGCACAAGTGGGCGAAGCCTTACTTCACTGGTGTGTTCTTTGCCAAGATGACAAGTACACAGCGGAGTGAAAGCGCTAACCACATGTTGAAGAATTATGTGCCTCCAGGGCTCCAGGCTGCCCCATGCAAAGTCTGTCACGAAGTACATGATGTTGCTCTTTGACAGGGAGTCGCAGGAAAATTATGAGGAGAAAAGAACCTGAATTGTAAGTTATTACCAGGTGATCACTCTTTTTTATGTATTGTCCACTGCATCTCTGACGGATGTAAAAAAAATGCTTGTTTTACAGGGGAGGCCACTTCTCCAGGCAAACATGGCGGTAGAGAGGCATGCCGGCAAGATATATACCAGAGCTTTGTTTGAGCAATTCGAGCATATCCTATATGAGTGTGGTGCATACCAGGTTGAGGAAATTGAAAAAGGTAAAACATATGTTGCAATACATACAGAGGCAGAGCATAGAGAGAAGTGGTGTCGAATTTCATATAGAGTTACAGTCCTGGATGGCGATGATGAATTTGAATGTGGATGTGGTCAATTTGCGCACATGGGCCTGCTATGTAGCCATGTGTTGAAGGTAATCTTAGTCTGTTAATCAATTCAAGAAGAGGATCTTCTTAAATGTTGGATATCACAGTTGGATGGTTTTTTGAAGAGAGCTGAATGTTTTGATGCAGGTGCTGGACTTTATACGCGTTACAGAAATCCCGAAGAAGCACATACTTAAAAGATGGACAAAGAATGCAAGGGATATACTACCGCCTCACCTAGTACCAGAAGGACCATGCACAGCAAAACCCATTTAGCTACAGGCACAATATGTATATGCATGCTATGGAGCTTGTTCGCATGGGTGACTGCTATGCATGTTAGGAAGCATACGACCATCTGATATCTTTGTTCAAGAAATGTGCTGCTGAAATGAAGCCATTTACAGAGGTAAGGGATGGGCTAGGACTTGAAGACAGACTTGCTGATAATGGAGATGTCCCGACCCAGGTTCAGTCTAGAGGCCCGGTCCTCGCTGCAGTAGCTGCCTCACATGGTGATGCGGACGATGATGACAACAATTCAGCAAATGAATCGGCAAACATGCTTGTAGGGTTATTGGCACCAAGCTAAGTGGAAGGATATGGGGCAAGTGAGAAGGCGCCATATGAAGGTCTGGGCAAGTGAACAAGGTTCTGTAGCATATGCCGTCGGCAGGGACACAAACGGACAACTTGCCCTGATCGTGACGATGTTCCGAGACAGCCTAGGAAGCCATCAAGATGCAAGAATTGTGGCACCGAAGAACACCGCCGGAACAATGCCAGAAGGCGGCTGAGCTGAGACTGGAAAATTTCTGAGACTGAAAAATACTTGATGGGCATCCTGTAGTTTGTCAAATGCACCACTTTGTTATGCAAGTTCGAAAATGTGTTGTACCTGTAAAATTTGGATCAGTTCGTCCTATTATATGATCATAAAACATGTGTTGATAGCCTGCCTAAAAATAACTAGCCAATCATCATGGCCAGGGGGCGGTTTTAGCCTTATAAAACTTGCTTGCTGGTGTTACAAAACACTATTCTCCGGGCGAGCTGGTCGAACCCAGCAGAATAAGAAGGGGGATGTGTTGTGCTCAGGAAGATTGGTAGGTCCAACGGTCGGTGGTAATAAATGTGCAGAGCCGGTTCCATTAGTCCAAATCTGTGGGAAAGCTAGCCGACGGAGTTATGACGCCGCCAGCTGACCTATGGGCCATAGCCTAAATAAAGAATTGCAGAACGAAAGATGCACCTGTACAGACGCACAGATCATGACACCAATCCATGGCCCAGATAACGAGATCACTGGTGCTCGCGCTCACATTAGTACTTCCGTGGTAGGAGATACTACATGAAAAGAGATCAGCTTAACAACATTTCTACAACCATTCATACCATTGGGACAAGATAAATTGCACTACAGAATGCCTTGATGATTATATACAGCAGCAAAACTGAACATTCAGTTAGGGGGCAGCAAAATTAAACATTCATCAGGTCAAAAACCCATGGTAACTGAGTACTCAGATAAGGTCCTGGCTGAAAATTAGACATTCAGGTTGTAGGAAGAAGATTTTTCATGAAGAAACATCTTGACCTCAAAGGGGGGCATTCAGATGTACCCAGCTCAGACATTCATTCCCAGATGGCATTCGGCACACAAGACACTGGAGATGTTCAGGTCAACCTCAGCCATACGCCAAAGACTTACTGAAGGATTGCAGCATAAGTATTTACATTTCACTTATCAAGGGCTCAAAAGCAAATTGCTGAAACCACCTCCTCATGGCCACTGTCCTCTGATTTTTGATGCACAACTGTTGCACTCAGGCTGTCATCGACCATTGTTTTTTGTCTCTCAATGGAAATGTCCACCTTGGTCCAACTGTAGAAATCCATGCCGTGTATATTCATCAAGAAGCGTGGGACTTCAGCCCCTGGAAACACCCAGACCCCCTTGACTTTGTACGGCCCTGTTTTGGGACCCATGACAATCATTCGACCAAATGAATAACTGCGACAAGGGTACATGTGCATCATCAGACCACAGGTCTTGTTGACCATCTCATGGGCATGGCAATTACCAATGTCATCATTTCCTTCACATGTCCATACTGAGTGCCTTTTAATTGTGTCACACATATCCCAAAACTCTGCAACATAGGACACACCAGGAGCATAAGAAATAAAGGGCAAGGGAATAATGATAAAGCCGACTTCTTGATTAGCTTGAAAGGAAAGTACCCTTAAGTGCTGGCCCATTTTCTGAATATAAGACTTTCCAGGTATTGAGGACTCCACTTGGAACGAAGAGCTGTTCATTCATCTTATTTCCCATCTTCAACTTCAAACCAACACGAAACAGATGCAAGTCAGAAGAGGGACTGAGAAAGACTCACTCACAAAAGATAATACAAAATCATTTAGACTACTGAAGGTCCCCAACCTCTACCAATGTGCATCCCGATTGCACAAGATTAACTCTAGCATCAACTGATATTTACTAATAGTCAGACAGGGTGTTGAGAACATACAAAATGCAAAACCTGACTGAAAATGGCCAGGCCTCAATGATCACTAAAAGAAACTTAAAAGTTATTCCAGGATAAAGATTGGAGGGAAATGATAAGACTATTCAATTACTTTTGTTTTTATGTGCACTAACTCGCATCATTAACTTCAGCACATGGTAAAAAAGCATATGGGCATAGATAGCCATTTGATATTTGCTTTCTTTTACGCTATGAGGGAGTCTTGCATTGCCATGGCTTATAATCCAGTGTGTCTAGAGGTCATGCTAGCAATTTGAAGGCACCTTCACCCCTCTTTTTCAATAAAAGTGATAAAGCAATTTATCCAAAGATCTATTAAAATGCCAGATGTGACTTTTCACAAGTCGGGGGGGGCGGGGGGGGGGGGGGGGGGGGGGGCAAAATTTTCTGTCAACTTTTAGTATAGCAACACAAATGTACATTTTGAAGGCCTCGTCACACTGCTCTTTCAACAAAAGTGGTCTACAGAAATTTGTTAAAAGTTCTACCAAGACACCAAGATTTCAGGTGAAAAGACAATATATAAAGTGGACTCTTTTGCATGATAAAAATAACTATAAAAAACTGAAAGTAGCAGACTTTAGCATGGCCCTTTGCTTTTTAAATGCAAAGTGTGGAAAGTTCCTTACCCAAGTCAATCTGTTGACGGTGGCTGGATCAAGACGACAAAGGTCATGTTTCCTCAAAACACGCCTTATACAGTTTGTGGGATATGGACAACAGGAGGAGTGTTCCCGGCACAGATACCATTCCAGCGCTAATTTCTTCACATATTTTACTGGTAGAAGGTCAAACAGAAGAGAAAGCAGCCTGTCACCACCTTTCTCCCTCAGAACTTTGTACAGATCCTGCTTGCTGTGAATTTCGAATCCAAGCCTCTCCAACCTGCCAATATAATCCAACGGATGTGCAAGGGCATGTCTAATGCACTCAAGGAAAGCTCTCGAGCTATCTTCGCCGCGTGTTTTAAGGGTTTCGTCAGGGCCAATAAACATAACATAGCACTTTGAAAGTTGATTTAGGAGCATATCGGCTTTCCAACCTTGGCAGTGAACATCCAATTTCTTCAGTATCAGTTCCCTATCTTCTTGAGACATCAAATGCATCACGGTATGGAAGGCATCCAGAAAAGCGAGAGACCAAAGATGAGTTGGAACGAGGCATGGATCTACCATAATAGCATAACCTTTATCTGTCGTGGGGTTTTTCAGCTTCTCGATCAACTTGCTGAACTGCTCAGGAATAACTCCCCCGAAGTGCAGAAGGCAGAACTCTGCAAAGACACCTAGCTCATAAAAATCATGCATTGTGTCATATTCCGAGGCCTTCTTAATAATTGGAGTGCCATTTGCCACCTCAAATCCGCCAAAGGCATTCACTCTCCAGCTTCTCAGGTCCAAAGGATGCCTAAATGCAAACTTTCCCTTTCTGCTCTTGAAGATTGACACGATTGCGGTACCCAGCGCATGACGAAATGAATCCGACACGATTGACGATTCAGTTTTATCACCATACAGCACAACCTTCTCCACAGGTCTGTGTTTGGTGAGGTAATCATGAGGGTCTCTGGTCTTCAGCTTATGGTTGACTAAGGCAGCATTAGAGAAACTGCATAAGCAAAACACCCGTGAGTTAAAACTGGCTTGAAATCAACTTTAGACTTAAATTTTCAGACCCAGTCAACTAACTTAATACTGAAATGACAACACTTGATAAGACAATGTCACAAGCAACACTAACTTGGGTATTATTCAACTAACTTGACAACAGTGTCTCTCGTTTGAGAGAACTTCCCATATATCAGCAAGTCCTATTAGCAGCAGCAGCAGCAGCAGCAGGATACGAAATAATACAGACCAGATATGAGGAGTGGGCAACAGAGAAAACTGAATAGGATAAGTAAAGTTTGAACATCATAAATAACAACAACAGTACAACACCTTCACTCAACCAAACAGAAAATCAACATCATTCAGCTTGCATTATACTACCACATTCTTCCATGGACATCATGACTGACAGAACAAATTGAAAAGCTGGTCACAGCTCCATCACATTCAGCACAATGAACAGGGCACATTAAAAACGCAGCGCTAAGGCCACAGCAGGTAGAGAAGTAAATCTGTGAACGATTACCGCTCCATAATTCTTACCACGAGTTGTCATCAGGAGGATGTAGACCCGGCTGCCCAAGAGGAGGTATCGGCTGCTCAGAAGAACTGGATGATGCGGGCTCTGATCCCATGGCGCGGACGTGCGCACCAAATGCAGCCCTCGGGCTTGCAGACCCGCGATCCCCAGTGGGATTGCCCCAGATCCATGTTGCGGCGGCTGGGGCCGAGATGGTTCAGGTGCCCCCGAGGACGGCAGCACTGACCCGAAAGCCCGGATCAGCAACAGAAGTGCCGTGGTAGACCTCCCAGCCCGGCAATGCCCCGGCGTGTTCGCCGCCGCAAACCTCATCTTCCGCCGGAACAGATGGAGCGCGGTGGGTTTCGGCAGGGTTTCGGGTCGATTCTGCGGCAGGGCTTGAGGGTAAAAGAGGAAAAGAAGATATGCTTAGGTTTTGGGCGTATGCAATATTTTTTTAATCATTTTTAGCTGCTTTAAAAGGGATGTGGTAACTGGCGAACATTCGCTGGGGGCCCAATCCTAGCGAACGCGCTATGTCCCGTCAGATTCATTTGCACGAATCATGAAGCTGGATCGGAGGCATGTCGGATTTTGAAACTGGTTTGCTGTACAATGAAAGCCAGTGAACGCATCTATATACCTACTAATAAAGTAAGGTGCGTTTCTCCAATTTTTTCATCCGTTCATCGTCAAAAAGTTTTTCGTTCTATCGGAAGTGATACTAAACTTTTGTGCATCTTTCCGCTAGAAAAGAAAAAAAATTATCCAGAATACCGTCATTGGGCCGCGTGCGCTCCGGCCCAACGAGCCCAGCCAATTTATTGTTGCCCACACCGTTGGGAAGCCTTATTTGTCGCATGGGGCGAGGAATAGTTAAAGTTTCGCACAGGGCGCCTTAGACTGGGCCGGCCCGTTTCCCCTTTTTCGTTGTTCTACTTCTATTTATCTTTTTATATTCCTTTCTATTTCTCTTTTATATTTTTCCTTTTTTCCGTATTGTTTAATTATTTTTTATGAAGTAAAAATTTACAATAATATTTAGAATTTCAATATTTTTAAAATATTCAAATAATGGTCAGAATTCTAAAATTTGCTTCTATATTGAATAATGCTCGAAACTTTTAAAATTTCCCGTTTCCAAATCTTCCCAATATTCAAAAAATGATCTCCTTTTTAAAAATTACCTTTTCTTTTTCAAAAAATCATCAAGATTTACTTATAAAAATTACATTTTATAAAATGTTCCATATTTTAAACAATTCTTGTTTTAGTGAAATGTAAAGTTCCCTTAAAACAATTCAAAAAATAAAAAAATATTTGTGTTTTTGTAAAATGTACATGTTTTCGAAATATTGTTTGTGAATCTCAAAAACTGTTCATGCTTCTAATTGTGTTCGTGATTTTCCTACGATATTGGAATTTGCAAAAACAATGTTCGCATATTTCTAAAATTGTCCAGGATTTTTTAATGTTTCCTAGAATATTCACCAAATCATATTTTTTGAATGTTCAAAATAATCAAAAATATTTCTGATGTGACACTATAGTATTTTCTTAAATATTCGCGTTGACTATTAGTTAGCAGTGCGCATTCGTTCTTTGCTGGTTAACTATAAATGAAAGAAATTGTGGATACGTGCCAATAAATTATGTTATTTGGCTTTAGTTAGAGCAAAATTATGGGCACTTGAGCACTAAAAAATCAAAGAGAATAAAACCTAAAAAAGAAGGGACATTCATGCCTGATTATGCTCATGAAACGGTATTTATGCGCTCCAATTAATAATCCACCCAGTTACGCCGTCGTAGCATAGAGTGGTCGAAGTAATCATGTCCCGAAGGTTGCTGCTCAGCAACCAAATGAGGAGGCAGGCACAACCCCGAGACGGAGGCAGACCCGGAGGAAAAAAGGCATGAGTTGGGTGCTCGCCACCACGCCGACCAACCCAGTCACTATCAATATTTCGCGTGTCAAACATGTCCAGCGAGAAGACCATAACTTCTTGCCATGTCGCCTACCATTGTCGAGACCATTTTTTAGATGACACATCAATTATTTTTCCCATTGCTTCTCGCAAAAAAATATCCCTCCCATTGCAACGCACGGGCATATGTGCTAGTGACTATTAAAAACATTTGACTTACCATAATGGCTAGCGATACGCTGCTTCAACCAGGCGACCTCCGATCAAATTACAGTCTTCCGCTTTTTTTTCTTCTTTTTTCAACAGATGGCAATTTTACTAGAATTTTTTTACATGGCAGTTTATAAATTTCTAAACTATGTCATATGGCGATTTAAACATTTACCCCCTTTTTGTTTTTTGTTTTGACAAGTCAAGTTTTGTTTTTCTACATGACATTTTTTTATTATGAAGAGATGGCATTTTTTATTTATTAAGAGATGGCGTTTCTATATTAAGAGATGACTCTTTTTTTTGTTACTAAGAGATGGCATTTTTGTTTATTAAGAGATGGCATGTCATTTCATATTAAGAAATGGCATTTTTAATTCAGATATGGCATTTTCTATTAGTACGGGATGGCATTTTTTGTTTATTAAGCGACGGCATTTTTTGTTGATTAAGATATGTCATTTCTATTATCGAGGAATGGCATTTTTTATTATTAAGAGATGGCATTTTTGTTTATTATTAAGAGATGCCATTTTTTATTATTGTGATATGGCATTGTTTGTATATTAAGAGATGACATTTTTGGTTTATTAAGAGATGAAGTTTTTTATCATGACATTCTTCTTCTTCTTTTTCTTTACATGGCAACTCAAATTATAGGCCATGGCAAGTTTAAATATATTTTTAACATCCATGGTTGTTATTAGAGGATGATATTTTTCACAAATTAAGAACATGCCATTTTCAATAGTTAGGCCCCACTGTTTTTATTAAGAAAATGTTTTTTGGTTCATAGCACTTATTTATATAAAAGAGAATGGTTAACTAGCCTTTTGGGTCAATCGGGGACGCCCTGGCCCATGAGCTCATATGCCTGATATAGTACTATGACTCCATTAGACTAAGCTCTGGGCCATTGATTTGTTCTTCATCCTACGATCCACTGACCTCTTCCTTTCCTTTTGTGAAATCACTACACATACTAAGAGCATTTCCAACAGCAGCCGCAAATTTTCTCCCGCATCTGTCCACGGATGGGGTGGCCAGTCCGTGGACACGAATGCGGGAGGCCGCTGATGACCCACAAGTATAAGGAATCAATGTAGTTCTTTCGATAAGAGTGTCAAACTTAATGAGGAGCAGAAGGAAACAACAAGTGGTTTTCAATAAGGTATTCTCTGCAAATGTTGTAGGTAACGATGATAGGTAATTTTGTAGCAAGATAATTCGTAACGGGTAACAAGTGCTACCTCTTGAGCATGCGTTGGTTTTTCCTTAAAGAGAAAAGGGTGATGCAGCAAAGTAGCGTAAGTATTTCCCTCATTTTTTGAGAACCAAGGTATCAATCCAGTAGGAGACTACACGCAAGTCACCTAGTACCTGCACAAACAATCAAGAACCTTGCAACCAACGTGATAAAGGGGTTGTCAATCCCTTCATGGCCACTTGCAAAAGTGAGATATGATAAAGATAATAAGATAAATATTTTTGGTATTTTTGTTGTATAGATTTGAAAATAAAGATTGCAAAATAAATAGTAAACTAGAATTATAGATCGGAAACTTATACGATGTGAAGTAGACCCGGGGGCCATAGGCTTCACTAGTGGCTTCTCTCATGATAGCATATATTATGGTGGGTGAACAAATTACTGCCGAGCAATTGATAGAAAAGCGCATAGTTATGATGATATCTAAGGCAATGATCATGAATATAGGCATCACGTCCGTGTCAAGTAGACCGAAACGATTCTGCATCTACTACTATTAGTCCACACATCGACCGCTATCCAGCATGCATCTAAAGTATTAATTTCATAAGAACGGAGTAACGCATTAGGGAAGATGACATGATGTAGAGGGATAAAATCAAGCAATATGATATAAACCCCATCTTTTTATCCTCGATGACAACAATATAATACGTGCCTTGCTGCCCCTGCTGTCACTGGGATAGGACACCGCAAGATTAAACCCAAAGCTAGGCACTTCTCCCATTGCAAGAAAGATCAATCTAGTAGGCCAAACTAAATCGATAATTCGAAGAGACTTGCAAAGATATCAAATCATGCATATAAGAATTCAGAGAAGAACAAAATAATATTCATAGATAATCAAATTCATAAACCCACAATGAAGGAAATATGCCCTAGAGGCAATAATAAAGTTGTTATTTATATTTCCTTATATCATGATAAATGTTTATTATTCATGCTACAATTGTATTAACCAGAAACTTAGTACATGTGTGAATACATAGACAAACAGAGTGTCACTAGTTTGCCTCTACTTGACTAGCTCGTTGAATCAATGATGGTTATGTTTCCTAACCATAGACATGAGTTGTCATTTGATTAACGGGATCACATCATTAGAGAATGATGTGATTGACTTGACCCATCCGTTAGCTTAGCACGATGATCATTTAGTTTGTTGATGTTGCTTTCTCCATAACTTATACATGTTCCTATGACTATGAGATCATGCAACTCCCGAATACCGGAGGAACACTTTGTGTGCTACCAAACGTCACAACGTAACTGGGTGATTATAAAGGTGCTCTACAGGTGTCTCCGATGGTGTTTTTTGAGTTGGCATAGATCGTGATTAGGATTTGTCACTCCGATTGTCGGAGAGGTATCTCTGGGCCCTCTCGGTAATGCACATCAATATAAGCCTTGCAAGCAATGTAGCTAATGAGTTAGTACGAGATGTAGCATTACAGAACGAGTAAACAGACTTGCCGGTAATGAGATTGAACTAGGTATTGAGATACCGACGATCGAATCTCGGGCAAGTAACATACCGATGACAAAGGGAACAATGTATATCGTTATGCGGTTTGACCGATAAAGATCTTCGTAGAATATGTGGCAGTCAATATGAATGTCCAGGTTCCGCTATTGGTTATTGACCGGAGACATGTCTCGGTCATGTCTACATAGTTCTCGAACCCGTAGGGTCCGCACGCTTAACATTCGGTGACGATCGGTATTATGAGTTTATGTGTTTTGATGAACCGAAGGTAGTTTGGAGTCCCGGATTTGATCACGGACATGACGAGGAGTCTCGAAATGGTCGAGACGTAAATATCGATATATTGGAAGCCTATGTTTGGACATCGGAATGGTTCCAGATGAGTTCGGGCATTTTCCGGAGTACATGGAGGTTACCGGAACCCCCCGGGGAGTATATGGGCCTTATTGGGCTTTAGGGGAAGAGAGAGGGGCTGCCTAGGGCAGGCCACGCGCCCCCAAGGCCCCCATCTCTTCCTTCTCTTCTCTCCTTCCCTTCCTTCTCTCATACTCCTACTTGGAAAGGGGGGAATCCTACTCCCGGTGGGAGTAGGACTCCCTAGGCGCGCCATAGTAGAGGGCCGGCCCTCCCCCTCCTCCACTCCTTTATATATGGGGGAGGGGGGCACCCCATAGACACACAAGTTGATCATTGATCTCTTAGCCGTGTGTGGTGCCCCCTCCACCATAATCCACCTCAGTCATATTGTAGCGGTACTTAGGCGAAGCCCTGTTCCGGTAGCATCATCATCACCGTTATCACGCCGTCGTGCTGACGAAGCTCTCCCTCGACACTCTGCTGGATCGTGAGTTCGTGGGATGTCACCGAGCCGAACATGTGCAGATCGTGGAGGTGTCGTACCTTCGGTGCTAGGATCGGTCGATCGTGAAGACGTATGACTACATCAACCGCGTTGTCCTAATGATTCTGCTTATAGTCTACGAGGGTACATGTACAACACTCTTCCCTCACGTTGCTATGCATCACCATGATCTTGCGTTTGCGTAGGAAAATTTTGAAATTATTGCGTTCCCCAACAGTGGCATCCGAGCCAGGTTTATGCGTAGATGTTATATGCACGAGTAGAACACAAAGGAGTTGTGGGCGTGGGTATATACATATTGCTTGCCATCACTAGTTGATTCTTGATTCGGCGGTATTGTTGAATGAAGCGGCCCAGACCGACATTACGCGTACGCTTACGCGAGACTGGTTCTACCGACATGCTTCGCACACAGGTGGCTGGTAGGTGTCAGTTTCTCCAACTTTAGTTGAATCGGATTCAATGAACATGGTTCTTTCTGAAGATCAAAAAGTAATCACTATACCGCGTTGTGGTTTTTGATGCGTAGGTAAGAACGGTTCTTGCTCAGCCCGTAGCAGCCACGTAAAACTTGCAACAACAAAGTAGAGGACATCTAACTTGTTTTTGCAGGGCATGTTGTGATGTGATATGGTCAAGACATGATGCTAAATTTTATTGTATGAGATGATCATGTTTTGTAACACAGTTATTGGCAACTGGCAGGAGCCATATGGTTGTCGCTTTATTGTATGAAATGCAATCGCCATGTAATTGCTTTACTTTATCACTAAGCGGTAGCGATAGTCATAGAAGCAATAGTTGGCGAGACCACAACGATGCTTCGATGGAGATCAAGGTGTCAAGTCAGTGACGATGGTGATCATGACAGTGCTTTGGAGATGGAGATCAAAGGCACAAGATGATGATGGCCATATCATATCACTTATATTGATTGCATGTGATGTTTATCCTTTATGCATCTTATTTTGCTTAGTTCGACGGTAGCATTATAAGATGATCTCTCACTAAATTTCAAGGTATAAGTGTTCTCCCTGAGTATGCGCCGTTGCTACAGTTTGTCGTGCCGAGACACCACGTGATGATCGGGTGTGATAAGCTCTACGTTCACATACACCGGGTGCAAGCCAGTTTTGCACACGCGGAATACTCGGGTTAAACTTGACGAGCCTAGCATATGCAGATATGGCCTCAGAACACTGAGACCGAAAGGTCGAGCGTGAATCATATAGTAGATATGATTGAAGGAAATATGCCCTAGAGGCAATAATAAAGTTATTATTTATTTCTTTATATCATGATAAATGTTTATTATTCATGCTAGAATTGTATTAACCGGAAACATAATACATGTGTGAATACATAGACAAACAGAGTGTCACCAGTATGCCTCTACTTGACTGGCTTGTTGATCAAAGATGGTTATGTTTCCTAGCCATAGACATGAGTTGTCATTTGATTAACAGGATCACATCATTAGGAGAATGATGTGATTGACTTGACCCATTCCGTTAGCTTAGCACTTGATCGTTTAGTTTGTTGCTATTGCTTTCTTCATGACTTATACATGTTCCTATGACTATGAGATTATGCAACTCCCGTTTACCGGAGGAACACTTTGTGTGCTACCAAACGTCACAACATAACTGGGTGATTATAAAGGTGCTCTACAGGTGTCTCCAAAGGTACTCATTGGGTTGGCGTATTTCGAGATTAGGATTTGTCACTCTGATTGTCGCAGAGGTATCTCTGGGCCCTCTCGGTAATGCACATCACTTAAAGCCTTGCAAGCATTGCAACTAATGAGTTAGTTGTGGGATGATGTATTACGGAACGAGTAAAGAGACTTGCCGGTAACGAGATTGAACTAGGTATTGAGATACCGATGATTGAATCTTGGGCAAGTAACATACCGATGACAAAGGGAACAACATATGTTGTTATGCGGTCTGACCGATAAAGATCTTCGTAGAATATGTAGGAGCCAATATGAGCATCTAGGTTCCGCTATTGGTTATTGACCGGAGACGTGTCTCGGTCATGTCTACATAGTTCTCGAACCCGTAGGGTCCGCACGCTTAACGTTACGACTTACGATGACAGTTATATTATGAGTTTATATGTTTTGATGTACCGAAGGTAGTTCAGAGTCCCGGATGTGATCACAGACATGACGAGGAGTCTCAAAATGGTCGAGGCATGAAGATTGATATATTGGAAGCCTATGTTTGGATATCGGAAGTGTTCCGGGTGAAATAGTGATTTTACCGGAGTACTGGGAGGTTGCCGAAACCCCCCGGGAATCAAATGGGCCTTAGTGGGCCTAGGTGAAAGAGAGGAGAGGAGGCAAGGGCTGGCCACGCGCCCCTCCCCCCTAGTCCGAATAGGACAAGGAGAGGGGGGCGGCGCCCCCTTCCTTCCTTCTCCTCCACTCCTTCCCCCCAAGTCCTAATCCAACTAGGAAAAAGGAGGGAAGTCCTACTCCCGGTAGGAGTAGGACTCCTCCTGCGCGCCTCCTCCTATGGCCGGCCGCACCCCCCGCCTTGTTCCTTTATATACAAGAATCAACTACTTTGTCTTCCGCCACGGCAGACGGCAAAGGCATGGATGGCGGACGGCAAATGTCTTCGCCGTCCGCCGCGGACGGCAAAAGGTGACGGCAAAATAAGGTTCGGCAAAGAGGTACTTTGCCGTCTGCTTCGGGTGGCTGACGGCAAAGGAGCCTTTGCCATCAGCAGCGGATGGCAAAGAGTGCAGACGGCAATAAATGCGCTGTTACTCCATTAGGTGGTTAACGGCAGGCCTTTGCTGTCCGCCGCTGACGGCAAACTTCGGAAGGCCTTTGCCGTCCGTCGAGTGATGTCAGCCGACATCACTACACAGCAGGCCTTTGCCGTCCGCCACTGTAGGCAAAGTTTTTAATCTTTGCCGTCCGCCGCCGACGGCAAAGCCTTTGCCGTCAGCCACTATAGGCAAACTGACCAAATTGGTCAGCCTCCCAGGAAGCACAGTTGCCTGCCACGTGGCCTCTTTGCCGTCAGCAGCGGACGGCAAAGAGCCCTTTGCCGTCGGTGGCAGACGGCAAAGAGCCTGCATATTGTCTCTTTTTTCTGTTTTTTCTTAATCTAACAATTTTCACAGCAAATATATATGACATATATACATATATTTAACAGCAAACATATCACATATCCAGCACATAATTCCATATACATATGACATAGCAAAGTTTCATCAACATAGCAAGTTCCATCAAGTTCCATCCATACACATTGTTCCATATACATATTACATAGAAAAGTTTCATCAACATAGCAAGTTCTATCATAGCAAGCTAGATACAATGCAAAGAAAAAGCAAGCACTCCATCATAGCAAGCTAGCTTCCATGAAGTGAGTGAAATCTGCAAAATGGTAAATAAGAAAGTTAGAAATAGGTGAATAGAACAAGAAGAAGACTAGAACAAGAAGTATATGTCATTTATGACCTAACTTAGGTGGAATGGATCATTTATGAGCTAACTTAGGTGGAATGGATCATTTATGAGCTAACTAAGTTGAAATGGGTTGTTTATGAGCTAACTTAGTTGAAATGGATCATTTATGAGCTAACTTAGTTGAAATGGGACGTTTATGAGCTAACTAAGGTGAAGGGCATCGTTTTTGAGCTAACTAAGGTGAAATGGATCGTTTTTGAGCTAGCTAAGGTGAAATGGATCGTTTTTGAGCTAACTTAGTTGAAATGGGTCGTTTATCAGCTAACAAAGGTGAAATGCCACGTTTTTTGAGCTAACTAAGGTGAAATGGATCATTTTTGAGCTAACTTAGGTGAAATGGATCATTTAAGAGCTAATTTAGGTGAAATGGATCGTTTTTAGCTAACTTAGGTGAAATGGATCGTTTAGGAGCTACTCTAGGTAAATTGGGTCATTTTAGAGCTAACTTGGATAAACTGGATCATTTATAAGCTAACCTAGGTAAGATTGGTCATTTTGGAGCTAACCTAGGTGAAATGGGTCATTTTGGAGCTAACCTAGGTGAAATGGGTCATTTTAAAGCTAATGTAGGTAAAATGGATCATTTAGGAGCTAATCTACGTAAAATGGGTCATTTTAGAGCTACCTTGGATAAATTGGATCACTTACAAGCTAACTAAGGTAAAATGAGTCATTTTAGAGCTAACTTAGGTAAAATGGATCGTTTATGAGCTAACTAAGTTAATTATGCAATTTTTGACATAAGTAAGCTAAGTACATATCGTTTTAGAGCTAACTTAGGTAAAATGGATGGTTTAGGAGCTAATCTACGTAAAATGGGTCATTTTAGAGCTAACTTGGATAAATTGGATCACTTGTAAGCTAACTAAGGTAAAATGAGTCATTTTAGAGCTAACTTTGGTAGAATGGATGGTTTATGAGGTCAGTAAGCTTATTAAGTCATTTTGGAGGAAAAGAAGCTAACTCTAGGTCATTATGGTAAGCATATTGGAGGAAATAAAGCTAAGTCTAGGTCTTTATGCATTTGTTAAGCAAAACACTAAAGAAACTTACCGTGATCACAGAGATGTAGGAGCGGGCTGGCTCGCGCCGGTAGCTGGAGAAGGATCGTGCGATGCGTTTCTGGAGTTAAGCTGCACCAAAGATCATTTCCAATGTCTCGTTAGCATTATGACACTCAAATGTTAAGACTAGCAAGTAATGTCCATTCAAATTAAACTCACCGTGCTCCCAGGAGCAATCACCGGCATCGGGGGAGCGGTCTGATCGGACTTCTCGCACACAGAATGCACATTTGGTTTTCACAACAGAGTCATATTAGTTAGTAATGAGACTCAAATGTTAAGACTAGCAAGTAATCTGCAAAAGAAACTTACCACAAGGAGCTCGTACATGGCCCTTGCCTGCATGTCATTCCGTGCCCTCTCCTCCTCCAACATCTTTGTCGTCCTCTCCTCCAACTTCCGCTGCCTCTCCGCCGCCTCCGCTAGAAGTTTCTCCGTTCTATCTCTCTCACTCTGTATAGCAGCCTGCAACACCACTCACATGACCATTTGTAATCATTGATGGAAGCGCACAAAATGTAATGGAGAAAGATAGCTGAGTACGTATAACTAACCTTGAAGGCGAGTTGGACTGGCCGTTCACGAGGCCTTGTCTCATGAGCGGAGCTCGACTGGCGCGCCTTGATCTCCGGGAGAGTGCTAGGACAACGGATAAGTCCATCTCCCATGGCTATGGAGCCATGGGACCTCCCGCCACCAGATATCATCAGCAGCTCTGTGTCAATGGGACCCTAGCTCGGGTTAAAGTCCTCCCCTTTCCTCGCCTTCCCCTGATCTCTATATTGCACGAGCTTGTCGTGGGCGGAGATGTTGGTGAAGTTCTTTGGATCATCGAGGTCAGACGCAGAGAATGCCTTGACTTTCTTGTAAGGGCCAGTGTGGGCCATGGCATACAGGCCGTACACCTTTGGCACCTTATCCGCCTTATTGTAGCGTGCCTGAAAGAGAGAAACAAAGTAAATTAGTAATTAAAGGGCTAAAGCTAGCATGATGAATGAATTGCATGAATCATGAAGCAAACCACATACCCAGTTCCGCCCGTACTGAAATAAGTTGGAGCTGCCTTGGTGGTGTGGCACACCTTCCATTTGGGCACGTTTGTCCTTGGCATCTTTGTGGGTGGCCAGCCATTCTTCTGAGCACCACGCATTGACCAACACCTCCCAACAATCCATCCGATCCGCACACCATCTCGGAGGGGCCTAAGTTAGCAAATAGAAACTTGAGCGCTACGACTATGAATTACTAAATGAAGGAAGTAAGTACAAGGCCTTAAGAATTACCTTCATGTACTTCTCCTTACTCAAGAACTTATCGCGGCACTCCTGCTTGGGCTTCTTGATACCACGCCCGGCGTAGTAGTCTCGAACAGCCTGCACCCGAACCTCATGCCGTAAGTTCTGAAGTAGGCGCTTGCACTCCTTGTGGATAACATGATCCGCCTCCTCCTCGTATCCCTCCTCACACCTGTAGAATGTCTGCAATCAAATGAGACAATATTGATTAGTACAATTAATAACTAGCTAGTTGAAGATTTTTAATTGTGTAAAGGAGCAATTACCCAGAACTTTCTGATCACGACGTCCGCCCTCGTCTTGCACAAGACACCGTCGATAATCTCACCCGGCGGGGCCGGGGCAGCCAAGTAGTGCTCCCAAGTCAATCCAACCTCTGGAAGCCGACCCTCACCAGGCAACGTGACAAACCCCAGGAAGTTTTGCTGAATCAGAACTCCAAGGATGGAGTTGGGCAGGCGGACACTTTCATGGTGGTCCCAACCCCTGCAGCATGACAAGGCCAACACATCAGTTATTTGAAGAAACGTGAATGCAGAAGGTACAAAAAGATTAAATGCACTTACCTCTCCCCATCAGGGAAAATCAACCACCTCTGCTCGCGGGTCGCCGGCACGGACGGGAGCCGTGTAGCACCACGCTGGTAGACGATGCCCCCTCCACCCCCTCCTCATCAGTCGGCTCCCCGCCATCATCAGCATGGCCACTTGGCTCCCCGCCATCATCAGGGTGGCCACTCGGCTCCTCAGGCTGACCCGACCAGGTACCCCATCCAGACGTGTGCTCCTCCGGGGTCTCGTGGGCCTAAGTCTCGTGGGTCGAAGGCCCGTCGACCCGAGGCTCGTGGGCCGAAGACCCGTGGATCGGAGGCTCGTGGACCGGAGTCCGTGCAGCCTCCTCCTCAGATGAGTCCACCCTAGCAGTCACATGCTCGGGTGAAACAGCTGGGGGCGGCGGCGAGGAAGGCGCCGTAAGAGTCACCCTACCTCCTCTCCCGCGACCACGTGCTCCACCTCCTCTCTTCTTCTTACCTCGTCCCCTGCTGGGCACCGCGATCGATGAAGAAGGGCCCGGCGGTGTCGCCATACTGTCCAGCAACGCTCGGCGGAGAGGTGCGTGTGGAATGGAAGACCTCGCACCACGCGCCGACGAAGAAGGGGCCTCGGCGCGCTCCCGACCAGCGCCCACCATCTTTCAACACCTGCCATGACAAAGAATAAACAAAATTAGTACAACATTAAAAAAAGTACCGACATGAATAATAATATGTATATCACTCAAGTGTATCATCATCAAGTACAACATAAAAAAATTGAATACCTGACACTACTAATAATCTCGATCAGTATCATCAATAAATGCATAATCATCATCATCACTATAATCAATGATGGGCTCATAGGGTTCATTGGCATCAACATGTGCAAGGCCACCTTGACGTAATCGGTCAAGCATTGACAGGTCATCCGCAGCAGTAACCTCTTCTTGTTCCGACTCTTCTTGTTCCTCCTCTGGGGTGATGTCAGATTCATTGTTGCTGTCTACTTCAATGTTTTGGGGTGAAGTATAGCGGTTCAACGCTTTTTGGAAAGACGTGTCTCTTGGAAGAATTCTCCTTCATATGTGTCTGGGTTAATGTGAGGTTCATAATCCTCTTCCTTTGGGGGAGAAAGTCTAGCACGTGGCGGCACTTCATAAACGACATCCCAACCTTTCAGATTTGGATTAGTTTGGCAGGCCCACGGTAGATAGAATACTTGGGTCGCCTGTTGAGCCGTAATATAGACATCAGGAACATCTAAATGGGTGCTTTGGTTGATTTCAAGTAGCCCTATATGTTCATGAGTCCTTCTAGTCTCCTTCGGCTGAAACCAATAACATTTGAAGACTACGACATTCGGCTGAAACCATGAAAAGACGTTGAAGTCTTGGTACGATTGGCATATACCGAAGAACACTAACAGGGATTTTGGTGTGTGTCTTCTCACCCATACCGTTGTCTACCACAATATACCTGGAAGACTTGCAAATGGGACAATAGTTCAAGTCCTCATAGTCAAGCAAATAAGGCACATCCTTTCTCACAGGCATGTATCTTCTCATAGGGCATCTTCAGTGCACGGAGGATTTTGTCCGACTGGTACAGGTTTGCAGGCATTACATGGCCTTTGGGTAGAAAGCGTCCAAATACTGTCATAATTGCGTCATAGCATTCTCTGCCCAAGTTGAACTGAGCCTTCAGAGCCATTACTTGTGAGATGGCATCCAACTGACAAAGCTCAGTGTGCTCGTGGAGCAGACGTTTTGAAGACTCCAACATTTCATTGAAGGCCTTTGCAGATTCCTCCATCTCCTCGTCCGAATCCCGAGCATCATCATAGTCTTGCACCATGTTTTCCATCCCGGTACCATGCTCGTCGGTGCGATGACGATCCACCTCAGCTCGGTCACGTTGGGCAGACTCACCATGAAATGTCCACACCGTATAATCGGGCGTAAAACCACTCTTCTGCAGGTGTTTGCCCATTTCAGCCTCTGTCTTCTTTTCCCAATTGCCGCACCGGAAACAGGGGCACCAGGTTTTCTTTTGGCCATTTGCAAATGCGGCTTTCACAAACCCCTTGGTTTTTGTGAACCATTCAGCGCTCCATTTTTTCTGACCAGTGTGACCGGTATACATCCACGCACGGTCACTCATCTTGACTTTCAGAGCTACTGGACACACAACAATTATATATGTAATTCACCATGTATATATTCATCAGTTGATCTACTTTGTCAATTTTATTACGTCCATGCAACCTACACTCTAATAGGTAATGATAGGTCCTAATCCCACCCGTGTATGTGTAGATTGGGTTCATTTTCCCATGCTATGCTCCGGATCCGACGCAAAATTTCGGCAGCACCTCCCCGCTGTTCTCCTGATACACGTCTCTGCAATAAATAGAGAGGATGTGTACCCGGAGAACAACAGGGGAGGCACTGACGAAATTTATGCGTCGGATCCGGAGCAAAGCATATGGGAAAACAAACCCAATCTACACATACTTGGGCTGTCCATGGATTGCGTTGGACAATTCGAAAGAATCAAGGTTATAAATATGCAAATGCATGCATATTTATAACTATGACGCTTTCGAACGGGAGACACATATTGGTTACGCATACTGATGATTCAAGACACATATATAGCTAGCTATCAAGTTTCATCGGAATAGAGCAAATAATTAATGGGGGAGGAGGACATGTCATTTGTGCTCACCCACGAATGAAGGGGCAGAGCTCGTCAGACGCACGGCGAGGTCGTCGAACACCAAACCTCGCAGCGATGAAACAACTGCACATTTAAAACTACCCGGTCAACACAATTATATATGATGTTTTTCATAACAAAATCGAAGAATATATGACCTAACTAATAATTCACAAATATATGACCCCGTCGGCCTCTGGAAGACCAAAGAACACCTTTTCGGGAGGTGTCGGGGGTCGGGGTGCCGTGTCGGTGTCGGGGTGCCGTGTCGGGGTCGGGGTGCTATTTCGGGGTCGGGGGGTCGGGGTGTCCGTGTCGGGTCGGGGTCGGGGTCAGGGGTCGGTGTCGGGGTGTGGTGTCGAGGGGCGGGGGCGGCGGTGGTGCGGGGCGTCGGGGAGGAGAGATGGAGAGAACAAATCGAGTAACGGGCAGGGGTATGGGGCCGTTAGGTAGGCCCTTCTTTGCCGTCTGCCTATCTTTGCCGTCCGCCATTATCTCCCTAGCGGACGGCAAAGAGGTGGGGCGTTAAGTTTCTTTGCCGTCAGCTGGTTGACGGCAAAGAGCCGGCTGATGGCAAAGGCCTATTTTACCATCTGCCATTTCTTTGCCGTCCGCTTTTCGGTAGCTGATGGCAAAGAGCTTCTTTGCCGTCTGCTAGCCGACGGCAAAGAGCTGGCAGATGGCAAAGTAGCTGATTCCAGTAGTGTATAGACACACAAGTTGATCAAGTTGATCGTCTATTAGCCGTGTGCGGTGCCCCCCTCCACCATAGTCCACCTCGATAATACTGTAGCGGTGCTTAGGCGAAGCCCTGCGTCGGTAGAACATCAACATCGTCACCACGCCGTCATGCTGACGAAACTCTCCCTCAACACTCGGCTAGATCGGAGTTCGAGGGACGTCATCGAGCTGAACGTGTGCTGAACTCGAAGGTGTCGTACGCTCGGTACTTGATCGGTCGGATCATGAAGACGTACGACTACATCAACTGCGTCGTGCTAACGCTTCTGCTTTCGGTCTACGAGGGTACATGGACAACACTCTCGCCTCTCATTGCGATGCATCACCATGATCTTGCGTGTGCGTAGGAATTTTTTTGAAATTACTACATTCCCCAACAGTGGCATCCGAGCCTGATTTTATGCGTTGATGTTATATGCAGGAGTAGAACACAAGTGAGTTGTGGGCGATATAAGTCATACTGCTTACCAACATTTCATACTTTGGTTCGGCGGTATTGTTGGATGAAGCGGCCCAGACCGACATTACGCGTACACTTACACAAGACTGGTTCTACCGACATGCTTTGCACATAGGTGGCTGGCGGGTGTCAGTTTCTCCAATTTTAGTTGAACTGAGTGTGGCTACGCCTGGTCCTTGCGAAGGTTAAAACGGCACCAACTTGACAATATCGTTGTGGTTTTGATGCGTAGGTAAGCTGGTTCTTGCTAAGCCCGTAGCAGCCACGTAAAACTTGCAACAACAAAGTAGAGGACGTCTAACTTGTTTTTGCAGGGCATGTTGTGATGTGATATGGTCAAGACATGATGCTAAATTTTATTGTATGAGATGATCATGTTTTGTAACCGAGTTATCGGCAACTGGCAGGAGCCATATGGTTGTCGCTTTATTGTATGCAATGCATCGCTGTAATGCTTTACTTTATCACTAAGCGGTAGCGATAGTCGTGGAAGCATAAGATTGGCGAGACGACAACGATGCTACGATGGTGATCAAGGTGTCGCGCCGGTGACGATGGTGATCATGAAGGTGCTTCGGAGATGGAGATCACAAGCACAAGATGATGATGGCCATATCATATCACTTATATTGATTGCATGTGATGTTTATCTTTTATGCATCTTATCTTGCTTTGATTGACGGTAGCATTATAAGATGATCCCTCACTAAATTATCAAAGTATAAGTGTTCTCCCTAAGTATGCACCGTTGCGAAAGTTCTTCGTGCTGAGACACCACGTGATGATTGGGTGTGATAGGCTCTACGTTCAAATACAACGGGTGCAAAATAGTTGCACACGCGGAATACTCAGGTTTAACTTGACGAGCCTAGCATATAACAGATATGGCCTCTGAACACGGAGACTGAAAGGTCGAGCGTGAATCATATAGTTGATATGATCAACATATTGATGTTCACCATTGAAACTATTCCATCTCACGTGATGATCGGACATGGTTTAGTTGATTTGGATCACGTGATCACTTAGAGGATTAGAGGGATGTCTATCTAAGTGGGAGTTCTTAAGTAATATGATTAATTGAACTTTAATTTATCATGAACTTAGTCCTGGTAGTATTTGCATTATGTTGTAGATCAATAGCTCGCGATGTTGCTCCCCGTTTAATTTTTATATATTCCTAGAGAAAACTATGTTGAAAAATGTTAGTAGCAATGATGCGGATTGGATCCGTGATCTGAGGATTAACCTTATTGCTGCACAGAAGAATTATGTCCTTGATGCACCGCTAGGTGACAGACCTATTGCAGGAGCAGATGCAGACGTTATGAACGTTTGACAGCTCGGTATGATGACTACTTGATAGTTTAGTGCACCATGCTTAACGACTTGGAATAGGGACTTCAAAGACGTTTTTGAACGTCATGAAACATATGAGATGTTCCAGGAGTTGAAGTTAATATTTCAAGCAAATACCCGAGTTGAGAGATATGAAGTCTCCAACAAGTTCTATAGCTAAAAGTTGGAGGAGAATCGCTCAACTAGTGAGCATGTGCTCAGATTGTCTGGGTACTACAATCGCTTGAATCAAGTGGGAGTTAATCTTTCAGATAAGATAGTGATTGACAGAATTCTCTAGTCACCATCACCAAGTTAGTAGAACTTCGTGATGAACTATAATATGCAAGGGATAACGGAAACAACTCCCAAGCTCTTCGTGATGCTGAAATCAACGAAGGTAGAAATCAAGAAAAACATCAAGTATTGATGGTTGACAAGACCACTAGTTTCAAGAAAAGGGCAAAGGGAAGAAGGGGAACTTCAAGAAGAACGGCAAGCAAGTTGCTGCTCAAGTGAAGAAGCCCAAGTCTGATCCTAAGCCTGAGACTAAGTGCTTCTACTACAAAGGGACTAGTCACTGGAAGTGGAACTGCCCCAAGTATTTGACGGATAAGAAGGATGGCAAGGTAAACAAAGGTATATTGGATATACATGTTTTTGATGTGTAATTTACTAGTGTTTATAGCAACCCCTCGGTATTTGATACTGGTTCAGTTGCTAAGAGTAGTAACTCAAAACGGGAGTTGCAGAATAAACAGAAACTAGTAAAGGGTGAGGTGACGATGTGTGTTGGAAGTATTTCCAAGATTTATATGATCATCATCGCACACTCCCTATACTTTCGGGATTAGTGTTGAACCTAAATAAGTGTTATTTGGTGTTTGAGTTAAGCATGAATATGATTTGATCATGTTTATTGCAATACGGTTATTCATTTAAGTAAGATAATAAATTGTTGTTCTGTCTACATGAATAAAACCTTATATGGTTACACACCCAATGAAAATAGTTCGTTGGATCTCGATCATAGAGGCAATAATAAAGTTATTATTTATTTCCTTATATCATGATAAATGTTTATTATTCATGCTAGAATTGTATTAACCGAAAACATAATACATGTGTGAATACATAGACAAACAGAGTCTCACTAGTATGCCTCTACTTGACTAGCTCGTTGATCAAAGATGGTTATGTTTCCTAGCCATAGACAAAGAGTTGTCATTTGATTAATGGGATCACATCATTAGGAGAATGATGAGATTGACTTGACCCATTCCATTAGCTTAGCACTTGATCATTTAGTTTGTTGCTATTGCTTTCTTCATGACTTATACATGTTCCTATGACTATGAGATTATGCAACTCCCGTTTATCGGAGGAACACTTTGTGTGCTACCAAACGTCACAACGTAACTGTGTGATTATAAAGGTGCTCTACAGGTGTCTCCAAAGGTACTTGTTTGGTTGGCGTATTTCGAGATTAGGATTTGTCACTGCTGATTGTCGGGGAGGTATCTCTGGACCCTTCGTAATGCACATCACTTAAAGCCTTGCAAGCATTGCAACTAATGAGTTAGTTGCGGGATGGTGTATTACGGAACGAGTAAAGAGACTTGCCGTGTAACGCCCCGAGACCGATGTGCCAGATGTCCTCCGCTTATTTGCTGTTGTTGGCTTGTCATTGCTTGCATGTCATGCATCTCATATCATGTCATCATGTGCATTTCATTTGCATACATGTTCGTCTCATGCATCTGAGCATTTTCCCCGTTGTCCGTTTTGCAATCTGGCGCTCCTATGTCACCCGGTGCCCCTTTCTACCTCTTTTCGTGTGCGGGCGCTAAACGTTTTCGGATTGGACCAAGACTTGTCATGCGGCCTTGGTTTACTATCGGTAGACCTCCTGTCAAGTTTCGTGCCATTTGGACTTTGTTTGATACTCCAACGGTTAACCGAGGGACCGAAAAGGCCTCGTGCGTGTTGCAGCCCAACACCCTTCCAAAGTGGCCCAAAACCCACTCCATCATCTTGGTCGTTCAATCACGATCGCATGGCCGTAGACCGCACCTCATTTGGAGTCTCCTAGCTCCCACTACCTATAAATATGTGCACCAGGTCCAAATCTCAGGTCCCGAAACCCTAAAAATTCCTCCTTCGCGCGCGCCGGACATGTCCGTCCCGGACCGGACGTAATCGCGCCGCCGTCCGCCGCCAGTCAGCGCCTGCCACGTGGCCGCTCCACCCGTCGCCGCCGTCCGGCCCGCCCGGCCCGCAGCAGGCCCGCGCGGGCCCATCTCAGCGCCACCGCCCCACGCCCGACTCTCCTCCGCCCGAGGCGCTCCTCCCGCTGCCCGCCGGCGGTCCTCCGCGCCGCGCCACCGCGCCGGCTCCCCGCACCGACCTTCGCCGGCGCACGCCCGCCACCATCACCGGCGCAGCTCGCCGCGCCACCTCCTGCACGGCTCGCCGCCGCCTCGCCTTGCTCGCTGCCCCGCGGACCCGCGCCAGCCCCGCGCCACACTTCGCCGGCGCGTCCGTCTCCGGCGACCGGCGCCGCGCCCCGGCGACCGCGCCCACCCTCCGGCCATCGTCGTCTTCTCCGGTGAGCATCCTCGTTTTTGCGTGCCGCTACAGTACCGGATCCAGATCCAAACGAGACGGTTGACTTTCTTCCCGAAACCCTAGTTTTTTTGCAAGCTTCATCGCATCATAACTCCGCATCCGTAGCTCCGATTCATGCGTGTAGCATATCAAAATGTTCGTCTCGATGAGTACATCATTTCATCTCATTGCATCATTTTCATTTCAGCTCATCTTGATGCCCGAAATACTGTTGGAAGAGGGCTATGTGAGGAATTTGCTAGATCTGTTTCAGCAAATGGCATTTTGTCATTTTTGCCATGATTAATGTGTGCATGCTATGATGTTGAGCTCTACATGTGTTTTGTTATATGTCATGCCATCTTTACAGGGGTGTATGCCATGTATTTTTGTGATATTTGTGGTGACTAGCACAAGCTTGCAAAGTAGCGTAATCGGTAATGCTGATTTCAGGGACTTAGAATTTCACTAAGTCCTTGTCCTGTTTTTGTTGTTATGCCATATGTTCATGTTGTTTCCTAGTGATCCGTGCCTCTTTTGAGGATGATCAGTAAGGATGTTTTGTTAACATGGTGGTGCTCTATCCAGCCATGTCTTTGTTTGCATTTATGGAGCAACCTAGCTTGAGTCAATCGAGCTCTACTTTTGCTATAAAATAATCCTGGCAGATTTTTGACATGTTTAACAATTTTTCCGAGGATGTTGCTATTGATCTGTGCATGCTATGCTGTTGTTATTGCCGTGTCTAGCTTCTATGCCATGTCTTCTTGATGGGTGTGTGCTTAGTTTGTCATGTCATGCTTTGTAGTGAGTGCATCGAGCTCGTAAACATGCCTTCTCGTTAACTGTTTTGCATGCTCCAGTTTTTCACTAAGCCTGAATCTGTTTATTTTTTTGCTATGTTCACATGCTTGAAATTGTATTTTCTGATCCCTTTTGGCTCAAGGTCACTAATGGAATTTTGTTAAGTGATTTGAGTATCTTCATGCCATGCCTTGCTTTGCCATGATATGTTCCTGTAGCATGTAGTTTTATGCTCTAAAGTTTGCTTCCTGATGATAAATTCCTGATATGCTATTATTTTCACTAAGTCTGAAACCTGTTATCTTTTGCACTTTTGCCATGCCTTGTTTGAACCTGTTAATGGATGAATTGGCCGTAGCTCATTGTTCATCTTTTGTCAAGCATCATGAGTGGATCCCTGCCATGTATTTTGTTGTCATGTTTGAGTGCTGTAGCATATCTATCTTGATGCATTTAGATGGCTACTTGCTGATTATCGCAGACCGGTGCCATATTTGTTTTGCTTGCCATTTCCAAACCGTGCATCCGATTCCGGTGATCTTTATATCGATTTCAACCGAAATCACCTCACCTTTCCAGTGGCACTCTTGGATTTCCATGTTGAGGCCAGGTTCAATCATTCCTTGTCAAATCTTGCATATGCATCACATATCGCATCCCGCATATCATACCATGTTCATGTGTTGGTTGTTACTATGTTGTGTGCTTCTTTCCGGTGTTGCTTCTTCGTATTGGTTCCGGTAACGTCGCGTTTGTGAGGACCCGTTCGACTACGTCCGTTTGTCTTCTTCATGGACTCGTTCTTCTTCCTTGCGGGATTTTCAGGCAAGATGCTGAGGGAGTCCTGGATTAGGGGGTGTTCGGGTATCCGGAGTATAACTTCAGCCGGACTCCTGGACTATGAAGATACAAGATTGAAGACTTCGTCCCGTGTCCGGATGGGACTTTCCTTGGCGTGGAAGGAAAGCTTGGCGACGCGAATATTCAAGATCTCCTACCATTGTAACCGACTCTATGTAACCCTAACCCTATCCGGTGTCTATATTAACCGGAGGGTTGTAGTCCGTAGGCAATCATCTCCATATACAACAATCATACCATAGGCTAGCTTCTAGTGTTTAGCCTCCTTGATCTCGTGGTAGATCTACTCTTGTACTACCCATATCATCAATATTAATCAAGCAGGACGTAGGGTTTTACCTCCATCAAGAGGGCCCGAACCTGGGTAAAACATCGTGTTCCCTGCCTCCTGTTACCATCCGGCCTAGACGCACAGTTCGGGACCCACTACCCAAGATCCGCCGGTTTTGACACCGACATTGGTGCTTTCATTGAGAGTTCCTCTGTGTCGTCGCCTTTAGGCCTGATGGCTCCTTTGATCATCAACAACGATGCGGTCCAGGGTGAGACTTTTCTCCCCGGACAGATCTTCGTCTTCGGCGGCTTCGCTCTGCGGGCGAATTCGCTCGGCCACCTGGAGCAGATTGAAAGCTACGCCCCTGGCCGTCAAGTCAGGTTTGGAAGCTTAAACTACACGGCTGACATCCGCGGAGACTTGATCTTCGACGGGCTCGAGCCACGGCCAAGTGCGCCGCACTATCTCGAGGGGCATGATCTAGCTCTGCCCCCGGACAGAGTCCTGGAGGCCGCACACGCATCGGTTCCGATCCCTAACTCGGAGCCTATTGCGCCAATCGAGGATGAGCGGTTGGACGTCACCTGGGGGGCTGCGATCCCGAAAGCGATCAAGCCGAACGCTAGCCCCACACTCTGCACGACCCGTCACTCCGAGGATCCGGACTCCTTCCCGGACTCTGAACCCCCCGCGCCCCTGCCAATCGAATCCGATTGGGCGCCGATAATGGAGTTCACCACCGCAAACATCTTTCAGCATTCGCCTTTTGGCGACATCCTGAATTCTCTTAAGTCTCTCTCTTTATCAGGAGAGCCCTGGACGGACTACGGTCAGCGAGGGTGGAATACGGACGATGAGGAAATTCAAAGCCCACCCACCACCCACTTTGTAGCCACTATCGACGATCTAACCGACATGCTTGACTTTCAGCTCCGAAGACATCGACGGCATGGACGACGATGTAAGGAGACGAACAGGAACCAGCACCTGTAGGGCGATGGAAGGCCACCTCGTCATATGACATATATATGGTGGATACTCCAAAGATGGAGATGGCGATGGAACAGTGGGGGATGACGCCCCAAGAAAGAGCCAAAGCGCTGGCGTCAGCGGCGCCGCTCTAAATCCCGCCAAAGCAAAAACGGTGATTCCGGCACGGGAGATAATACTACCCCGGATAGCGCCGAAGAACACCCACCTCAGCAAGATTCGGCACAGGAAGATGGAGAAGCCAGCCCTCATGAGAGAGCGGCAGACCGAGAGGTCGAGGATGATAACTATACGCCTCCCTCCGAAGACGAGGCAAGCCTCGATGACGACGAATTCGTCATACCATCAGACCCCGCCGAACAAGAGCGTTTTAAACGAAGGCTTTTAGCCACGGCAAGCAGCCAAGAAAAAGTAGCAACAACTTAGAGCTGCCCAAGATTTGCTAGCTGACAGATGGACTGAAGTCCTTGCGCCGAAGAGTATGAACTCGAACGCCCCTCCAAGAGTTACCGAAGCGCAGGCCCGCTACCCCGATCAGAGGAGGAAGCACCTACATCACCAGCGCATGACATGGCAGACCGGCCACCTCGCGGCCGCGACAGAGAGGCCTCTCGGCCCTCCACCCAAGCCATGCCCCGACGCCGCTCAACTAAGGCACGGGAAAACGCCCGACCTGCGAGACATACTGGAGGATAAGGCAAGACAAACAAGATCGATCTACGGATCGCGCAGGCGCCCTACGGCATGTGACAATGATCTTCACTCCAGATACAACAAATCCGGCTGGGCCGAACACAACAGACATTAGCTCTTCCGAGCTGCGTCGTGATATAGCCCAGTACAGAGGCGCCGCACACCCGCTATGCTTCACGAATGAAGTAATGGATCATAAAATCCCAGAGGGTTTCAAACCCATAAACATCGAATCATACGATGGCACAACAGATCCGGCGGTATGGATCGAGGATTATCTCCTTCACATCCACATGGCACGCGGCGATGATCTACACGCCATCAAATACCTCCCGCTCAAACTTAAAGGACCGGCCCGGCATTGGCTTAACAGCTTGCCAGCAGACTCAATCGGTTCTTGGGAGGACCTGGAAGCTGCATTCCTCGACAACTTCCAGGGCACTTACGTGCGACCACTGGATGCCGACGACTTAAGCCACATAATTCAGCAGCCAGAGGAATCGGCCAGACAATTCTGGACAGGTTCCTAACAAGAAAACCAGATAGTCGATTGTCCGGACGCAGAGGCCCTAGCAGCCTTCAAGCATAACATCCGTGACAAGTGGCTTCGCCCGGCACCTGGGACAGGAAAAGCCGTAATCCATGGCAGCCCTCACGACATCATGACCCGCTTTTGCACGGGAGAAGACAGCTGGCTAGCTCGCAGTAACAACTAATCAAAGAACCCTGGTAATTCAGATACCAAGGACAAAAGTGGTAGGACACATCGGAATAAGCAAAAACGCCGCGTTAGCAGCGACAGCAATGAAGACACGGCAGTCAATGCTGGATTCAAAGGCTATAAATCCGGTCAGTGGAAAAAGCCATTCAAAAAGAATACTCAGGGCTCGTCCAGTTTGGACCGAATACTCTATCGCTTGTGCCAGATACATGGCACCCCCGAAAGGCCAGTGAATCACACTAACAGGGATTGTTGGGTGTTCAAGCAGGCAGGCAAGTTAAGGGCCGAAAACAGAGACAAGGGGATGCACAGCGACGACGAGGAGCCCAAGCCGCCGAACAACAATGGACAGAAGGGCTTTCCCCCACAAGTGCGGACGGTGAACATGATATACGCAACCCACATTCCCAAGCGGGAGCGGAAGCGTGCGCTACGGGACGTATACGCCATGGAGCCAGTCGCCCCAAAGTTCAACCCATGGTCCTCCTGCCCGATCACTTTTGATCGAAGGGACCATCCCACTAGCATCCGTCATGGCGGCTTCGCCGCATTGGTTCTCGACCCAATCATCGACGGATTTCATCTCACAAGAGTCCTAATGGACGGCGGCAGTAGCCTGAACCTGCTTTATCAGGATACAGTGCGGAAAATGGGCATAGATCCCTCAAGGATTAAGCCCACAAGAACGACCTTTAAAAGCATTATACCAGGTGTAGAAGCCAACTGTATAGGCTCAGTAACACTTGACGTGGTCTTCGGATCCCCGGACAATTTCCGAAGCGAAGAGTTAATCTTCGATATAGTCCCGTTTCGCAGTGGCTATCACGCCCTGCTCGATGAACCGCATTCGCAAAGTTCAATGCGGTGCCGCACTACGCATATCTCAAGCTCAAGATGCCAGGCCCTCGAGGAGTAATTACGGTCAACGGAAACACCAAACGCTCCCTCCGTACGGAGGAGAATACGACGGCTCTCGCAGCGGAGGTACAAAGTAGCCTTCTCAGGCAATTCTCCAGTCCGGCCATTAAAAAGCCATACACGCCAAGCGCGCCCGGAGTAACCCACAGTAGGACCGCCTGGCATACTCTGAGCAAGCGTAGCAATGCGGCCCCAACCCCAGCTTTCGCGACATAGCGAAACCAGTACCTCGCGTACATAACTACGCCCTTGAAATACCATGGGCACAGGGGAAGGGGCACAATAACGGCACGCCCAAAATACGGCTTAAAACGTACTAGGGGCTGCCGGATTCTTTTTTTTAATTTTTTCTTACTTTCAGGACTCCATACTTCGGACGACCTGTTCGGCAATTCGACTGCCGCACAAACGATGCAAGATCCAGGGAGGCAGACAAGCCATGCCGCATTATGGAACTCCCAGGTGGTCTCTGTTATGAGCGGTATACCTGTTTTAAATACAATTCCGCGGCCTGCCCCTGGTCAGGACATACTGAATAGTCCAATATCTTTTGCTTACCGCACTATTTGTATCGTTCGGCTTTGATAAATAGCCTCTCTATAAACAATGCTTAGCTTCTTGTCTATTTTTTGCATTATCTTCTTTTCACATTTATGTTTATTAAATGACATGATTGCACCCGTACACCATGGTACGGCAAACACGCCAGGGGCTTCAGTACCCCTCATAATGGTGTGAGAAATCCATACACTTTCACAAGTGCGGCACCCCGAACTTATAACACTATGCATCGGCTCCGAATCATGATTTGGGTCAATTGTTGGGTTTGCCCGGCTCCTATGTTTTGGTGCCTTACGTTCCGCTCTATCGGCTAAGGTAGCACTAGGAGAACCACTGCGATTGTGCCCCGCTTCAGCTGGGTTAAGCACCTCAGTGGAGAAAGCTAAAACTGACTGTCATGATGTGGCGAGAGACCGGTCGCTGTTCGAGAGGTTTTTCAAGTCCCTAAAGGCTTATGCCGCTTCGAGCGAGGAGCTGGCTTCGTCCGGCCAAGGCGTGGATAGCGCCCCGAACTCGGTCTTCCGAACTAGGGGCTTCGCCGAAATTTAAAATTATAGAATTCTATGGCTAAGTGAGAGTGTTCAAGCATTATAGTCCGATTGCCTGGTTCGTTGTGCTGAACGCCTCCCTCGAAGGACCCAACTATGGGAAAAAGAGCGCTCAGGTTTATCCCGAACACCCCAGCACTAGTGGCATGGGGGCAAAAGCCGACATGCTGGCCATCTCTCAATTTTTGATAAACAGCCACACAGAAAGTAATATTTTAAATTCAATAAGCATTGCTTAGAGCATATGAACAAGTTTTCAGCGCACAGGATAAACACGAGCGAGTTCATTCAAATATCACATCCTTGGTACATTCATCCGCCACAAGGCGGGCACCTGCAAGAACATCCTTGTAGTAGTTCTCGGGCTTGCGATGCTCCTTCCCCGGCGGCGGCCCGTCCTTCACAAGCTTCTCACCGTCCAGCTTACCCCAGTGCACCTTTGCACGGGCAAGGGCCCGACGGGCACCTTCGATGCAGACGGAGCGCTTGATGACCTCAAGCCTCGGACAGGCCTCCACCAGCCGCCGCACCAGCCCGAAATAGCTCCCAGGCAGGGCCTCTCCGGGCCACAGCCGAACTATGAAGCCCTTCATGGCCTGCTCGGCCGCCTTGTGGAGCTCGACCAGCTGTTTCAGCTGGTCGCTCAAGGGCACAGGGTGTCCGGCCTCAGAATACTGAGACCAGAACACCTTCTCCGTCGAGATGCCCTCTTCAGCTCGGTAGAATGCGGCGGCATCGGATACGCTGCGGGGAAGATCTGCGAATGCCCCTGGAGAGCTCCGGATTCGGGTAAGTAACATGTAGTTCACTTTTATATTTCTGCTTTGCCTAAAGAATGCCTTACCCGCTGCTATCTTCCTCATCTCCTCCAACTCTTGGAGGGCCTTTTGGGCTTCGGCCTTGGCAGACTTGGCAACCTCTAGGGCCGTTGCAAGCTCGGATGCTTGCACCTTCGACTCCAACTCCAAACTCTCATGTTTTTTCATGAGAGCCTGCAGCTGTTGCTGCACCTCGCCGACCTGAGCCCCAAGTCTGTCTCGCTCGGTGCGCTCCGCGGCCGTTTTCTTTTCGGCCTCGGACAGCGCCTGCTTAATGGTCGCCACCTCAGTCGTGGCCCCTACCATAAGTAGTACAATCCTGTTACTCTTTTTGGAATCAAGCCTTTTTATAGGCACTTTTTCTATAAGGTATTTCTTACCTTCTTCCTCCTCGAGCCGCCGCTTGGCAAGGCCGAGCTCTTGCTCGGTCCGCTCGAGGTCCTCCTTCAGGACACCCACCTCCGCAGTCAGTGCGGCGGTGGATAGCAGCGAAGCCTGCATACGCATATTGACTCTTTTTTTAGACTCCAACGAAATTTAATAGATCCTCTATTCGGCCTTTCTTTCCGAATGACAAACAGAGCATCAGGGGCTACTGTCTATGCGGTAATATTTTTACATATTTTTACTTACCTCCAAGCCTGTTAGAAGGCTAGTGCAAGCTTTAGTCAGTCCGCTCTTGGTGGACTGAACCTTCTGGATCACCGTACTCATAATAGTACGGTGCCCCTCGTCGATGGAGGCGTCGTCAAGCACCTCCAGCAGATTGTCCGGCACCTCCGGTTGGATGGAGGCCGCCGGCTCAGAAGGCTTGCTCCTCTTGGAAGGAGTTCTCCTACCGCGGTCCGGAACTGCGGAAGATTCTGGTGCGGTGTCCGGCACAAAGCCGGACTGAGAGCCCTGGGGAGCCTTATCCCCTTCACTCCTGGAGTCCGGGAGGTTGCCTTGCGGCTCCTCCGGGACCACCTCCTCCTGCCCTGGAGCTTGTCGCGACGCCACTTCGGCATCGTCTGCAGTGCGGGGGGAGACAGCGAGCGGAACCGAGTTCACGCCCGATGAGTCCAGGGAGCCACCCGACGATTCATCGAATTCGGCCCGGGGCGGACTGCATAATTACATTCGACATTAGGGAAAGCTGTGCAACAAAGGAACATCATGAGTTACTCTGATATCTGAACTTACGATTTCGCCAGAAGCTTGGCCCTGTTTGGCCACTCCTCTTTGCCCTCTTCGGCGTTGGGGGCGTAGTCCGGCGGAGGGGTCTTCCTTTTCCTAGACCCCTCGGCCTCCCCCGTTGGGGCGGCCTTCCTCTTCTCTCCTCCCTCCGCTGGGGGGGAGAGTTTTCTTCTTCCTCCTCCTCGTTTTCGCGGGAGGAGGGCGTCTCGGACTCGTCAGATGACGAGTCCGACACCACCACGTTGCGGGCACTCTTTCGAGTCCCCGTGGTCTTCTTCTTCTTGGCCTTCTTCTCCGGCACCACATAAGGCCGGAACCAGCAGCTTCACTAGTAGAGCTGGGGCTGGGTCTTCGGGCAGCGGAGCCGGACAGTTAATCGGTCCGGATATCGCCCGCCAAGCCTGTCAAAGGTAAGGGAGTTTAGATCCCGCATAGAGTCAAACTATGAAAAAAGCTTAACATCCTGTAAAAGGTGTAGATGGCATACCTCGCTAGCGTGACGCTGCGAGCTGTATCCGCGGTCCTCGGAAGCGGATGCGGGAGCCTCGGCGCCCTTGAATAGCATCTTCCAGGCGTCTTCGTACGTCGTGTCGAAGAGCCTGCTGAGGGTTTGATGCTGCGCCGGGTCGAACTCCCACAGATTAAAATCCCGTTGTTGGCACGGGAGGATCCGGCGGACGAGCATAACCTGGATTACATTAACAAGCCGGACTGGCTTGTTCACCAGGGACTGGATGCATGTTTGCAATCCGGTCACCTCTTTTTCATCACCCCACGACAGGCCCGTCTCTTTCCAGGACATAAGCCGCGTGGGGGGTCTGGATCGGAACTCGGGGGATGCGGTCCACTTCAGATCGCGCGGCTCGGTGATATAAAACCACCCGGATTGCCATCCCTTTAGGGTCTCCACGAAAGAGCCCTCGAACCATAGGACATTGGCCATCTTGCGTGCCATGGCGCCTCCGCACTTCGCCTGGCTGCCGCGCAACACCTTGGGCTTGGCGTTGAAGGTCTTGAGCCAGAGGTTGAAATGGGGGCGGACGCGGAGAAAAGCCTCGCACACGACGATAAACGCCGAGATGTTGAGGATGAAGTTCGGAGCCAGATCGTGGAAATCCAGGCCGTAGTAGAACATGAGCCCCCAGACAAATGGGTGGAGTGGAAAACCCAGTCCGCGGAGGAAGTGGGGGAGAAATACTACCCTCTCATGGGGCCTTGGGGTGGGGAGAAGCTGCCCCTCTTCGGGAAGCCGGTGCGCGATGTCCTTGGACAGGTATCCGGCCTTCCTTAGCTTCTTGACTTTACCCTCCGTGACGGAGGAGACCATCCACTTGCCTCCCGCTCCGGACATTGCTGGAGAAGGTTGGGGTGGGAAGTGCGGGCTTGGGCGCTGGAGCTCGGGTGCGCAGGAGATGGATAGGCAAAGGAGGAAGAAGGCGTAGGTAAAAAGGTGGATCCTTGTCCCCTTATATGGGCGGATGCGGTTGTGCGTCCCCACCTTCCTAGTAAAACTCGCTTGCCTCCCAAGCGCCGTGATAAGTGGCGCGGTTGGGTTACCCACATCAATATTGATGAGAATCCCGTAAAAGGGGGGTACACGATCTCTGCTTTGACAACACGTGCCAAGGAAACTGCCTCGCAAAACATGCTGAGGTGGAAAATTGAAAACGATTCAAGTGAAGGACTTGGCTGTAGTGTGATGACGCACTGCGGAATACGTCAGCAGATTTGATTTGTGTTAATATTATTCTCTCTATGGCAATATGTGGAAGCTTATTTTGCAGAGCCGGACACTACTCTTGGTGTTTACAATCTTCTATGAAGGACTTGGAGGAGGAACCCGCCTTGCAATGCCGAAGACAATTTGCGCGCCGGACTCGTCGTCATTGAAGCCTGGTTCAGGGGCTACTGAGGGAGTCCTGGATTAGGGGGTGTTCGGGTAGCCGGACTATACCTTCAGCCGGACTCCTGACTATGAAGATACAAGATTGAAGACTTCGTCCCGTGTCCGGATGGGACTTTCCTTGGCGTGGAAGGCAAGCTTGGCGATGCGGATATTCAAGATCTCCTACCATTGTAACCGCTCTATGTAACCCTAACCTATCCGGTGTCTATATAAACCAGAGGGTTGTAGTCCGTAGGCAATCAACTCCATATACAACAATCATACCATAGGCTAGCTTCTAGGGTTTAGCCTCCTTGATCTCGTGGTAGATCTACTCTTGTACTACCCATATCATCAATATTAATCAAGCAGGACGTAGGGTTTTACCTCCATCAAGAGGGCCCGAACCTGGGTAAAACATCGTGTTCCCTGCCTCCTGTTACCATCCGGCCTAGACGCACAGTTCGGGACCCCCTACCCGAGATCCGCCGGTTTTGACACCGACAAATGACTCATACCCTCGAAATCACTACTATCTTTGCTATGCTAGATGCTCGCTCTTTGCTATGCCAATGCTACGATGCCTACCACTTGCTTGTCAGCTTCCCAAATTGCCATGTCAAACCTCTAACCCACCATGTCCTAGCAAACCGTCGATTGGCTATGTTACCGCTTTGCTCAGCCCCTCTTATAGCGTTGCTAGTTGCAGGTGAAGATTGGAGCCGTTCCTTGTTGGAATATTTATTTACTTGTTGGGATATCACTATATACCGTATTTAATTAATGCATCTATATACTTGGTAAAGGGTGGAAGGCTCGGCCTTATGCCTGGTGTTTTGTTCCACTCTTGCCGCCCTAGTTTCCGTCATATCGGTGTTATGTTCCCGGATTTTTGCGTTCCTCACGCGGTTGGGCTATAATGGAACCCCTTGACAGTTCGCCTTAAGTAAAGCTTTTCCAGCAATGCCCAACATTGGTTTTACCATTTGCAACCTAGCCTTTTCTTTTCCCTTGGGGGTCGCGCACCCAAGGGTCATCATTATTTTACCTCCCCGGGCCAGTGCTCCTCTGAGTGTTGGTCCAACTTGTCAGCCGCCGGTGGCCACCAGGTGCAACTCTGGGCTGGCCTACCGGAAGTTTAGACAATCCGGTGTGCCCTGAGAAAGAGATATGTGCAGCTCCTATCGGGATTTGTCGGCACATTCGGGTGGTGTTGCTGGTTTAGTTTTACCCTGTCGAAATGTCTTGTTGTACCGGGATACCGAGTCTGATCGGAATGTCTCGGGTGGAGGTCTATTCCTTCGTTGACCGTGGGAGCTTGTGATGGGCTAAGTTGGGACACCCCTGCAGGGATTTGAACTTTCGAAAGCCGTGCCCGCGGTTATGGGCAGATGGGAATTTGTTAACGTCCAGTTGTAGAAAACCTGAACTTGACCTTAATTAAAATGAATCAACAGCGTGTGTAACCGTGATGATCTCTTTCCGGCGGAGTCCGGGAAGTGAACACGGTTGTTGGAGTTATGCTTGACGTAGGTTGCTATAGGATCACTTCTTGATCATAGATTTCTCGGCCGTGCCTTGCCTTCTCTTCTCGCTCTCTTTTGCGTATGTTAGCCACCATATTTGCTAGTCGCTTGCTGCAGCTCCACCTCATGCCTTACCTTACCCATTAAGCTTAAATAGTCTTGATCGTGAGGGTGCGAGATTGCTGAGTTCCCTGTGGCTCACAGATACTTCCAAAACCAGCTTGCAGGTGCCGATGAGTCTGTGCTTATGACGCAACCCAGCTCAGGAGGAGCTCGATGAAGATCTTGTCCTTTGTGTTGTTCCGTTCTAGTTGATCAGTAGTGGAGCCCAGTTGGGGTCGATCGGGGACCTTTGTCGCATTTGGGGTTCTTCTTTTATTTTGGTTCCGTAGTCGGACCATGAGTGTATTTGATTGATGTAATGTTTATTCATGTATTTGTGTGAAGTGGCGATTGTAAGCCAACTATGTATCTTTTTCCTTATTATATTGCATGGGTTGCGTGAAGATTACCTCACTTGCGACATATGCCTTCAATGCAATTATGCCTCTAAGTCGTGCCTCGACACGTGGGAGATATAGTCGCATCGAGGGTGTTACAAGTTGGTAATCAGAGCCTTCCCCGACCTTAGGAGCCCCCACTGATTGATCGTTTTTAGCGGCCGAGTTGTGTCTAGAAAAAATTGTTTTGAGTCATTTAGAAATTATATATCGGAGAGTTTAGGAATTCTTTTTACTTCCCAGTCTCCTCATCGCTCTGGTAAGGCATCCTGACGTAGAGTTTTGACTCTTCTCTTCTCAAATTTCACTAAAAAATTTTAGGATCACGCGGGTATCTTGGAATCGTTCCGATGGTTTTATGATGAGAACATTGTCTTGGTGCCTCCTGTCAGGGGTTTAGTGGAAGTGTCCCGGGGAGTTGAGCTCTGAGGTGTTGTCGTCATAATTTTATCGTTGCAATTCTGGAATACCTGAGTTTAGTACGCCGACATCGAAAATCTCTTTTATGCAGTTCGTTGGTGAGATAACCTCGACGCCACCCAGTACTGGGGCGGGAGTTCGGGAGTATTGCCACAACTTGTATAACGGATGCTTTTCGAAGGTTGAGGTAGATGATTTCCGAAGGTTTCTTGGTTATGTGTTGAAGGATGGATACAGCTGGATGTAGGATTTGCTAGTTTGGGTGAGATATTATGCTTCCCCTATATCCCCAACACCTGATTGCATAACCGGAAAATTTCGGGAGTTTCATAGGTGGGAATTCAAGTAGCTCTTAGGATATCTTTCTGACAAATGTATGATTTGAAATTGGGGTTCGACGTCTAGTGGTCCGCCTATTCACGGTCGATTTTACATTGGTCTCGTTGTGTCTTAAAGAGTCCTTGGCTATGCCGACTCGGGGACGCTTCGTATGTCACGTGCACTGCCTTGTACATGATGGTGTTGTACGATCGAGCCCGTGTAGGCCCCACCATGAAAACTTCGGACGAAATCTCAATCATATATTTGTTCCGGCCTATTCTGCAAGCCAACCCTTTGTTTTTGTTTTGAGTTGTGGTATTCGAGTTGCTTCGAAGTCAAATGTTGATTCCATACCCTTTCTAAGCGGTGTTCTCATATTTCTTTGAGAATACAAATCCTTCTTGTTTATTGAGATTGTCATGTCAATCCTTTTCACCGATGTGCTTCTCTTCAAGTGGATCCGATCATTGCAACATCTGCAAGTTTCAATCTCAGCTTTCTCTACGGTGTTCGTTTCATCCATCTCAAGTTGCATTTGTTTTCCCGCCCACCTACCCTTTTTCTTCAAGGAATCCGATGTCTTATTCAAGTATCCATTTTATTGATGGAAGCCTCTCCATTCTTTTTCCTTCATGTTTTTACCTGGTGTTTCTCATGAAGATGCTCTACTCGTTCTTCTTTCTCCATTCTTTTCTTCCCCGGTGGTTCCAAATCAAGCTTTTGGTGTTGATCATATCCCTTTTCTTGTTTTCAATATTTTCTCATGTCGGTGCAATTCTTAGTCTTTCACTTCTCGCTATTCATTTGTTCCGGCATGCTCAAGCTATCTCATAAGGCTCGTCTTGTCATTCAAGATCCTTTCAAGCTCTTTCGAGGATGTTTATCTCATTCAAGCCATTTAATTCAACCGGTGCAACCTCTCTTTTAAATTTTTTTTCAACGGTGTTTCTTTTGAGTGGGACCTAAACCACAGGTCTTTTCCCAGGATCTTACCTGACTCTTCTTATCTTCCCGGAGCTATCCTAAATTCTTTTCGAAGTTTGACGTAAGAATGAATTATCTTCAGTCTAATGTCTTTCTTCAAGATCTATCAAATTCTTTTCATCTTTGACTCAACCTTTTCTATTTGGCATTCCGGGGTGCATCAACAATTCATGGTGGTGTTTCTCGTCGTCATTCTCAGGTTTTGAAGAACGAAGAAGACTTTTCCTCCATATCTATCCGTTCTCTCTGAGATTCGTGATTCTAGCTTGTGGACATCCTCTCATAATTGCTTTCGATTGTCAGAATTCCTTCTCACCCATCTGGAGTAATTCAGGAGTCTTTCTAGTTTGTTTATCCGGAGCCCATCATTTCAGAAGATTTATTAATTCTCAACTTTCACTTATCATTCTCAAATCCTACCGGTGCGTCGTTCAAGAGATCTCTAATCGGCTCGTGATCTGTTCGTTCTCATGGGTCTAAATTCTCTCAAGCATCTTCATTCATTTGCTAATTCTTCCCGGTGTCTTCCTTATCTTTTCTTTGTTCATTTTTAATTCTTACGGTGGTTCATTCAAGAGTTTTTCTTCCTTCGTGTATCATATCTATGCATTCGTGCTTTTCTAATTCTACCGGTGGATCGTTGAAGGCATTCTCAAGTTGATGCTATATCTATCTTAATCCTTTGTACGAGAATAAGTAGTATGCCAATTCCATTGCTTTTCATCAATTTTAAAATGGTGAAGGATACGCATAATGTAGTTCTTACTCTTGTTTCATCCAAGTGATTTAATTCCCTATTCCGGAGGCTCATCAAATTCTTGTTTTCCATTTGTTCATCTTTCTTTACCGGAGTGCCAAGTTTTCTCTTTATATCGTGGGTAAGCTCCATCTAAATCATTCCAAGGATTCACCTTGTGTTTCCAATTTCTCTTTCCTTTTATTCTTTTGGTTACCGGAGTTCTTCATGAAGGTTCTACATGATGGTTCATCAAGGATTTTATCCCTTCTCGAAGTGTTCATCGAGATTCTTTTCAAAGGAGCTCAAGCTTTCTTCATCTTGCTATCCGGAATACAATTTCTTTCTACCGTATCTTTGGAGGTGGTTTTACATCATTCTTGATAATTTGAGTTCATGATTCACATGTTATTAAGAATGAGGTATTTTAAATCCATCAATCTCGTCATTGGAGTTATCTTGGGTTATATTTCACCCAAAGCCTTCTCTAAGGTTTGTTGCTATTATGGTGCTTATAAATGACCCAAGTTATTCATCTATCCTCCCGGTGAAATAAGTTTCTCGTCTTCTTGTTCATAATCAATCCAATCTTGTTTTTCGTGAGTGGCAGGTTATCACCTCATAATTTGAGATGTATTCCATAAGACCATATCTAGCTTTTTTTCGTTGTTGGGTTTCCAATAACTCCGTTCGACCCTTGTCCTAAAGATATCTTTTCAAGCTATTTTGTGGCAGAAGTTGGCATTTTCTTCTCTATTCTCCTATTTCAGTTATCTATCTTCTATTCTTTTGTTCCGGAGGCATTGTCATGTTTCTCTTTTCAACCCATCATCTCGTTTTGTCAAAGATCATGTTCTTTTCATGCCTATCCATTTAACCGGAGTGTGGTGCCATTCTCCTCACATTCTTTTTGCCTTGTCAAGCCTTGCATATCTTCTCAACCGGAGTAATGTCCGAGATCTTTCTTACCCCTTGTTTCCATTCATTCAATAGTTACGGAGGCAGTGTATTGTGATTTCATCAAGTATCTTCTCATCTTATCAAGTTCTTATTCAATTCCTTTTCTTTTCAACCGGAGTGCTGCCCGAATTTTGGTTTTTCCTTGATCCCCTTCCTTAATCGGAGTGTTTTTAATAAATATCTTGCCCTTCAACCTCCCAAGGTTCTTTGGTTTCTCTCGTTTGTCAAAGAAGCAACTTAGTTTTACCTCTTCTCTTTCTCTTCCATTTTTCCCTCCGGTGCCATTCTAGATCTCGGGACGAGATCCTCTCGTAGTGGTGGAGTGTTGTAACGCCCCGAGACCGATGTGCCAGGTGTCTTGCAGTTATTCGCTGTTGTTGCCTTGTCATTGCTTGCATGTCATGCATTTCATATCATGTCATCATGCGCATTTCATTTGCATACGTGTTCGTCTCATGCATCCGAGCATTTTCCCCGTTGTCCGTTTTGCAATCCGGCGTTCCGCTCTCCTCCAGTGGTCATTTCTACCTTTCTTCTTGTGAGGGGATTAAACATTTCCGGATTGGACCAAGACTTGCCAAGCGGCCTTGGTTTACTACCGGTAGACCGCCTGTCAAGTTCCGTACCATTTGGACTTCGTTTGATACTCCAACGGTTAACCGAGGGACCGAAAAGGCCTCGTGTGTGTTGCAGCCCAACACCCCTCCAATTTGGCCCAAAACCCACCTAACTCTGCTCCATCATCTAGATCGTTCGATCACGACCGCGTGGCCGCAAACCGCACCTCATTTGGACTCTCCTAGCTCCCTCTACCTATAAAAGAGCACCCCTACGCGAAATTTCGGATCAATTCGCGGATGAAACCCTAGTCTTCTTCCTCCACCGCGCATCCGGACGCGTCCGCGCCGCGCCGGACATGTCCGCTCACTCCCGCCACCTCACTTCGTCCAATCAGGGGAGGCCACGTCATCCCCGCCGCCGCTCCAGGCCAATCGGGTGCCGCCACCTCACCCGGCCAGCTCTCTCTCACCACCGCGGCCCACGGGGCCCGAGGCCGGCCCGCGCGGGTCCATCTCCTCGCGCCGCCGCCCGGGAGGCGCCGCCTTCGTCCTCCCCGATGCCGTCCGCCGCCCGCCGCCTGTCTCCACCGCGCTTCGACCCCGCCGGACTTCTCCCGTGCCGCCACCTACCAAGCTCCCCGCCGGCCCCGTCTTGCCGCGTCGTCGCCGGATCCGGGCCTTCCCTCGTCGGATCCGCCTCTCCCCATCCCCGCTGCTTCCCGTGCCGCAGCCGGGGAAGCCCCGCCGTCCCTCGCCGGCATCACCATCGGGCGCCGCCGCCCCTGCCTCCCCGATCCGATCGGGATCGAGGGAGACGAGCCCTTCCTCGTGGGCCTCCGCACCAGCCCAGCTCGCCCGCGCCCCGCCTTCGGCCCAGATCCGCGGCCAGCATCGCCGGCCCAGCTCCCTGCGGTCCAGCCTCCCGCGCCTCCAGGCCCAGCGCAGCGCCCCGCCTGGCCTGCCTTTCCCTCCGACTGGGCCAAGCCCGTGGGTGAGCAGCCCCCCAAGCGCCCCTCCTCTCGCTTTTTTTTCTTTCTTTCCTTCTGCTGTTGGGCTTACCCCAGTTTTGGCCCGCTTATGTTTTTTTTCAGCGTCTTCGATTTTAGCTATTTTCCGGAGATTGCCAGTTTTGCAGAATAGTCCCTGTTGTTCATGCATTTAATAACTAATTAACCGTGCATCGGTTTAAAATGATTTATATATGAAACTTGCTCAGAATTTTGTGTAGATTAATAATATTCAACTTTCACCTATGTTTGAAATATTTAAAATGTTGTTTGCATTAAATTTTCTCTATGCCATGCTAAAATGATTTAATTCATAACTAAATAACCGTAACTCTGATTTTAATAAACTTTATATGTAAATGGGGTAGAATTTTGTCTAGTTTATCATGGTCGCTTCATCTTGCATGTTTAACAACTGTAAAATTATGTTTAGGGCAGAACGGTACCAAACCTAATATATGCATATGAGGAGTTTCCGGAATTGTTGTTTGTTGTTCCGGCCTCATTTAAATTTGCCTGGATAGGTAGTTTTCATTTGCTTCACCTCTTGCCATGTTAATCAACATTTAATATTGTTGGGTACATAAAGGAGAGAGAACTAAATAATTGACGTGGTGTTTCGTCAATATGCAACTCGTTGCATATTGAGCTCCACTTAACTCGTAGTGTTGTTTGTGCATTTTGCCATACCATGCATAATTAAACTGGACATGCATCATACTTGATTGTGCATCATGCCATGTCTATGTGGTGGTTGTTTACCATGTTTGTTTGCTTCTTTCCGGTGTTGCTTCTTCGGGTTGGTTCCGATAACGTCGAGTTTGTGAGGACCCGTTCGTCTACGTCCGTTTGTCTTCTTCATGGACTCGTTCTTCTTCCTTGCGGGATTTCAGGCAAGATGATCATACCCTCGAAATCACTACTATCTTTGCTATGCTAGATGCTCGCTCTTTGCTATGCCAATGCTACGATGCCTACCACTTGCTTGTCAGCTTCCCAAATTGCCATGTCAAACCTCTAACCCACCATGTCCTAGCAAACCGTTGATTGGCTATGTTACTGCTTTGCTCAGCCCCTCTTATAGCGTTGCTAGTTGCAGGTGAAGATTGGAGCCGTTCCTTGTTGGAATATTTATTTACTTGTTGGGATATCACTATATAACTTATTTAATTAATGCATCTATATACTTGGTAAAGGGTGGAAGGCTCGGCCTTATGCCTGGTGTTTTGTTCCACTCTTGCCGCCCTAGTTTCCGTCATATCGGTGTTATGTTCCCGGATTTTTGCGTTCCTCACGCGGTTGGGCTATAATGG